>NC_089751.1:39433116-39455616 GCF_040412425.1 Macrobrachium rosenbergii | reverse complement strand
ATTGTCATAAATCCTTGAGTGAATCAGTCAATAGAAGCAGCGCAAGGAATGACATGAAAATACGAGGTAAACATAAGGATCAGAAGTTTCTGTTACAAGGAAGGCTGAACACTTTTTATGAAAGGGAAACAAAGAAACCTATTGATATTGGCTTTAAATTGTTATTGTCATTATGCAAGAATCGTCCTTTACTCAGAGTCGCCTTAGATATGTTAATTTCGTTTTTTACTCAGAATTGCCTCAGATATGATAATTTCAAGGACCATTTTATTAACATTAGTTTACATTTAAGAAGCTGATAGTAAAGATTTTCCCGTATTCATAAGTATCGTTTACTCTTCATTCTGGAAAATATGTTAATTTGGATGAACGGATCAGCAGATTACACCTTGCATATAGGTGCTCAACTTGTTGCAAAAATTTTAATTATTAACTAGAATATCTAATCACCAAAATTGTGTCAGCATAATTGCTTTGATTCGGGCAAATGACTGATCAGTGATGCACAATATTAGAATGCTTGGGATATCTCTGTTTAAATTTTCCCATTAAATTTGTTGTTTGTGCTGTGAAGGCAGTTTGAGCTCACTTCAAGAGGGCAAGAGATTGAGTTTTTTTCGCAGTAATAATCGCGAAAAGTTCTCTCTCTCTCTCTCTCTCTCTCTCTCTCTCTCTCTCTCTCTCTCTCTCTCTCTCTCTCTCTCTCTCTCCTGGGTGTTTTGTAAAAGGGAGAGGAGAGCACACAATAGTTTATCGATGTTATCATTCTCAGAATTTCCCAACCTCCCTTTGTCATCGCCTGAGAACGTAGGTAAATCGTTGATGGACGTCATTGTCTGACGATCGGACAATTACTTGGGCTAATATGTTTGTGATCAGGGCTTCGGTGGTTAAATGAGAATAAAAGGGTACCTTTTTACAGATGCATAATGTTTCGTACTTGATTTATATACTGAAGAAGAGTTGAGAACTTAATGAAAAATATATGTTTTTAACTGCACTTTATAACAGATTTTTTGAAAGATTTTGAGGGTATGAACAAAAATGATGGTGAAAGGTAGGGTAGGGTAAAAGGTTAGAAGTGAAAGTGAAAGTAACTGCCAAGAAAAAATTATAACGGAAATGAACTACTGATGAATCTTTTGAAAGTCAGATTAACCACTTTGATAAGGAAAAGTTGCTTTATTGAGATTCTCTACCTAGGAAACATCAATATTCATACACGGAGTTGAACTATTTCTCTCACACCGATGTGGGAGAAAATAAGGTAATTAGGTTTGCCAAACAGATGAGGGTACACACTCAACACATGCACGATCGTAATGACGATACCTTGATTACTCTTGGCATATTTTTTTTTTTTTAACCATTAACGATCTGTTTAATTTCTTGCATTTTCCATGGGGAGATCGATTTCTTTCGAAACCATTATCCCAAACTCTTGACAGCAAATGTTGGTGAGATATCAGCGTCAGATACAGGCGTATGTTACTTTCTTTGCTATAACATTATGTTATAATCTCTGGTTTGACAACGCTTGTCCCCCCCCCCCCCGATTCCCTTTAAGTTGTTACTGATGCGTCATTTTTTCTGAGAATCTTTTTTTATATAGCCTACTTTGAGGAATATATATATATATATATATATATATATATATATATATATATATATATATATATATATATATATATATATATATATTTTTTTTTTTTTTTTTGCGCAAAGAGGCATTCTGATACCCTGAACGTGTCCCCTGCAGACAAAAGTTTCATGCCCTCCCCGGAATATTCTTCTCAGCTTTTGCGTGAAAACGTTCTTCAACTTCTTTCTTGATGGCTGTATAGAATTTTCTCCAAGAGAAATAGACAAATATTTTGCCAATCATTTTTCAGTCTACTCATCTTCTAGGAATCCTGATTCTTTAGTCTTGTTCATTCCAAATGTGGAGATTGATTTAATATGAAATTTTAAAATATATTATTTGCCGTCACAACAGCAAAGGCCATCCACACCGGTGTGAGAGTTGTGAGGACTTGTTATCACTCTGAATATCTAAAATAACTTTGTCGGAGTCTGGCGTAAATATAGCGAGCCAAACTTCTTACTTATGGCTTTATTACTTTTCTTTGCAAGTTTGTCTAGTATTTGTTAACGGCACAAGATGTATGAATCAACATACTATTGCCAAGGATTTAACCTTCAATATTTTTACTCTTCTTAACTTCCTTTTCCATTTTTGTTCTTTGCATTTAATCGTGAATTGCACTTTTTTATCCGTGAGATGCGACCATGAGCATATTTGAGAGGAATAAATCTATAATTTCGTTAATAGTGCCTTTAAGACAGACACTACTTAATGCTCTGACTCCTTTCCCATCCAATTTTTCAGCAGTGGATGAAGAAGTAAATGGTATGGAATTATTATATGGATATGGCAGTGATAATTTTCTTATCTTCGCACAGGAGTCGATCTTTGTTATGGGAAACGTCTATATCAATAAAATAATCACATGCACAAATATATATATATATATATATATATATATATATATATATATATATATATATATATATATATATATATATATATATATATATATATATATATTTATATATATACACATAAATATAAATGTATATGTATATATACATACACACACACTATATATATATATATATATATATATATATATATATATATATATATATATATATATATATATACAGTATATATATATATATATATATATATATACAGTATATATATATATATATATATATATATATATATATATATATATATATATATATATATATACAGGGTGTTTCAAAATTAGAGTCCCCCTCCCCTACAGCATAAACTAAAATTGATATGGACAAAAACAAAAGTAATTCAGAACAGGCATTTATTTAAGTTTCTCTCTGAGTATTTAATATTTTGTGTGACCCCCATCTGCCTGTACCACAACCTGCATTCTTGAGGGGTATGATTTCAGCAAATCACAAAAAAGCTGAGATTCCATTTCCCTGAGCACTTCGGTCACCTCTCTTCGCAGGTCATCGAGGCTTGGTAATACCATCATAGTTCAAAGTGCATGCTTCAACACGATCCTTTAAGATACTACCAATGTTTTCACACACATTAAGGTCAGGGGAGCTACTTGGAAATTCATTTGACGAGAAGAAATCAATACCACTGTTTTGAAGCAGCTCCTGTGTCTGAAGAGCCTTGAAACATGGTGCCTTATCATGCAAAAATGTGACTTCTTCAACAGATAACACATTTTCAGGATCTTTGAGGAATGGTAATACTGCA
The DNA here is from genome assembly GCF_040412425.1 of Macrobrachium rosenbergii. NCBI lineage: Eukaryota > Metazoa > Arthropoda > Malacostraca > Decapoda > Palaemonidae > Macrobrachium > Macrobrachium rosenbergii. The sequence goes on along the minus strand of NC_089751.1, from coordinate 39,452,300 downwards.
CCAGTAAGCACAGTTTCTCTGAAGTATTCGCCATTCCATGACTGTCCTTTTTCTGTGATGATCCACATTAACTGTTTGGCTATGAAACAGAGAAAAATTCCCAAACATTCAGGAAATTTCACTACTTGGCGATAGTGCACGTCATTGCTGATATCATCCAACTTTGCAGCCAAATGATGTCATTTTTATGATGTGGCTTCCTGACTGTGCAAATGAAGAATTCATCTGATGCGGCAACATGGAGAAAGTCAACTTCATCCCAATCTTTAAGAAATGAACCACGAAACCATGCACAGTCTTCTCTCTGTTGCTGAGTGACTTTGGGCTTGCTGATAACATGAAATGGCTTGATACCAGATTTTTTCAACTCACAATATACAGCACTATAACTTCTCTTCTTTCCCCTTTTTGTTTCTAGTTCAAGCGCCAATTTATGTAAAGACTTTCTTGGTCTACCCACTGCCTCAGCTATGATGTCTTTTGACTCCTGAGAAAGGACTTCAGGCCTTCCAAGATTCTCAGTCTTTTCGCGATGACAGTCATATGGATTTTTGTTCCAGTTTTTTAACAAAGGATTCATCTCTTTTTAATGTATTTAGCTATCCAGGAACATGAAATGAAGGTTGCGCCAGCATCCCTGGCCTCTCTGAAGGTTATAGGATGGTTTCGGTCAATCCATGAGAATTCCTCTGAGTCGTTAGCCATGGCTGTATCTAACTCCGTCACTCAGTCTGAAAATACAAGAAATGTAAAATGAAAAATAGCTTAATAGAAACTTAAAATAATGTACGTGGAGATAGGCTATAGCAGAAAACTTCATAACTTTCCATTTGTTCTGTGGAGGGGGGACTCTAATATTGAAACACCTGGTATATATATACATACATATGCATAAGGCATCGCAAATTGTAGTGGTAGATGTTCAATATATATATATATATATATATATATATATATATATATATATATATATATATATATGTATATATATATATATATATATATATATATATATATATATATATATATATATATGTATATATATATATATATATATATATATATATATATATATATATATATATATATATATATATATATATTGTCTGAAGTGATCAAGTACCTGGTTATTAACCAAATAATAAGACCAAAAAGTTACCTCACTTCAGCCAGACACTTGGAACCTCATAACAAAAATATTAAGACTGAATTCTCTAAAGGTACAGTGATCCCATAAAACTTACTTATCACTTGGAAAAATCAATCCAACTTTATCAAGTTATGGGTGAGGTAACAACTAATAATCTATAAACAGACTAGTGGAAAATGGGCATCACTTCATCAAACACTATAACGGTTTCCCTGGTTCTATTTCACTCTGATAAAGGAGAACTAGACAGATATATCACTTACCTTGCACACATTCATTAATTTCACTAATCACTGGTGTTCAAAATGAAACACTGTGCTTTTAAAACTTTAAACAGACAAATTTATTTCCAAGTTCAAAAGTTATAGCAGAGTTCACAGTCTCAAAAAGATTTACTATTACTTGACAACAGTGTAAGATTTAAGTATTTCTTAGTCAAGATTAATTCACAAAACTTTAATTTATTAAGAAAGCAATTTGGTTAAGTAAAATTCAAACCATTAACTCTCACTCAAGGTTTAGATATATACCTGATTAATTAAACTCAACACAAGTGTTCACCAAAATATTACTGACTGCAGTCCATATAAGTATTCTCTGAAATTTCAAAAATAAGTATGCACTAACAAAATGCTAAGCAATCACCAACACAAAACTTTAGAACACGCTGTGTAATTATAAAATTAGAGCAATATGTTAACACAGACATATAAGAATGAAATATGCTAAAATGGAAATATACCAACAGCAATTTCACTAAGACAAAAATATGTTTAAAGATTATATCAATCTTTCAAAAGATTACCTTCACTTTAAAAAAAAACTAAACTCACGTCTTTCTAAAACTTTCTCAAAGACAACACTGCCAAGTCACAATGATATGCGCTTTGCAAAATATAGTTAGCAGCAAGACACATTAGAACCCACTAAAAGAGATATTATCTACCTCTTATCAAAACGATAATTCTCTATCACAACAACAGTACAAAACATATCAAGTAAGAATCTTACCTTCTTCAACAGAAAATAGTAAAACACATTTGCATAAAGCTTGCACAATATAAACACCTTAGATCATTCTTACAAAATGTATACACTTCGTGGGTGAATTTGACAAAACTTATGCTTTTGTGGAAGGAGGATAACCAACTTTATATATATACCCTTTAGACACAATACTGTGCCAGAGAGAGAGAGACCACTGCTTTCTTTGAAATCCCCAAGGCAACTCCTAACTCTGTCTGATCTTTCTTGTATATATATGGTGGGACCTAAAGGGTTACTAACTAGTCCCTTCAGTCTTTGAATAACGGATTTCTCCTTCCACCTCTCAGTATACATGATACATAAAGTATGCATACATTATACATACAGGACTGGAGCTCCAAGCTCATCTCAAAACTGACATTTCCTGTCGTGAGTTAAGCACCTGAGCAAATAGAAAAAAGTATTTTCTGACCAAACTGGCTCGGCTGTCAGCATGTCAACTTCATATCTCTCACTTCCTCGTTCTTTTCTACTCAGATTATGGAAACATAATAGGCATAGACAAAGTTAATAACTATGGAAGTGACACACATGATAAACATGTAATAAAGCAATCTGGCCGAGGCCTGTCAACTCTTCAAGATAAGCAAAGTGGGCCTTGCCTTTCTGCTTTCACCCCAAACAGCTGTGTCAATACAGGATGTGGTGATCTGATAATGGTTGAGAAATATCTCTCTTTCTCTACAGCACTTACTTTAACTTCCACGAACACAGTGTATTACAAACATGAATGATTATACGTTACAAAGTCACCGCAGAACATATGAAATAGCTGAAAATTATATCAAAATACAGAACACAAGAGTCATCTGTAAGAAATAAAGGCATCTCAAAATCATGGACATCAAATCAAAACATACACATAAACTCACATTATAATAATATATATATATATATATATATATATATATATATATATATATATATATATATATATATATATATATATATATATATATATATATATATATATATATATTGACGATCTACGATCTACCGCTAGAACTTGCAATGTCTTTCTTAATCATAGATGATAGATCTGGAGGAGGGAATAAAACAAGGAGTCGACCAAGCGTTTTCGTGTTTTCACATCACCTCAGGGTGAAGTCTTAACCTGAGTAAGTGTGAAAACAAGAAAGCACTTGGTCGACTCTTTGTTTTATTACTTCATCCAGGTCAACGGCGGTGTGTGTGTGTGTATATGTATATATATATATATATATATATATATATATATATATATATATATATATATAAAATTTATATAAATTGACATGTCTGTATATATATATATATATATATATATATATATATATATATATATATATATATATATATATATATATATATATATATATATATATATGAGTGGAAAACCTTAAAAATCGAACACTGAACTCGAATGCCAGCGATGCAAGATATTTTATTCATAGACAAGTTGCAGGAAAGTCTTGATATGTAAAATTTATTGTAAACCCATGTCCGTTGATATCTGTCAAAGGGAGAATTTGCTAGATTGACGCGCTACTATCTACCTTTTTCGTTTTGATAGGTTTGTCAGTGTCCCAACCATGATAGACTTTGTGCTTCGTATGATTCGTATCTCAGTTTATCATACTTCACGTTTGAGATTTATCTTTCGTTTCCGAGGTTACTCTTTGTTTTTAACAAAAATCATAAATGTGAAGAGTACGTTCTGATCTCTAGACGCGTGTTTTCGCTTCTGGTTGGCCATTAAAGTAATACATAGATATTCAGCCAAGAGAAATCTTGTAAATAGAAGTGAATTCTGAGACATGTCTGAGCGATTTAAAAATATATATATATATATATATATATATATATATATATATATATATATATATATATATATATATATATATATATATATATATATATATATATATTAGAGAGAGAGAGAGAGAGAGAGAGAGAGAGAGAGAGAGAGAGAGAGAGAGAGAGAGAGAGACTTTTTCTTTTAATTTTAACTGGAATTTCATGTTAATTGGTAGTCGTGCATGCCCTTGTATCCCTGACAAACCAAACAAACAAATGAAAATCAACACCGTATAACAAACGAAGCCCCACGGAGTGTAAACAGCTCTGCGCGAGGAAAAGATAATATTGGATGATACTGACCCCACAAAGGGTGTCTTGATATTCTTGTTGGGATATTGCCATTTCCATAAGCCCAGAACACAAAGCCCCTCAAACTTCAGTGCTTCTTCTACTGACAAGAAGTGACTATTGTAATATTCATGGAATCTTCAGGACACCAGGGGAAGAAAAGACTGTTTCGAAAGCTGAAAAATTTCTTCTTGGCAAGCAGCTTAAGACGGAAATGGAGAGAGAGAGAGAGAGAGAGAGAGAGAGAGAGAGAGAGAGAGAGAGAGAGAGAGAGAATGATGTTCTTCATATCTTAAAAAAACAAGTTTCTTGAACACCTGTTTTTTTAATAGACCTCAAAAGTCGAAGTGGTTTTATTAGAATTGTAATGATCTCACGGTGAGCAACTGTAATGAAACACATGTACTATCTAATAGTTCTGATACAATTTTGATCTTCATATACACACAAACCTCATATATATATATATATATATATATATATATATATATATATATATATATATATATATATATATATATATATATATATATATATATATATATATATATATATATATATATATATATATATATATATATATATACATACACATATACATACAGACACTTTTCTAGTTCAACTTATCAAGAGAGGGTGGTGGCGCCAGAAGGGAACAGCCTACTAGTTACTCATCAAGTCTTTAAAGGTGACGTTGCACTCCCAACGCCTCCCCATCCTCCTCCACCTTTTTTTTTTCTTTGCCCAAGGGACGACAGAGTTTATTTTGAACCCAGTCTTGCGAGAAACCATTCTACTGGTAGGAGGATTTTTTCTTATTATTTACTCGCATTTTCAAATATTTATACACACGAATGTCTTTCTTATGGGCAACAAATTTGATCTCTGGTAGTTCTTTATTAAAAATGACCTCCCTTGTTGATATGCTCTGTTTACTATTATCACGAATGTCTTTGATTACCACGGTGCACTAGCTGTGAAACCCAAACTTTGCCTTCCTTGCGTTTTTTCTGAGAAATGAAAATAAACTTCACTGTATTTTCATTGTTGTTTGTTGAGTCCGCAGTGGTGTTATTGAAGAGCAATCAGCGCAATAAGCAGTTGCGTTTGGCATTTCAACCGCAAAAAAAAAAAAAGAAACTCGTAGAAACCCAGGATTGCTTTTTGCTTTCAGAGGAATTGACATGACACGAGTGTCCACAAAATAGTATTAAGGGCTGTACACAAACAAAATAATATAATTTCCAGAAAGTGAATGCATTTACAAAAAAAAAAAAAAACAATACAATTCCTCTAACTGAATGAGAATAATTGCTTACGCCCTCCCTTATCACAATCAAATAAACAGTTTTATTAAATAAAAGTATGGAAAAATCCGTCATCATCACATTGAGTTCAATTAGCGACAGGTCCTTTTCATCTGTTTCCAGTACATTAAAGGAGAAATAACAAAAAGGCTGCAAATCAATTGACAGCTAGATAATTGATCATTAACGTTCGCTGATATCCTGTAGAAATATTGTAAATACCAACTGATGGATAGCAGTACCTAGCGGTGAGATCTTGAGGAGCATGATTACCAGAGGAAAACTAAGAGAAAAACTCCTTTTGTTCATATAATTAATAATTATTGACCCCTGACTCTTGGAACTATTTATAAAACTTTTTTTTTATTGATATTGAATGCGAACGTGGAAATCGACATTGTTCAAACTGAGGTTAAATTAAATTGATGATAAAAAGTGAAAGTGAAATTGAATGGGAAGGATAAATGTTTTATCATACAGTTTTCATTTAACCTTCAAGAAATATTTATAGCATACGAGAAAGGCCAGACTCCTCCGCAGCTTGAAGATTTCTATTAGCTGGAAAATACGCTTCATTTTGAGAACATTAGAGCATGAAATCTCTCCTCTCAAAGACTCCATTAGAGAAAAGGTCCTCTCGAGTCTCTAGAACTAACTTGACTACCAAGTGGCGTACAGTCAGAGGGACTAAGTGACACTGGAAATGAACGACGTTTTAAAGAGATTAAGAACAAGACGTTCAGAAGAGATTGAGAACCCCAGTGTTGGTATTTCTGAATGATTCACACAGTAAAGAGGAACTTTCCATCTTGGCATAATGCTGTTCTGTCTTGAGGTATGATTTTGCAACTCTAAGTTTTCAGTACTTTCAGGATTACTACTAATCGTATTCGCATGAGATTTTCCAAGCTCCCCACTATTTTCTTGGTACTTGGAAGGTATCCAGATTTGAGAGACATTCCGCGTCTGCCTGCACTTTTCTTCATATATTTTCGTTCGTGTCTTATACTGGTTAAAAAGGTTTTTGTAGAAGTAAAACTCCCATACACATTTAAAGCAGATTTTATCTGATCAGTATTTGACGTTTCAGTCTTAGTAAAGTTTTACGCATTTGTTTCACTGAAGATATGTAAGGCACTATAACATTTTGTGTACAGAAAGATAACCTCACACAAATCAGTGTCCACATGTACTAAGGATATTATGAAAATGCCAGCCCATTCGCCTCTGTCCTTCAAAATTGGTGGAATTTTTAACAACTTGCCGCTCTTGCAACAACCTGCAACTTGTAAGCCACGTGCATGGAAAAAATTTTCTTCCTTGTGCTCTCGACAGTTATGGCAAAAAAAAAAAAAAATCATTCCTCTCATGTATGACAATAAGAGGTACGGTAAAATTCATGCAGAGCTTCCAATAGTTTTTGACTTTGCATATATTAAGCACGGTGCATTTTCATCTCATTTTTTACCCTTTCTCTCTCTTTCATCCTCTGAGGGACTCCCATATGCCTCAGTAGTCTTATTCCATCATTGCTCCCAAATTAGCATTCTAATTCCTTTTGATTTGCCGTTTTGTTTGTGAAGTATTCGCATAAATCATTTTCACAAGTTCTCTTTTCATTTTCCATTTTTCTTTTTTGCCACTATATCTTCATCGCACTGTGCCCTTGTAGCTCAGTGCAGTAGTTTGTTCTTCTTGTAGTTCATTTAGTCTCTCTCTCTCTCTCTCTCTCTCTCTCTCTCTCTCTCTCTCTCTCTCTCTCTCTCTCTCTCTCTCTCTCTCTCTCTCATCAGTTGCGTAAATTAGAATCGTTATTTTTGGGAAGAGTAATTTTTATATTAATAACAAGCAAATTATGCAAAGTAAGGTTTGACCATTTATAATTCCTGAGAAAGTTTTCCTTGCGAAAATATTCTGAATACAGTAATACGTTTATTAACCTTACTTTATTTTTATTTTAATTACATAGTTTTATATGACTTACTTCACGTTACTTTGTCACTTAAGTTACTTTCGTTTGTTAATTTTTGTATCTTGAAGTTTTCAGTCCAAAGGTCATTTGCTGGTCCATAAAATTGGTCCAAGGTTTTTTGCTTTTGTAGTTCAGGTGATTTGAATATATATTGAACTGAAATTTAAACAGATTCAGAACTGACCCGTCGCTCATTTTTAATTCTTTACGGTTTAAGATTGTTAGGACCTTGATAGGATCTAGGTAGTATAAGATAGCTTGTTGACTTGTTAGGACCTTGGTAGGATCTAGGTAGTATAAGATAGCTTGTTGACAATTGCCATTCGGTTCTTCTTTGTATCTTGGTTTGATTACTTTTTCTTTGACTCTTTTGCCAGCTCTTTCAGGGCAAATCATAGCTGCTTATCCCATTTACCTCTCTCTTCCACACACTCTTTGTGTGGTGAATAATCCTTGATCCCCTTGTTAAGAGAGTTGTCACACCTTAGGAGAGCTGTCACACCTTAAGAGAGTTGTCATACCACACCTTAATCCAGCACGTAATCAGAGAGGGGGTAGCCACCTTCCACCCCTTACACACTGACTGCATATATCCCCGCCCCCACTTTCCATCCACATCCTCGAATACCTCATATCTCAGTGCTACGTTTACTGCAGTCTCGGAAGGTTTTCATCACCAATGGTCATTTTACACAAAAGATGAGATGCCTTAAAGCCAGAAAGTATGAAGCAGGTGACCTCTGGCAGTCGTCATATCTGAAATCCAATCTCTTATGTGCAAACCTGCATTTTCTGTCTGCTTCCCCCATTGTATATGCTTAGCCGAGTAAAGTTTTTTTTTTTTTTTTTGTACACGAATTATGTATCCCTATATACCCTTTGCATTGAACCACTCATTTTAGCGAGTGTATAGCATAAGTTTTGATTAAGTTAAATTTTTGTTTTACTCTATTTGAAGTTCTTATCTGTGCACTCCGCGTGACGAGTAAACCGATTCACCCCGCGAAGACTGTGAAGAAGTCTTTTGTTGTCAGACGTCTGTGAAGAAATCTTTTGTTATCAGACGTCTGTGAAGAAGTCTTTTGTTGTCAGACGTCTGTGAAGAAATCTTTAGTTGTCAGACTTCTATGAAGAAGTCTTTCGTTGCCAGGCGTTTGTGAAGAAGTCTTTCGTTGTCAGGCGTCTGTGAAGAAGTCTTTCGTTGTCAGACGTCTGTGAAGAAGTCTTTTGTTGTCAGACGTCTGTGAAGAAGTCTTTTGTTGTCAGAAGTTTGCTCTCCTTAAAGCCTCCAATCCAATTTGCCGTGAGGTTTGATATTTCAGAAGGTTTTAGAGTAAGACCTCGTATGATGTTTTTTCACCACAGACCACAACTGCCAGCCAAGTACTCTCTCTCTCTCTCTCTTTCTCTCTCTCTCTCTCTCTGTATATATACAGTATATATGTATATAATATATATATATATATAATATATATATATATATATATATATATATATATATATATATATATATATATATATATATATATATATATATATATATATCTTTGTACGTACGTATATGTGTGCGTATGTGTCTGTGTGGTCGTATAAATATATTTTTTCTGAAGTACCTGTGCATAAAAAAAACCGGTTCTTGGATCTCCAGTTTAGAAATAGAGTACTGCAAATATTTCATCCAAGGGAAATGCAAATCATCGTATGAAAGGAAAGCTTTTTATTTGCAGTAATCCATTCGTTTCATGGAAGCTTTGTATCGTACGAAGAGTAATATACATTAATGAGAATTATTTTACTTTTGTAGCGCATTTTTTTTTACTCGCAATGCCATGCATAGGATATGCTGTTGATAAACCGTAAAACAGCGAGAATGAAACTTACACAAGGGAAGTCAGTAGACATGTAATGAAATATCTTCGTGGGCATTTGTAGCATATTAATGATTACGGAGCAATTTATATGTAAAATAGAGTCGTAATTCTCATTTAATATACCCGAGCTTATGTCGGCAAATTCAAGAATTAATTGGATTGGGATAAACTGGTCGGAAAAAAATATATGAAATATTTATGCCTCTTTGGAAGAGGATAACAACTACGTTCCGTATTTTCTGCTCTTTTTGCTTTATAATATAATTGGAACTGAATAATTGGGGCGTTTTATGCATCCGTTGTGCGCTTCAAATATGCATTCAGTGGAATACTAGACTCTGGTTTTTAACTATTTACCGATGGTTTAAAATCGAATTTCTTACAGAAGGCATGTGGATGGGTTTATTCAAGTTATATGTTAAAAATATGGATATGTACATATAACATTAAATCTATCTAATATATATATATATATATATATATATATATATATATATAATGTATGTGTGTATGTATGGTCTACTAGACAGTGATTCAATAAGAAAAGCTTATGATCAATTTGTTCTTAAAAGATGAATATTGAGGGATAATTCCGGAGTGAATGTACTGTACATCTGAGTCGACTTATCGGTTAAGTAGTTGCAACCTAACCTCAGTTGCTACAGTATCCAGTCTGAGTCTAGGCAAAGAAAGCAATTACTTAGAATAACCACAGGGCCTTTGTTAATCTAAACAGTGCAGTACACACCTGGTAGTTTAGTCTGCTGAGGTAAGTTCCAGCCACGGGTGGGGACTAGATCTATGTAGAGGATCTTTTCTTCAAAATACTGATGAGAAAGGAAGACGAGAGGCACCCTCAGAAAAATATATATATATATATATATATATATATATATATATATATATATACACATACATACATACATATATTTAATATATATATATATATATATATATATATATATATATATATATATATATTAGTATATATATATATGTATACATATACAGTATGTATTATACATATTAATATATATATAAGTGAAAAAAAAAAATAAATATATATATATATATATATATATATATATATATATATATATATATATATATATATATATATATATATATATATATATATATATATATATATTTATATATACTTGTGTCTGCGGGCGTGGGTTGACATTCAATGGCTATTGAAGAAAGGCTGACCTATTTCCAAGTATTTTTACATGCGAAATTCTGTGAAATTCATTTGACAGCCTCCATAGGAAAATGAATGAAGAGTTTCTCTCTTTCCACTTGGAGCTGCAAGGTTATGTCGGGGTAGAAAAATGTATCCGTCGCTTTGTCCACTGCTCGTATGTATTTCTGTCGCAACTGGATACATTTCAAAGAGCGGAAATATATCCATCTTTACTCTGTTAAGTTTTTTGTTTTGCGAATAAAATATCGTCACTACTTAAAGACTGGTCATCCTTATAATTTAACACAGTCACAAATATCTCATTAGTACCGAATTCACATGGGTATAGCTTACGCCTAAAGAATATTATTATATGTGGTAAGCGCCCTTATGCTGACTAGGTAATTTCTACTCCGCTGAACATATTCTTGGTGAATTCAGTTTATGTACATTGGTTCGAAATAAACCTACCTTAGTCTTCGCGGCTTTGTACTAAGTTTGCAACACGTGGCTACGCTCTTCATACACACACACACTCACATTCAGAAAAGAGCGGTTTCCAAAGTCATGCATTATAAGGCAGATATAACTCGGTTTACATGCTACCATACCTGTAACACTAGAATAGCTACGAAAATTTCAGGATCAAAAGTTATCCTCATACAACATTCATGAAATATGAACAAGAATGCAGGGGACAATGTGACATTTGCCTTAGTTGTTTGGGTCACTATATATGAGTGTATGCATCCGGGTTCCATTTTAGGTCAGTCACAACAAGAAACAACTTTGTAGCATCCAAAAGTGTAAAAGAGAACGCCTTCGTATATCTGCAGACCCAAGCACTAAGGCCAATGTCACATGGTCCCCTGCATTGTTGTTCATGTTTCATAAATGTTGTATGAGGATAACTTTTGATTTTAAGATTTTTGTAGTCATTCTAGTGTTACAAGTATGGTAGCAGTCTTTATGACGTAGTGTAAACCGAGTTATATCTCCCTTATAATGCATGACTTTGAAAACCCCTCTTTTCTGAAGGTGTTGCTTAGCACGTTGGGCATTCAGATGTCACTGAATAATTGAAATTGTTTTTCCTATACTCTCACTGACATATTTTGCTCCCTCCCACTCTATTTTACAATTCACTGAAGTAAGTTTTTTTTTTTTGGCCAGTGTTAAGATCTGCTTTGGAGTCCATAAAGCATATAAATGTTGTTCATAAACAATGCGCGATTAGCAGTAGTCAGTTTTAGTTAGCAAGTGTGGGGGTTTGATAGATTGATTCATGATAATTAAAATTGTCATCGCAAAGTGTATATGTCATGAATGGGTTAGCTTCCTTGGTAACTTGGTAACTGCTGTAATTGTGATGAAAATTATAAAAAAAAACCCTCCCCCATGCTACAAATAACTATATTTTTCTATTGTACAAATTGTAAGGGAAGAGACATTAAGAGGGCATGCTTATACGTAAGCAGTCTGCGTTATTGAATTAAAGATTGTACAGTTTTGCGTATTCTTTGTTCAACTTCTGTCTGAATAGGAGTGCAGTATATGAATTGGTGATTTTTCTCCCTTAATAAGGGTAGTTATTTAGTCATTGAACATATTGGGTATTTTTGTTCGTTGGTTTGCTTGCAGGAGAAGGAACCGTTGTTGTTTGTAGAGGGAGGGAGAATTATTTATGAGTTGGTAAATATTTGCGGTCTTTGAATACTCTTTTTTATTCTTGTGAAATAACTTGTTTAATTTTTGTTTGGTTTTAATTCTGTCAGTTACTTAGGATATTACTTTATGCGTTCTTAGTGTTCTAAAGCATCTTTTCAGACACACAGAAACACACATTTTTCATTCCACCTATTAATGTACTTATCATTTTGCTGAAGTTGAACTATAGCTTTCATTGTTCCCGGCAGTATGTTGTTGATTTTTGCCAGTTATTCGATTAAGCAGAGAGAATAGAGAAGACATAACTTCTTTCGTTTCGTAATCCTTGTGTGAAGAGGAGAAAAAGATCTTGCTTTGTCAATTGGATTAGCTGCTTTGCACAAGGGGATAATAAGGCAAAAGTGCGTTGCATTACGGACATTAGTACAAGCGAAAGGAGTTCAAACAAATCTTTATCGACATAGATAGTATCTGTGGAATATTGTACATAAGTTATAAAAGAAGTATACAAGTATTGAAATATGTATGAAGTATCTTAAGTCCTTATACTTGATATTCGTGAAGAGAAGTCCTGGAGAGGATGACAAATTGAAATAAGTTGTTCGAATTATCCGGAATGGTAATAGGGTTTCTTTCCAGGAGATACGTCAGTAAATAACGTATTGAATTTTATATTGAAACAATGGAATGATGAGTAATCATGAGAAGACTTACAGAAATCAAATTGATGTTTATATCTGGAGAATCTTGAAGCAGTTGTCAAGGTGACCAAGAATAAATGAACTCCCACTTACCTTTTCTAACTTGTCAGAATCTTGTATCAGGTTCATATTTAGTTTTACATAGATATTATTAATTACACCATTTTGCGTCATAAATTTATCAGTCTTCATAAATGAATGGCAGTTTCAAAATTGGCAAGAATATTGATTATTTTTTTTTTATGATTTATAATTTTCCATTAAGAAATCTTGAAATTGGCCACCATATTCCAAGTAAATATCATTTTGCAGTATCACTAATAAATATTTTTAAGTAACATTCATCGTAGTACATTGACCTAATGAGACAATCCCTTGAACAGTTTCTTAAGCAGATTAAGTGAGAAACTACAAGGTGAATTCGTCATGGTAAGGAATTTTCGTTTCAGTCATACATATTTCTTTGTCCAGATACTGACTACTCCATTTAATAATTGTTTCAATCATGGCTCAAGGGTAGAGAAGTATTTCCCGATAAGGTTAAGGAATAAAGAAAGGTCGGGGGGAAGTACACAATCTTTCTGTGCGTGAATCTTTCGGTCACTGAATCATGATAGGGAACGATGCTCAGTGTTTATTATTCGTCCTTTAATAATACCAAGCATCTCATCCAAATAATAATAATAATAAAAAATCTAAACACCTCTGTTTGTGCCTCGATGATTGTCTTCATTGTAGGTTAGTTCAGATAATTAAGCATTCTGTTACTGTCAAGTTATTCCCATACTAACCGCCGACGATTTTGCAGTTCCGTTGCCCTATAGGAGCTCGGCCATGGGCCCTATAGGTTTCAGATTATAGTCCATTTCGACCATGTATCTTTGATTAGCATGCAAGTTTATTATATACGGCTGTAATACGGGTAGTCGGCCCTTAGTCGACTTACTCCTTAAATATTACGGTGTTTTAGGACCAAGAACAACGTAATTTGGAACAAGACTTGCTTAGCTAGAATCTAAGTAATTCTCATTCAGAACGAGATTGGTTGCACCTGATTTCTGCGGTTTAAGAGTGAAAACCGCTTGCAATATCATTAAACTCGCATTAAGGATGGGAGTGTAATGATATTACAATACGGATATCCACCGATTCTTTATCAGACTTCTTGCTTTTAGACCGGCGTCTCTCTTCATGGCCACCATTTACTTCTGATATGGCGAGCAGTCGTCTGGCTGAAATTAAGTATACCTTAGTTTAACCAGACCACTGAGCTGATTAACAGCTCTCCTAGGGCTGGCCCGAAGGATTAGATTTATTTTACTTGGCCAAGAACCAACTGGTTACCTAGCAACGGGACCTACAGCTTATTGTGGAATCCGAACCACATTAATTCCTCTAATTCTTCATTGGCCGGTCGGAGAGTCGAACGCTGGGCCAACAGCTTGCTAGCCGAGAGCTCTACCCACCCCTCCAATGCAGAACATGATTTTGTTGAGATGCAGCAAAGATCTCCCTTCTAGATGCCTCTGTGATTCTGTGGAGGTCTCAGTCACTCGCTCTTCTACAATACCATGGAAACTTGAAAGAGACATTTCATGTAAACAGCCTACCGTACTGTTCATAGCCGCAAATCGTGGAATGATACAATATAATCAACGCGAAAGATTTGGTTGCAGTAAAATATCCAATCAAATAATGAGACATACTTTACCCAGTGTCCAGCAGGTCATAAGATCAGTGAGCTCCAAGCTCTCTCTATGTCTCTCTCTTGTGTGTGTTGATTTTTTTTTTTTTATCTTTGCTGGCCAGCTCCGACTCGCTAGAACTCATTGCTGAGTATTTTTTTTCTCCAGCTAACGGATACCTCAGGATTTACAGGGTTTCAACCTCTTCTCAGTATTTGATTGACATTTACATGAGATATTTCTTTTCCAATGAATGAATAAGCATAGATACAGTCAGGGATGTATGTACTTGTCTCTCTAGGTAATCAGTGAAATGCTGCTTCTGGTGAAATTCGTATATTTTTTATGAGAACAAATATAAAATCGGTGCATTTTTTCGACGGGACGAAGCTGATTCGTTTTACGTTGGGAGCATTTTTAAGTTAAAAAAAAAGATACCTACAAGCCTTGTAAAAAAATACCTACAAGCCTTGTAAAAACGTTAAATACAAGCTAATAAACATCTGTGATTAAAGATAATGACTCTTTAATTTTTAAATATTCAGAACGATCTTCCCTCGAATAATCCATCAAAGCGCACGAGAGGCCGTCGCTTGCCAAGGAAGCATGTCATGGCATCAGTCTGTGCATTACACTCTCATGAAATCGAGCCATGGCATAAATGGGATTTTCAGGCCTGTTACATCTGGCAGTGTTCTGGGTAATTTATACTATTTAAACTTTGTTTTGAAAGTACGGAGAAAGAAGGGGTGCCACACTTTTTATTTGCATGGGCCAAACGAAGGCTGAAAGGAGGACCACAGTAATAATAATAATAATAATAATAATAATACTAATAATAATAATAATAATCGTGATGGTAGCAGCAGCAGCAGCAGTAGTAGTAGTAGTAAACGAGGTTGTTGACGTCATTTTCTTTCCTAATAATTTTTTTCTCTTTGCTCTTATTCTCTTATTTGCAGAGGTTGCATTTTGTGAGATACTCTTCACCTAAGAGCTTTTAGATTAGCTGGCAGGTAACGTAATTGCAGTTCCCCTGTCTGTCAGTTTCACTTATGAACCGAGATTTTTCCCTGGTAGGTAAATAAATATAATCCCTCAAGTAATTTTCACAGCCAAGACCACGATGAAATATAAAATTTAGTGAGGGATCTTCAAGACCTCCGTCCCTTGTAAGGAGCAGAAGTGAAAAATCACAAGTCAATTTTAAGTAAACATTGTTTGTATCGTTGCAGTTTTGAAGCTTTTGGTTTGTATCCGTTAGTCTGCGGCTGTTACAGTTATCTTCTTGGGTTTGCACCAAAAACGTTTGCCTCGGATTAAAAAAAGTTTGGATCAAACGCATTCATTTAAAAGTTTACTGAGTCAAAGTTTTGCATATGATATCTTTCCCATGTGGAAGGTTACATCTACCAGATGATAATCAAAATGTTACTACTTTGATTTGATGATGTGAGAACTGACTTGGTCAGGAATATTTACAAGGGTAAAGAAAAGAAAACATAAACAGCACCAGGAGAAATATTCCAGGGCTTGATAACTACAGTAAGGATAAAATAAGCTTTATTTGCTTTTTCTGTCAAAGCATTAAGATACAATAATGCGTCGACCCTCCAGCCTCAACCACACTGCCCTCTAATATTGACCAACGTCTGGAGTTTTTGGAGATTAGTAGATGGAGGTATTATTTGCACCTCTGAAATTGTCTGTGCCAACAAACTTATTAGTAAGCCGGTTTTAGCTATAAAAAAAAGCGTTGTACTTATACAGTTGTTCTGCCATTTTTTTTTTTCTATTTCAGAATCTACTTGAACAATAGATCCGATAAATAAGAATGTTAATTTATTACTATCAGTATGGTCGATTTAAAGCTCCATGACCTTAGTGATTAAAGGATTCTTGTTTGTGAATTATTCGACAAGTAGAACGGAATGGATTGCCAAGAGATTTCCATTAGAGAAATCATGTATGTTTCTTTTCCATTAAATATTTGGATATCTAGATTGCAATGGTAGCTCGCTTGAAGGAGTAGGACGGGATGAAAGGAATAACAGTCGGCTATCACTTCAGAGTCGTATGAAATAAATTCTGACAGGTTTCATTATAAGCCATCGATAACATCAACTTGTAGGCATCAGTATATCCTCCAAAAAGAAGGCTTTTCAGTACTCTTACTGTATTTTATTTTGCCAACTCCCTAAAAACATTGGGATTACCATCATTTCAATTATGTTTCTCTTGTCTTTTAAATTTTTAATTCTCATCATACCTGAGAACCGTAGTACTTGAAGGATATCAGAGAAGTAAACATTGGTATGATAATGGTGATAACCACGTTATTATCAGCAAAAGAACTACCAGAATTACCAATACTACTTTCACTATTTGTGGTAACAGTAATGAACGAAGAGAAAAGCTGTTTTTATTGGCTAAAGAAAACAGACAGATTATAGAAATTAATTTTTTTTTAGATAACATTGCTTATACAACCTTAGACGTGTTTACAGGAATGTCGAAATATCAAACTGATCAACTGTTAGCCAAAATAAGTTTCATATTGGGATTTAGTAGACTTTTTTTTTCAAACGACAGCAACTGTTAATCTGTTTTGTGTATGTGTGTGTGTGTGTGTGGCGGTTAATTCGAGTATTTGGCTGAAAAACCTGAGCGACTGAGTATTTGCCACCTCTATTGCTTTGATTTTCGGTACCGAAATCATCATTATTCTCTCTCCATAAACACTCCTTTTTTCTTTACCTGAACAATTTCCCCTGAAAAAAAAAAAAGTCAGGAGGAACTATTTCGCGGGACTTATAATTGCCAAATTTCATGCTGCTTTTTCCTCTGTCATCCTTTGAAGCATTTTGTGATGTGATTTCGGAGTGCAGAATTTTCCATCGTCCCTCTTTTACCAATAGGGGACAAAGGTAATGAGTGGATTAGCGTTATTGTCTCATGATCGCTCAGTCGGATTGGCTTATTGGTTTTTGATCAGTTCTTTGATATTCAGTTCCCATAAGGTCATTGTTTCATACGTAAGCTTATGTATTAAAAAGAAATTAAAGGCTGCGTTTAGTTATGTTGTCACATTGATGAATACAATAGCATCTAAAGATTTTAATTAATTGACTTTTAAATGGTCAGTTTGAGGTTAAAAAATAAAAATAACTGTAAATGATATGAGATGGGTAGATAGTGATACTGAAAAAGTGGAGGTAAAGAGGAAGTGTTGAGTTTCACATAAAACTGAAGATAACACTGAGGCAGAGGGTAACAGAGAAGGCAAAGTATTGATACAGTAGAATTTAATGTAAGATTGAAGACTTTCTATACTGGAGACGTCAGTGTCAGCCACAAAGTGTCTCCATCCCATCCAGTAGTAAGGTTGCACACCGTTGTCTGTAAACTTTTATTTCTGGTACTTTCCATAATTAATATAGCTGTTGGTGCTGACTTCACAAACTCTGTTTCTTTTCACATTGATGGTGGTACTCCGTCTCTCTCAGTTATTTTTTCTCTGACAGTTTTTGTCTTACTTTTATCAAGGATTTAACCATCCATATAATTTCTCCCGTAATCTTCCAATCCATTTCTGTTGTTTGCATTTAATCGTGAATTGCGCTTTTTGCGTCCATCAACAAGGATCTTTTGAGTTTTTTAATAGGAATCCTGATTATTTATTTACATTCAGTGCCAACCAAGGCACTCCCATCCGACTTTACAAATGCTTTTGGTGAAAGCTTAATAGAGGTCCTTACCTAAGGGAAGATTTTGGGTGTTTCTTCTACCTCAGGTTTATCTTGGAGAAATCGCATGGTTCGACCTGCTAAATTCGTTTCGTGAAATTTAGGTTTTTTTTTGACTAGATGTCCTAAATTTTCTTCTTCATTCATGGTAATAAAACTAAAGGTTTCAGTGATCTTGTTTGTAGGAAAGATTGCTCACATAATGTTGAGTGCTTCATTTTTTTCATTCTGTGTAGAACTAAATCTGGGTCAGTTGTATTATCTATGACCTACTCTAAAAATGTTTCCCCTTGCTGTTGAACTAAAGGAGATAGCCTCTCATCCTGTTAGGCGGCCTTGTAACATCCTGCAGGCCACGCTTTCCCTAAAATAATCCTGGATTATGCAGCTTGGTGACTTGTTTCTTCCCACAGCTGATGAAATGGAGCATTTTTCATGGTATAATTCTTTGACTATCATAAATAATAAAAAAAAAAAAGCTAGTATTAATGTCTGTTACTCGCGCGACAGAGTTGCCAGACACTCAACATTGTTGTTGCATCTCTTCTTTTCTGATTGTCTCTTGTTGTCACTCAGGATGCATGGGTTATTTCTTCCCCTGTAAAGACCGACAGGGTGGGAAAACTAATCTTCTCATCTGCCCCAGGTATGAAAGAGTCATAATTAAAAGAGGGAAGAGGACACTGGAAAAGGTTTTGTAAAAGCATCGTCCATTCCCTGAAGA
>NC_089751.1:39413116-39428116 GCF_040412425.1 Macrobrachium rosenbergii | reverse complement strand
ATTTTATTAAGCTTCATCTTACAAAGAAATACATGCAGCGATAAAAATAAAGTAAGCAGTATCTTACGGGTAGGAGCTTGAATATTGAACAATTTCTCATCCAAGACTGATGGAACCGACTCAGTGAAAGGACCTGATATATATACACCAGGATACTGGGATCTTCTTAGGCACAGAGTACAAAGTCGCTAAGGATTAAAAAAAAAAAATAATGGCTCCTTAAGGATTCAGAGAGGCTTCCAGACAAAAGAAATGAAAAGATTGACAGAGAGATTTTCGTTTTCGATTGACAGAATGGACGCTCACTGCAGAGAATTTTGGATGCCAGATACGAAAGAGGGAAGGGATATGAAAAGTATTTGAGATCTATATGGCCACGAATTTTCCATTAATCAAAAGTAAAGATAACACGGATGCCTGCTAAGCGAGAACCTCGAGCCTTAACAGTTACTGACAATGGTATCCCCATAGGGAGAGACACCGCGAGGAATTCAATCTTAGCTCAGTCGAACAAATACTTTTTACCATGAAAATTTATTAAATAAAAATACAGATTTCTGTAAAAGCAAAGTAATTGATTAAAGGTTGCGAAGAGCGTTTGATGTACATTTGGCACTTTTGCCCTTTTGGATATTTGCGTGTATGTTTTGTTTCTGGGTGGGACGTGACAGATGTCCATGACGCGTTTGATTTGCAAAATATCTGCAGTATTTTTTCATCGAGGCTCCTTCAGCCGAGAAAGAAAAAGGGTTCGTATTGGTTTTTATTGCCTGAGATAAAAAAAAAACCAGGATAACAGTATTTTTTTACTGCCTATTATGTTTCCCAAGGTTTAAATGAAAGACGGAGTGGAATATATACCGATTTAAGTAGGTTGAACGCTTGAAAATGTCCGTCCTCACAAATGGTGGTTCAGAAACTATGAAAAAGCGATGAGAATGAATGTTAAGGGACCATTTGTGATACTTAGATAAGGAACATTTATGTGTCAATCGTCCCTTCACAGAAAAGATTTGTTTTCAGAAAAACCCACCTTTGTTCTTTGCCATTGATAATTACAGAATATCTGATAAATATATTAGAAAATAATCTATCTTTGAATGGCAAATAAAGAGCTCCCTCACTGGTTTCTTTCCGATTCAGCTTTCTTTGAAACTGTTATGGTTTTTTGTCTTTATAATGAAGAATTTATGAGTAGCTTAAGAGAAACTCAAGAAAACAGACACTTGAGACAGGTATACGTGAATATTATACTTTTTTTATGAATAAATGCTGAGCTGTTCAAAATATCAATAGAATACTGTGAAAGCAATAATAACAACAATAACCTATAATAGATCATTCAGTTGGTCTCTGCTTGTTTTATAGTATGTCGATGGAGTCTACAAACACTTTTTGTAGATATGTAAGTGGATCTAAAAGCAACGGAAAATAGGTAACCTGGTTCTTTGAAATCAGGTGAAAGGGAACTCAAAGAGAAGTATTCATGGTTAAAAATTATCAGCGATTACTCATCCTTCAGGTCCTGCGCTGAACACACTTACACAATGAGCAGTCAGGTCTGATTCAATCTTCTCCTTTCCGGACACTTTGTGGTGCCTGTTTCGCTAACCTGACCCTCTTTTCACACTATGGATATAAAGGATCTCTTAGCCTTGTCACATTTGCATTCGTCGATTGTCAGGAATGAGACCTCTTATACAAGTGCCCTTTTCCTCTTTCATTAGGTCAAATGATATTAAGGAAAGATCTGATTCCTTCCAGCCCTAGGAGAGCTGTTAATCAGCTCAGTGGTCTGGTTGAACTAAGGTATACTTACGAGAGGAGCTTTCGGACAATAAATTAAATTGTGATGTTACTTACATTTCCGTCATGTATAAGCGCTTTCGCTCATTTCCAAATACCTTCCACTTTCCAAATCTGATTATATTTTTTTTTCACACTGGGGAGCTGTTGAGAAAGTAAGTGAATTCATTTCATACTATTCTTTTTGGAGAGTTGGATCATAAGTATGAGCAATTTGATGGCATATATCTGTCACGCTGTAAGAATATTTACAAATTTAATCTCAGAAAATGGCATATTATTTGATAATGCTGAGACTGAATAACCGATTTTGTTTAGGCTTATGAACTATCCTTAAAGAAGCAGGAGAGGTAATGATTACAGCAAGGCAAGTCAGTCTGTACCACTATGTAAGCAGAGTGTGTATGTTTACGTGTCGCGTGTCTTTAAATGCCGTATTTAACAGGTCTTTATGCAGTAGCTATAAAAAGTAAACTAAAAGGTGTAAGTCAAAAGAAATAGGATGGAGTAATATTTTTTCCCGAACATGGAATTTCACTTCGATCCATCAGATGTTTTCTGTCTTTAGCTAAACTCATGAAGAAAATGCCAAGAAGGAAAATTTAAGAACATCACTTTCGACAGGAAGAGGATTAAATTTTTACTAATCCTAACCAAAAAAGCGTATGTACCCATTAATAGTGAATCTTCCTATCATTTTGCTGTTTATTAATCATTTCCATTAAAGACATGCATAGAAAACACTTTCTTCCTATCAGGAGTAACTGCAGGCGCTATACGCGTCTCTGTCTTTCTCTCTCTCCTTTTGCACACGCACACATATAGATTATGTATATATACATATATATATGTATATATATATAAATGCATATATATATATATATATATATATATATATATATATATATATATATATATATATATATATATATATATTGTCACGATGCATACCAAGTACCTGGTTATTACACAACTAATCACAGATTTCGAAAATTTACCTCACTTCTGAAGGTAACAGTGATCCCTGAAAAAACTCATCAATCATGTGAAAAATCAAACTAATTTTATCAAAAGAATTGTGAGGTATCCACCATTAAGCAAGAAATATACTAGAATAAAAGGGTATCACTTCATCAAACAACTGTTTCCCTGGTCTTAATTCACTTCAGCAAAATTAAAGGAACAAAACATGTTATCACTTTGCCTTATGTACACAATTAATCCTTTTCACTTGTGGCCAATAAATGGAACACTGTTTTTTAAAAATTTTAAATACAAAAATTTATTATTAAATTCAAAATTTATAATTAGAACTCACAATTCTGAAAAATTTACTATTGCTTGAAAACAACACAAAATTTAATTAATTCTTGAATTAAATTATTAAACAAAATTAAATCACAAAACTTTAATTTATCAAGAAATTAAATTAATCAAGCAAAATTTAACCTATAAAGAATTACTAAGGTTTGAAAAGAAATTCTTAATAAATGAAAATTAAATCAAGTATGCAATGTTAAATTATCAAGAAATATTTAAAACGCTAAGTAAATAAATGTTCAATCACTAACAAAAATCAAAGAGATTGCAAACACAAGAACACACAAAAATACACAAAAGATTTATCAATAATAATTTCACTAAGGCAAAAATTTTCCTAACACACCTTATTATACCATGGTAATAAGTAAAATTCACTTTACCTTACACAAGCTTGTGAAAACCTTTGTAAAATCCAAGAGCACGCAGCTGCTTGGATTCACAAAACACTTTTTTACGGGGCGCCGTTACAAATTAAATAATTTTACTAAATTCAGATCTCAAAAGCTGTATTTAATACCAGTGACCACAAATATATTACGTTAATATTACTCTCTTTTTAAGAATGAGAGAGAGATAGAGGGAACCAAAGTGATCCGTCTCGAAAGTCAGAATGAATATGAATTAGTCTGAGGATTCCAGTAGCACATGAAATACTCAAGTGACGTCATTAAGGCATTTTGGGTGCGAGATACAAAAACAAAGTTCTAGAACAAGGAAGATGTCGTCACTTCCGGCAAAACGTTTTGAACGCAGTCGGGACAATACATGGCGCAATCGATCAGGACATGTGCTCCAGTGCAATACTTGTCCCGCCAGCCCTAGGAGAGCTGTTAATCAGCTCATTGGTCTGGTAAAACTAAGATATACTTAACTTGTCCATATCTCTCAAAAGGGCATACGTGACCAGAGCCATGTATGTAACATAAAAAAACCCTTGTCTTTTCCTCATTTGAGACAAAGCTTTTACAGAAATCTTTACACGATCTAACTGGCTAATTATGACTGGCATGTTTTAATAACAACGAAAAACCCGAATTGGTTTCAGAAAGAATCAGTGGGTGTATTTCCAACCTGTCATCGCGTTATCTTTTGCGATGACAGCTGAAGTGAAACAAACCCTTCGCTTGATCTAAACTGGTGGCAGATGGCACATCTGGCCTAAATCTCGGATCTCTCTCTCCAGCTACTACGCTTTTGAGATCTGATATCACACTACAGCCAACATTTCAACAATTATTATCATTATACGTAACATATGATAAACAGAAGAGTAAATGTATCAAAACTATGGGACGATATACATACTGCAAGGCAACATCATGAATATATATATATATATATATATATATATATATATATATATATATATATATATATATATATATATATATATATATATATATATATATATATATATATATATATATATATATACAGTATATATATATCACTAAAATCAACAACCCTGTTGTAGAAAAAACAAGAGCTGTGAGGATTAAATGATTTTGTTCAGACTCAAGGTTCATATGTAAGGAATTCATGAAATTGCTTATTATGGTTTGTATTGATTAAAGAGCGTTTTGACAACGGCCTGGGGTGAATAAAGTGGAATTCCCGTTAAATGTGTAAAACTGATCAAAACTAATAATAAAAGAGACAGATGCGAAGATAATATTAAATGGAGTTTTGTCTAAAGATTTTGCAGTAAATAGTAGCGATCTACAGGTAAATGTAACTTCATTTTTATTTGTTCGCCCCATTTGTGAATTTTATGATGCAAAGTAGTTAGAAACAGAAGAGAGCAATAAGACTGAGGAACAGTAGGATAGAAATTAGCCAGACAGAATATACAGATGAAGCGAGTAGTGTTGTGGAAGTTTTCTGTAAGGAGAGTTCCTGAACGATTCATCAGTTAAACTGTGAATGTGTCGGTTAGAATTATGTATATATATATATATATATATATATATATATATGTGTGTGTGTGTGTGTGTATATGTATGTATAATATATATATATATATATATATATATATATATATATATGTACATTATATATATGTATAATATATATATATATATATATATATATATATATATATATATATATATATATATATATATATGTATATATATATATATATATATATATATATATAATATAAATATATATATATATATATATATATATATATATATATATATATATATATATATATATATATATATATGTACATTCAGTTTTATATAATGAAACAGGTTACGTCAATTTTCCAGTGGACCTTGAAGGCAGATCAGTTTCATGAAACACTTTCTCGCTTTCTGTATATGTGTGTATCAGAAGGCGAGAAAGTGAGTGTCTTATGAAACTGATCTGGATTCATTGAAAAATTGACGTTACCTGTGTCGTTATATAAAGTGAATGTTCATAAAAAATTCGAGGGAACTTGAAAACAAATATGACTAAACGATTAAAATTTCCCTTAGTGATCCATAATGTCTAAAACAAGAAAATTCTTTTTCTTGATTCTCTTATCATGCATTATAATTTTTTTTTATTTAAGAAAAAGCGAGTAGAACAGGCATATAACGAGAGACTAGCTCAAAGCAAAACTTTCTAACACTGGGAAAACTTTTGTAAGGAGGTTTTTCGTTTTTGACATTTTTTATGCAACGGAAACTGTATATTGTTGTTAAGCGAGAATTCTATACATGCATTTTTGGGTAAAATAAGCAAAGGTTTTCTAATAACAGTTTCTAAACAGAAGTTTTGTAGTTGACGCAAGAAGACAATCATAGTTTGGTCATTCTGAAGATGAGGAAAGTTAGTTCTTTGGATTTTTCTGGACAATTACTGAACCATCTTCAATTGTCGAAAGACTAATGATTAAAGCCTGTGGGGAAACATGAAAGTAATCGAAAATAACTGTTTCTTTATGGTAATTGTTTAGGAAAGAGAGGCTGTTGATATGTGACGGAATTAGATTTCTCTCTCTCTCTCTCTCTCTCTCTCTCTCTCTCTCTCTCTCTCTCTCTCTCTCTCTCTCTCTCTCTCCCCATGGTGAAATTCAAAGAATAGCAGTCCGCTTTTTTATTTATTTTGTTTTTAGGTTTGTTCAGTTCGGCGACACGGCTAGAGCTAGCAATGATTTTGAAGAATTATATATAAATTCTAAAGATGTTATAATCCATTCAGAGAGCTTCCAGAGCGTGCTCAGCATAAACTATCACTGGTAATGAGAGCTGAACAGGGTCTCAAGAGCCTCCTGTATAGATTTTAGTATATGTAGGTAACAAAGGTATACGGGGATGTATATTTCATTTCAATGGTATGATGAAAAGTATTGATGAGGTCGTACTCCTTATTGATTTTGACTTTAGTTTTTGCTGTAGATAAATGAGAGAAAGATGATGGCGCAACGAAGGTTTCACAGAGTTGTTGAAGTGGAATTTGTATCTAAGAGAGGAAACATGAGCAGGAAATGTAACTCCACTTACGTAGCGTGAAAAAAGGAAACAGAAGAGTAATGAGCATGTAGGTAACACTTCCAAAAGCGTGCAGAAAATATGACAGAGTGATCAACCAAATGGTGACTTAGGAAACAGAGGAATAAGTAAATGAAATAAAAAAAAAGACAATGCAGAGGCGTGAGAGATAAGTGCTACGTTTGGTCATTGGAGGACTATACTCAGTTTGAGCTCATCTGTCGCCGAAAATTAACATTCATTGACAGTTTGTCATGACGACCCTGTGGGATGAACTGTCTGCAGCCAGAGTAAGAGAACAATACATTAGCACTCATCAACCCAACTTAATCAATTTTGCTTGAGCGGTTGTCGTTGTTGGAGGTAGGGGTTGAGGTGGGGGGCGGGAGGGCTGTCCCCGGCCATGCCCCCCCCCCCCATCTTGATCTCGACCCTGTTCTCTGTTTATATCCTCGAAATATTTTAGGTAGGGCCTCGAATCGAACTAGGTAGGATTCATTTTCCTTTAGCTTACCTGAGGATAATTTCACACCATTTACCATTTAGGAAATTCTACAAGCTCCTCTTTTACGGAAGATAACAGTAAAAAGCACGAAAGGTCAACGACCAAGATCAGTTAACACTACAGAGCCAACAAAGGCTTTCAAAACAATAAATATAATTCCATTTGCATCAGTTAAAAACTTTTTTTAATAACTGATCTCTTCTTTCTGTATTTATTGTAGTCTTCTGTAACTTCTTCAGATGAACACCATATTCTTTGGAAGCTTGAATTTCAAGTCAGTGGCCCCTGTAATAATAATAATAATAATAATAATAATAATAATAATAATAATAATAATAATAATAATTAATGAGGTGAATCATTATCAGAATGATAATTTTTTCTGGATTATACTGGTTTCCTTTTCCCTTTTGAAATTCGATAGGAACGGTGTAATATAAAATTTAGTCCAAAAGCCAAAGCTGGGACCTATAAGGTCATTCAGAGCAGAAAGGGAAACTGAGAGTAATAGTGTTTTAAAGGTGTAACAGGAGGAAAACCTCGCAGTTGCAATATGAAACAGTTCATAGAAGGTGCCCCCTAGGGGGGTAGTGCCGTCAGTTCACCTCATGCGGTGCACTGTAGGCATTACTTAAGGTTCTTTGCAACGTGCCTTCGGCCCCTAGCTGCAACCCCTTTCGTTCCTTTTACCGTACCTCCTTTCATATTCTCTTCCATCTTACTTTCCATCCTCTCCTAACAATTGATTCATAGTGCAACTGCGAGGTTTTCCTTCTGTTACTCCTTTCAAACCTTTTACTGTCAATTTCCTTTTCAGCACTGAATGACCTCATAAGTCCCAGTGCTTGGCCTTTGGCCTAAATTCCATATTCAGTTCAGATAGAAGGTGTAAAGTAAGATGGAAGAAAAAGGACATGAACAGAGGTAAAGGATAAGGAATGGAAGGGTTTGCAGCTAGGGTCCGAAGGGACGCTGCAGAGAACCTAAAGTAATGCCTACAGTGCACCGCTTGAGGTGCACTGACAGCACTACCCCTATGCAGGGAGAAGTTTGATCGGGACATCGTCGTACCCATCTTCTGAACTTCCTTTTTCCCTGTTGCCAGTATTGTATTGGATGCTGGGTTTTATTGAAATTCAGGATATGTTTTTTTCTGAACTCTCTCATGAACTCAAATAGAAATAGTTCCAAGTTCCCAGAGACTCTGTCACTTAAAACCAATATTGTCCATTTTCTCAAACCCAACTTTCTCATAACATTTGTTTGAGTAGTTATAAGATGGCTTCAGGTCTACCGTCTGAACTTTACGCTGTGTTCGACAGCTGACATACGCAGCGTCGCTGTCTCTTTCCTTCGTAGAAAGGATATTTTTTTTCCGTTTCTGGGCTCCGGGTACATTTGCGGCTATACTTAGGGGACTCATCATTACCAAGTCCTGCAAGTGTACTCTCGTCATTACAATGCGTATCAATGTCACTCGTTCTGACCAGTGAAATCATCGAATAAACACTATGCAGAAATAATCCGCGGAAATATTACTGAAGGATATCTTTACATTTAAGGCCTAGCCTGACTGACACGTCGGGATTAATGGCCTATGAAACAATGCGCATAATTGGTTCGCAAGAGTGAGTGTCAATGGTCGATGTTGGCGCGCTAATTGGTTTGCGCTACGTGTGGGTTTTGCTCGTGGGCATCGGGAAGAATAAACAGACTTTTATGTTAAACCCAGGGGAAGGTCGATTGGATTATCCTATGCATTTTTATTGCACGGGCGTCTAAATGAAAATTTTTAATTTTTTGATGATTTTGGCCTAAAAGATTAGTGGTTTATCCTCATAAGGCTAGAGAACAGGTATAAAGAAAGAAGTGTGTCACTTATAATTTGAAATAATGCAACTTTTTAGAATATAAGTCAGAATAGAATTTATATATTTGTCCGTTACACTTTTCTTTGAATATTAAAATTTTTGTTCAGTTCATTCTGATATGAACATTTCACACCAATCATCTTATTACGGCCTAAATCCCAAATATTCATTCATCTTCAGTGCATGCTCCTGTGGACCCAAGGTCTCTGTGACGAGATAAAGGAGGATTAAATCAGTCAGTCACCTAAAGAACTTCGATTTCTTAACGGAAATTTAAGTGTAGTATATTTCATGATAATATCCGATCTAGCAGTGGTAACATAGAAATAAAGATTACAAATAAATCGTAACAAATGTAGCATTTTACTTGATGGGAAAAAATTAAAAATTACAAATTAAATTTCTAACCAATTGCCTTCTTAAGGGTGCTAATATTGATCTTATCATATTTTCCCATTAAATTAGCCATCCGAGACCTCACTCGGAAAAATTTTACACTTCACTTTGCTTGTACCAAGCTTCTGAAAAAGATGTTAATTTTTTGTGGATGCATCACAACATAAAACGCTTACGAATGTAGACAAATTCAAAGAAGCAGAATAACGTGTATAATGCTAGTCGCTAATTAAAACTCAGAGACTTATTTTGATGGCCTGGCTTCAGTTTCCATCTTGTGCTGGTAATATTAGGCGATGTTTTTCCATATTCAACTAATTAAGTGTTTGTATATCGAAAGGTTGTGGGGTTTCTCTTGAATGAGAAGAGATCGGAAAGGATAATTTTTTTAGATCCTCATGATACAGTTTTGATATTCGGAAGGATTTTTGGAAATGTAAACGACAGACACTTAAGCATAATAATGATACTTTCCAAGTTCCAGTCCTTGTCACTCACTACCTCTCAGTTTCACCCTTTTTTGTCCTACGTTGCTTTACAGTATATGAAAAGAAAAAACATGGAACCAGCTGACACTGGAAGACGACATTAGGCAATTTTAGTACATATATGTGTGAAAAAAAGATGCTTCGATGAAGCTAGATAAAGTTTTGTAGTTTTCAGAAACGATGGCTGAATTACTATAGTATGGAACAGGTTATTATTTTACCATATTTACCATATTTAATAGCCATTCCGTTCGAGACAGTTCACTTTTAAAACAATCATGATTTAGGCACAGAGAAAAAATGGAATTATACACGCAGAGAGAGAGAGAGAGAGAGAGAGAGAGAGAGAGAGAGAGAGAGAGAGAGAGAGAGAGAGAGAGAGAAATGGCAATTCCCCTCTGGCATTTTATTCAGCATTCGTACTTCCAGAGGATATACGATCCTCGCCTCGCTGATAAGATTTTAATTCGTTCTTTAATGAGAAAAACTTCCTCAGTATTGGGGTAAATGAAGCATGTGTTTGCTCCAAGGTAAAGAAAATAGAATAAAAGCAGAGACGTTTCTGTGACTTAACGTCGGGGACTTCTGACTCTCAGTAATGATCAGAATTCGTCAGAATTCTTATCTGCTTGTGTATCCTGGGAATTCTGCTCTGGGTTCTTAATTGAGGTCGTCAGAAGAGATCATGTCTTTTCCAATTGGAAATGAAATGTGAGCACTGAGAGGGATTGCTATTTGTGTGCAGCCACGCACTAGAATTTTCATTCGTCATAAAAGTGTATTTTTAATGGGCAGAAATATCAAACTGTTGCATTCAGGGACGAGCTCAGCTTATTCGTTAAACGCAGATGTAATTGTAGAGTAAAGAAAACCACACAATTTTTAAATGCCAAAAAAGTATATTACAAAGAAATACCTGGAAAAAATAAATATAACAAAATAACTTGAAAAAGACAAAAAAAAATAACCTTTAGGAATCTTCATGAAATTGTTTCTTGAAGTATCCATCAAGGTGCGCGAGAGGTTGTCGCTTGCCAAGGAAGCGTATCATGGCTTTAATCTTTTGTAATACTCTCTCCTGAAAATCCAGCCATTGCTTAGATGAGATTTCTAGCGGCACAGCGGCACAGTTCTCCGGGTAATTTACTGTTTAATCTCAGTCCTGAAAATTATCAAAGAAAGCGCTGCACTATGTGTTTGCATGAAATCATTCTGTTTCCTAATGACATTATGTCTCTACGCACTATTTTGCTGTGGTTGCATTTGCTTATTAGTTCTCTCTCTCTCTCTCTCTCTCTCTCTCTCTCTCTCTCTCTCACACACACACACACACACACACACACACACACACACACACAGTTTTTCTGTGCATCGCTTTGCTGGTTATTAGGCGGAGCTGTTCTAATATTAAGATTTTGCCAATGGGAAATTTTCAGCTTGTTAAAAGTATATAATCCTTCAAGTAATCCATGCAACTACCGGTGTGATGAAACATATTCATGTGTCTACCAGTGCAGTCAAGCTTAGTAACAAACACATTTGTAATGATACTATGGGTCTCTGTCATTTTCCAGGAAACAGAGTTGGCAACATATGTCCGTTCGCCTAACATTAAGGTAACTTTAGATAGAGAATGGTTGTGAATCCAAGTTTTGAAGGATTTTGTTGACGTTTGCAGGTACACTCGCTTTTCTGAGTTTACATCTGAGACTTTTGCCTTGATATAAACAAATTTTAGGAAAGAGGAGTTTGCACAGTTGTCTTATTTTATGTTGGTTTCGTACTTTTTCTCGGGAAAACTAGTAGCATCTAAGGCGACAAACCTATTCTTTTTAGTTGATATTTTCCCCAGTTGCGCATGATATGTCCAAGGATCAATGATGGAAAGGTATTCATCAAGAAAATAAAATTTTGTCTGAAGGCTTAGTGTACCAGGGCCCTGGAGCATCTTGTTATTAGGCATACGGTGAAAATCATTACGGTCTCTGTTTTGGTTCGGTGGCGTGAGAACTTAAAAAAAAAAAAAATAGGTTGTTAACTAAAGGGAAGGGCAACGACAGAAAAGCGAAGTGCACTTTACTCAAGCGTTACCTGAAAATATTAAGGTAAGTAGTGACGATTAGACCACATATGTAATCTCTGATGCCGCAGTTCCGTTCATTAGTCATATACCAATTAACGACATTTGTTAAAGTTACAAGCCGCAAAGTCAACTTTATCCTGTGCTCTGCGGAACTATTAAATATTAGACTACTTAATTATTAGGCAATTAGAACGGAATGAAGGATTTCCAGGTGACCTTTATTAAACTGTTTAAAAAACTTTCTCCGATCGTAATACCTGGCTAATTGAACTGCTGCTATGGCTCGCAAGAAGAGGTGACGTAGTGAAAGATGTATAGTAGATGAAATTTAATCACAGAAAGAAAACATCCATTTTGTTAAATATGATCAATTCTAATTCTAATTTTCCATCAAATGACATTGGTAATATTGGCCACTGAACAACTTTTTTCCTATCGCCATTGAATTCTGTATTTACTCCTGTTGGAAGTTGCCTTGCTACCAGCTGTGAACTTTCAAATGACCAATTTTGTGGATATGTTTTTATTGTTGTAATTTGTAAGTGCTCATTTTACTTGAGAGCCTTCGTATCTGAACTCGATCTATATTCTTGTTTATAGCGTAACGTATTAGTAAATGCTTGCTGGAACCTCTGTACTTAGGTTCGAATTCTGCCACGGATGGCGAATATTCCTTTGTTTATTTTTCGCCCTACTATAGATTTATAGTAATAAGCGTACAAAAAATGCAAGAAAATCGGGAAGTTAACAAGTTATTTAGGTTATTTTTATATATATATATATATATATATATATATATATATATATATATATATATATATATATATATATATATATTATATATATATTATATATATATATATATATATATATATATATATATATATATATATATATATATATATATATACATATATATACATGAAGATAAAAAGGCCCATAAAACACTGTATGAACGTTTCAACCATATATTTCGAGCACTTCCTTCTGTGTCCCTGTTCACTGGTAAAATATGGACAGATGATGGATACAAGGGTATATATACAAAACATGTTTTGTATATATACTTTCATACAGTGTTTTATGGGCCTTTTTATCTTCACATTATACTGTTGTATTACAGTAAAAGACATTCATATATATACAGTATATATACACACACACACACTAACGGGTAAAACTCGGGTGAACGTCTGGTATTGAAACTCCCACAACTTCAATACCGTCATGTACGTACACGAAAAGCTCATCGTAAGTCATTCTGTCAATTTTACACACCTGTGTCGTTCACCTGTCTCTCACTTGCTTTCATGCTTGGTGGGCATTAAGGCTCTTTCTTTTTAACTCTTTTGCTATCCCATAGAGCTAGAATTTTCAAAACGCCTGCTTCTCCTTTCTTACATTTCCTTATTTTAACGTCGATCCACATAACAATCCTTCTCTAGTCCAGTCACGAAATAATACCACCGTAAAATAATCTGATTCACAGACACTTGCTGTTTACCTCCCTTGTCGCACCTGTCCGTAATATTGACCTTACAGGAAACTGATCATACATTTCAACGGAACTTTGTCTTTTTCGTTCATTACCCACAGTTCATTTCAGTAAAGAATGTTTTTCCAGTGCTTACATCTTTGACGTATTTTCCCTCATTCTCGCCTTTTGCAGACTAATTAACATTTTTTTACTATACTTGATTTATAGTAATCCTTTATTCATTCCTAAAATAGTCTAGTAATATTTATTCTACTCTCTTCCTCTCTCTTTCTGCCTTCCTCTGGTTTTTTCTTTTCTGGCATCTTGTTTTTTCATCCTCGTCTCAACAAGTATATTTAGTCTCTCTCTCTCTCTCTCTCTCTCTCTCTCTCTCTCTCTCTCTCTCTCTCTCTCTCTCTCTCTCTCTCTCTCTTATATGATAAGTTAAATATAAGATTTCATCGTCGTTATTACTGTATTACTGTCCTCTAAATATTGTATATCATGCCTTTTTTCCCTTTCATGTTGTAGCCTCTTTGAATCTCTTTGATATTATTAGTATTTCTATTTGAAATTGTTTAAATTGCCGTTCACAACCCGAGCTCATGTAATCAGTGGTATCTTGTTCCATTGTAATGTGACGTTGCCTCCTTTTTTAATGTCAAGAGCAGCTAACGAAACAAGAGTTCAATGGTTACGGTAAATTCTAAATGCTAATAGGACTGGCTGCTGAGTTTAAAAGGGGGTCAATTAAGACGCTGAAAAAAGGGAACACATTAGGAGTTCATTGGGTGACAAGCTCCGATGCTGCTGCGCGTTAGTGACAGTGAAAGTTGCTAACCGGATCGTAGGGTGTTCCTGAATGAGCGGGAGATGCCAAGGGAATAACTGAGAGCAATTATTGCTTAAGGATAAAATGTATGAAGCAGGAGGATAAAATCATGTAGGTTACTGGAGATTGTGTATGATGTGCGAATTAAAAAGATAACATTAGAAAGTATACTTGGGAAAGAGTATGACCGGAGGTTGATGACAAACTGGCGGGAGAAGACCATGGAAAAGGGTACTTCAATCAGGGTTCATTATGAAAAAGTTCTGAGAGAAGCTCGAGAGTAATTGGGAAAAATTGTAAGTGGCATACATGATCCTTGTAAAGCTTTTGATAAAATTCATAGAGGTGCATTGAAAAGGGTGCTTAGGATTTAAGAAGTATAGTTGCTCAGATGAAAGTAAAGTGTGTGTGATGGAATCTTTAGAAGCAAGAGTGACTAGAGTTGAGTGAGTCTGAGGTAGCGATTTGTAAGTCTTCCATTTTTTTTTCAAAATTCCGTGGGTGGAGCGATGCAAATAGTCAGAGAAAGAACACTTGAAGTAGATGTAGAGTTGTAGGGTAAAAATGTATTGTGAAATTAGTCTATGGTGGTAAATGGAAAGTAAGCAGATGGAGGAATGGATGTTAATATGGGTGGTGGAAGTGACTGATTTCGACAGGTGTTTAGGAATAAGTGAAATGGATGATAGCAGATTGAGAGGAATCGTGAGTAACAGAGTTTACGAGGCAAGGAA
>NC_089751.1:39373116-39408116 GCF_040412425.1 Macrobrachium rosenbergii | reverse complement strand
GTACAGCAGACTCGGACCAAACGCGCTGATATTACATTCTTCGTCAATTACTCTCAGTTCTTAGTGCTTGAAAACGTCGCTAATAGGACTCTCGCCATTCAATCAGGATAAGGCTGTGGATGAGCTGTACAATGCAAGATTAATCTTTTTCTAGAAACTAGCCATTTCAGAATCCCGAAAGGTCCTTTGATGTGCTTTCTGTGTGCCGTCAAATCCTTAAGATTTTAACCGTGATATGAATCCATACACCAGGAAGATTAATGCCAAAGTAAGGGATCTACTTATGTATCATCGTCTAATTATATATACGCATAAAACTACCATAATGAAAATATACGTGTTATCTGGCTCTTATTATTATTATTATATTGCGGTTAAGAGATGTTGAGCTTCCTTTTTGTGTCAAGAAGAGATCAGAATTGTTTGTCCAGTGATTGTGGTTGTTGGAGGAGAAAAGGCTGTGTTAGTAAATGTCAATAATGTCAATATGGCTCAGGAATGGAAAAAAACATGAGACTGAAAGGAAATATTTCCTGGAAAGGATCAGTTTGTGTTTTGCCGCCTTGCAGAGATATAAATGGAGGTTGTTTTAAAAGACTTGAATGGAAAGTGGGTGATAAGTTAGAATGAATGCGAATAAAGATTCTCGTGGATTTGCGTTCCTAAATGGGACTGACTGGCTGAACTTTGTGATTTCAAAAGAAGGATGCTTGCAGGTCTATGGGAAAAAAAAGGGGGCGAGAGAAAGTTCTCAGTTTATGTTATTACAGAGCAGATAGAAGAGTAAACCAGTGAATCTAATAGTGAAAAGGTTATAGCCACCATTTTTTTTATCCGTATATTTTAGGCAGCGATGAAATTTGTTCATTATGTAAAAACCTCTCTGCACACTCCTTTTTTATGTTCCAAATTTGTGTTTCATACATATTCTAATTTTCTTCCACAGTGCCCATCATTTTACTAATCCACATCGTTGGATACCATGCTGTTTTGAAGTTTAGGGACAAATCAGGACGATGTATTAAATTGAATTATAGACTCCTATTTACTCTATGAGATTGTTAACCGTGTTTAGGCACCATTTCATCAAAGCATGCTTGAGTTTGGATTTGAGTCATCCTCAAAATCTTATGGGACATACCTTTATCAATGAGTATTCGATTCACCATTTCGTTTTATGATTCAACATGTTTCACTCCCATTCTGTTACAAGAAATGTATAATATACAGCAAACGAACAACAAAACATTCAATAATGACGTTTTAAAATACCAGGTTGACGCAAGGTTATATACCAGTGTGTTTTCCCAGAATCTGCAGCTTCTGCAGATATTTTTGTTGAAGTCAGCTTTCTTTCTAATAGCCGCAAAGCTTAAGGCTTAAAATATTTTTCAGAAATGTTTGCTCATCATTGCTAATGGCCCTGCAAACGAATGGGTGTTAAAGTCTTAATCTCCCATAAGGTGAATTATTGCAATAACAATTCAGATTATAATGATATCCTGCAAGCTTTAATTGGACTCTTAGTTGCAACAAAAGCAACAAGTTTAAGGTGTATTTTTCTTTCAAATCTTGCACAGTATTCATACTTGGTAAAACTCTCGATAATTTCTACGTAAAAATTTCCAAGCATCAAGAAGTATTCGGACGGCATCCATTTTATTTGTGTTGAATATGGTGTACCAATTTCAAGTCAAGGCAATGTAAATGATACTCTTTGTGTCACGAAAACCGTATTTACTAACTTAAGTAAATTTGCAACTGCTGAAGTTATCAGCAGCCTTACTTAAACAGGGAAGAGAGCAACTCTTAGGAAAATAAAATAAGTGAAGAAAAGATTGCTGTGGCAAGCAATGACAGTGCAAAAGAAGAGTAAGCTAGTATCAGCTTCGCTATTTTGTTCGGGATTTTACCGAATAAATATTGGCAACCAGTCATGTTTCACTGTGTACTGTATCATATTCTATATTTATACTCCATAAATTTTAGGGCTGAATCGTTGTGCATAGATTTTCATTCATTTTCACCTGATAAAGTCCACTTCACCCTGGATAGCACGCAGAACACTACAATTTACAGTTGTAAGTCTTTCGGTTCATACTGTTATCATTTAATAAATCTTCTCACATAGAACGTGATCTTGCATTTAGTTTGTGACCGTTATTTAATAGCTTTGGATTAAATATTCCTTGCTCAGTCACCTTCATTGGCATGAACTCTTCGCGCATGCGCATTAGAACATTAAGAGAATCGTATTCGCTGTGAATCAACAAACTTTTTGTTTATTGATATCAAATTTGTTTGTCTGCCATCTGATGCCATGAGGAAATGCTCTTTCAGAAAGAAATAACAAGTATTGCTGTTAATGATTCATGTATATATATATAATTTATATATATATATATATATATATATATATATATATATATATATATATATATATAATATATATATATATATATATATATATATATATATATATATATATGTAATACACATTCATTAAGGAAATAGTGGTGTAACCCCGAACGAAACTAAATACCTACCCCCTAAAGGTTAGCGTGCATGATTTAGGGAAGATTAAACTAGGAATCGAAGTCGCATTTTGGCAATAGAGAAAGAAGAAAAGGCTCTCACTGAAACGCGAGATTTTATGATTGATGATATGCACGGAATACATGTGTGGAATGCTGTTCTAACAAGTATTGCAAGGTCATCTGAGATGAGCAGGAATTGCTACCTTGAACTCATCAGGAATTGCTACCATGAACTCATCTGGGATTGCTACCGTGAACTCATCTGGGATTGCTACCCTGAACTCATCAGGAATTGTTTCCTTGACCTCCAGACAGCTTCCTCATTGTACCCACAGCTAGGAAAGAGACAAAAGTCACTATCAAAAATAAAGAATAAAGATCAACGGATGAGGTAAAAATGGGATCAGTGAAAAGGAGAATACCTTTTGACATCAGATAGTCAATATAATGTTTCAAGTTGAGCAATCTGAGCGAAGTGGTTCCTCCACGAGAAATGTGAAGTAACCTGGGCACAAAAAAAGGCTGGAAGAAGAGAGAGAATTGAGCTTTATTTTTATCAAATAGAACTGTAAATGATATGAAAGAGGAGGCAGAGCCACTCGGCATTGTAGCCTTTTAATTCTTAGTCAAGAAAGCTCCCAAGGCCTGTGTTCCTAGTGAAAAGAAAGCCGATTTGAGACTTAATGGGAGCAACAGAAAATGGTTGGGAGGTGAAAGTAAAATTACAGTGAAGGCGAATGGAGGAGATCCATCATAATCAGAGGAGATAAAGATTAGGATATAAAAGGGACACAAGGAACACCACTAAAGATATGAGAGGAACGGTATGTTGCACAGTGACCACCAGCTGATGTTAACCAGTAACACAGCGGGAGGCTTGTCTTTCTAATTCATACCAGAAGCTTCGGCAAAAAGATTCTAATGTATCGCTCAACAAAAATTAACAAACATTTGTGATATAAAAAAAAGGTCGCTCGCAGACTTTGCCAAACCGTACTGCTAATTAAAAAGGTGGGAGTTGGCAGTGTTCTTTATGATAATAGCTACTAATGGATCCATCAGGATGGAAAAGTTCAGAAGTTTTTGTTGGCCTAAGACCTGATTTTTTTCATAATTTTTTACAAGAGAAGTACAGTCACAGTGTCAGATTTCCTCATAGCACCAGAAAATATTTGACTTCGAAGACCTGGTTTACACAGATTCCGAGAAGATTTAAAGAATGCATGGAAACCACTAAAAGGAGAGGATAGGAGCGACTTAAATGCCCATGATTGGATGCCGTAGAGGATGATTAAAAGGTTTAACAGAACGGGAAGAGGGGACTAAAGTTTCAATAACCTGTGGAAAATTTTAATAACTTCCCCCAAAATGTATTTTTTCCATTTTTTTTTTTTGGCAGTACTTCTTTTTATCTCCTTCTTCCCTCATTTGGTTAGTTTCCACTGAGTTTTCATTGCAGGAGTAAAGTATTTACTAGGTTTCATATTACGGTAGATAGTAATGAGGGGTTTGGAAGAAGTTAGTGTAAGATCACTTGGAGAGTGGAATTCAGGAGGAATTAGAAACCAGACCCTAGATGTTAGAGAGGTGAATTAAGAAGCAGGCCTACCACAGGCTAAGGATTCTTAAGTAAAATCTTTACAGTCACCAGGTACGTCCACACACTCACCAGTGTTTGCATCAAAATTTTCCCGAAGATTGAAAACGCCTCGGGGAACCTGGTATATGAACCATACAAGAAAGATTATAGTATGAGAACAAACAAGTGGTATCTGTGTTGCCTAAGAAATGAGAAAAAAAAGTGTGAAAAGTAAATCTCAGGCTATTCAGTGTATGTGTACGCATAGGGCCGGTTTGCTCTGTGGTGAATGTTTTAATGGATGGTTGATACTTCCCAACTACCTGTACAATTAATAAATGTTGTATTGTCAATATTGTTATTGAGATATTACAATTATGATAGCTTAACGCTTCCATGATTGTTGTTGCTGCTGCTGGTACCTATTATTATTATTATTATTATTATTATTATTATTATTATTATTATTATTATTATTATTATGGTATCTGACAAAGAACTTTATTATTATTATTATTATTATTACTATTATTATTATTATTATTATTATTATTATTATTATTATTATTATTATGTTATCTGACAAAGAAAATGCTAACTCAAAATACAAAGGAACCTAATCGGTCCCTGAGACTTCGTATCATTTCTCCATCGTGACACACACACAGAGAGAGAGAGAGAGAGAGAGAGAGAGAGAGAGAGAGAGAGAGAGAGAGAGAGAGAGAGCGATCGATCGATTTACAAAAGAAAAGCTTGACAGCCGACAGATAAGTATGAAGCTGAAAAGGCGTTGTATCGTAACCTACGAGTATGAGAGAGAGAGAGAGAGGGGGGGGGGGGAGAGAGAGCATTATCAAGATTCGCAGATGAAGTAATGAGCAGTTGATAAGTAAGCATGAAGCTGAATAGGGATTTAACCGGAACTTATGAGAGAGAGAGAGAGAGAGAGAGAGAGAGAGAGAGAGAGAGAGAGAAAAGAGTGGAAGTGGCTGAGTGAGGGGTAGAAAGGCCCAGGGTTCTCACTGCCTCGGCAGCTTGAAGAGAGCGAGGAAGTATCCCTTGTGGTCGTGAGCGATACCGCATATGAATTCAGCACAGATCTTGCTTGTGTGAGGAAAACGAAACATAAATAAAGGAAAATATAAAACGATAGTATGTATGCAGATTTCTGAAAACATCCGCGAAATGGGGATCTCAGTTTTGTGCGGTGGCAGTATTTGAGACATTTGATTCTTTTTTTTAGTAAAAAAAGAGGGAAAGCAACGAGATACCCTGTTTTTGTTATGACTGGGGACGTAAATTCTCGGAGCGTTGCCGACTGCAGAGCAGAGTGCCAATTTAAAATGTAGATTGCCAATTCCTACAGGTAAGCGAGCGTTTCCTTTTATATGTTCCCTTTCCGTTCTGAACATCGGCATTTCTTTCAAAATAGGGTCACTTTTAATGCCGAGAATCAGTGTCAAGGAAGTTTCTGAAAATAAATTTCGAAATTTAGTGGTTAGCCGTGGGTGTGTCGCGTGTCAGGTAAGTTACATTCGCCCTAATCTTGTTTCAACTTTGCATTCCTTGACGGTGCCATATTTTTGCGCTGCACGTGCCTGCAACGGATCCAGTAACCGAAAGGCTGTAACATCTTTGCAGTTTATTGATTGGGCTTTTCATTTTTCATCACTTAGTAAAATAGTCTAAATACTAATTCATCCATAATTTTGTTAGGCTTTTTTTTATGTCTCTGTCTTGTTAGCAACAGACTAATCTAACTCTTTTTGTTTTATTACCTCTATTCACGGAGCAGGAAAGAGGTAATGTGAATTGATTTCGATGAATTTCTCTGAATAAATTCATATGGCTCATTCTCCTGATGATCAACTTTTCGTTGGAGTTGATGAAAATTTGACGATTTGTCGCTTTTGAATATGTGTGTATATGTATATATATATATATATATATATATATATATATATATATATATATATATATATATATATATATATATATATATATATATATATATATATTATAATCTGTGTGTGTGTGTGTACACTCACACATACGAGTGTATATATGTATATATATATATATATATATATATATATATATATATATATATATATATATATATATATATATATATATATATATATATATATATATATATATATATATTTATATATATTTGTTAGCTAATGTTGTTGGAGGCATGCTTTCTGCTGAGTGCGTCTTAACATTAGCCAAGTAAGGTGCTAACCTTTACTAATTCATTTCCCTTTTGGCAACGAAAAAGATGGAAAAGAGGTTCACGCTGTCCTTCTTGTGAGATTCATAGTTGACAAGGACTTATTATTTGCGTTTTTGTTCGTGGTGGTAGCTTTTTGTTTCCTAATATTAGCAGTCATGACTTGGACCATCGAAAGATGGTCTCTTGTTTGTCAATTTTTCATAATTTGTATTTTGACAGAGGTCTTTCACTTTCATAATTAATCCCTGATCCCCTTTTCCTGCCGAGAGCGACCAGAGTCGCTGAAAAACAGCAGCACCAGTATGCAGTAAATATGCCTCGCTGTCGAACTTCTCAGCACCAGAGGTCCTTTATTCCTCACACCGTTGGGCTGTGGAACAGTTTCCATGAGGATGCTCATTTACTTTCATTTTTTCTGTCTATTTATTAATTTGTTAATTATTTTTTCTTGTTTAGGAAGCGATCTCTCCTTTCTGTATTTCCCTTTACCCACTGTTACTTATTTCTAATGAACACCATATTCTTTGGAAGCTTGAATTTCAAGTCAGTGGCCCCTGTGGAATTGTTCCATATGAGTAGGGTTCATCTTCTGAATAATACTAATAATAATAATAATAATAATAATAATAATAATGATAATAGTAGTAGTAGTAGTAGTAGT
The DNA here is from genome assembly GCF_040412425.1 of Macrobrachium rosenbergii. Lineage (NCBI taxonomy): Eukaryota > Metazoa > Arthropoda > Malacostraca > Decapoda > Palaemonidae > Macrobrachium > Macrobrachium rosenbergii. Next base: position 39,401,100 of record NC_089751.1, on the reverse strand, counting down.
AGTAGTAGTAGTAGTAGTAGTAGTAGTAGTAGTAGTAACACCTGGCAACACGAAGACTGGGAAAGGAAATTCACAAATGCCAGGAGCTTTTAATACAAAAGTGAGTAGGACAGTGCGGCTTCATTAATCTTTCTTCGTTTTTCAACACGTATACAGCTTATGCGAATTAACAATACTCACATAGAATAGTAATAATACATATATTGAGGTTTTCGCTTTCCAACCTAAAATATACTACTTCAGTCCTACCTTGCACACGCTTGCTTTGTTTCAAGAATTTTGAGGAACTCTCTTGCTAATACTTCTGTAGCACATCTCTCCTTGCCTGTTCTCTCTCATGTTATGAAGGTGTCAGAATTTTGAAAACTTTTAGAACTCAACTTCGCCTCATCACTCGAAAGCACTAAACCAGATCAACAAGTCAGGTCTGATATTTTTACGGGGGGTAAATTGATCCTCTTTGCTACATTTATCACCTTTCCAAACCTGCTTGGGCTCATTAATTATCGACTCAAAATGCACCATAATCATTTACATTTCGTCCCTTCTTGATCATTCCTCAAGTACAACGGCGTCAGTGACCCTGGTAGTGGTGACGCCAGATAACACACAATTAATAATAATAATTCATCAAGTACAGTTTACCTCCAGCAAGAAGACTTGGCTTAACCTTCTCTGGCTTAACCTTCTCTTCATAGGTGGAAACCTTTGCACCTCTTAACCCTGTATCGTTCTCAGAAGCTTCCACAGCATGTTTCTCGTTTCCTTCTCTGTGATAAGCCACAGTTCTAGTTGTATTAACGTACACATTTACATAACTTTCATTATATCATCACGAGTATTCGAATCATCACCCTCATCATCCTGGATTCCATTTCTTCTGCATAAGAGACTTGGGATTAATTTTTTTTTTTATTGACAGGTAGTAGAAACAGACACACACTAAGGCGGATCTTTAGTAACTTGATTATACGATGGAGAGAAACCGTAATCAGTTCTTGATTTGCAGAATTCAAAAACATGACAAACTCATGCTATTTAAGCTATTTCTTTCTGGTACAGTAATTCTCTCCTTTGGAAGTTCGGAGCTTCACTCGCAAAAAGTAGTTTTTTGGTATGCTTCTACAACATTATGTCATGTTGGCCGCCAGTTTGCACGAGCCATGACCTCCAATTATAAACTAAATTTCCAGAACTTTAAATTGCCTAATGGTAGATTAATATTAAGCAGGGAGAAGCTCTCAGTTTTCATCAACAGGTCTGATTAATCAACGTGTAAAGATAAGGAGTTACTGGTGTTGGTTACCATACTGCTTTAACGTAAGTTTACCTTTAGAAAATCAATGGAATCATATGACTGGGCGTAATAATGAAAGCGTGACCTCCTTCCTTGTGAACCTTTCAATTTCATCGTAAATTGCCCTTTTTATGTTCACGAGCGTGTTTAGGAGTTTTTGCAAGAGTTCACATTTAATAGGATTTCTCGGTTTACTATATACATTTTAGACTGCGTAACCTTAATTATATATTTTTCTATTTTATTCCATATTAACGCCTGAAAACATTATCCTCCTTAATTAGCTCCAGAAGTAAATTCTTTGTAGCCCGTTATGATACTGAACTGAGAATGGCGCCCGATATTAAAAGATGTAATTTTTATATTTTCTTATTCACGCCTGTATATATATATATATATATATATATATATATATATATATATATATATAGATAGATATAGATAGATAGATAGATATACATACACATATAAATATATATATATACACATATATGTATACACATAAGTGAGATATATACGTATATGTATATGTGTATATATGTATGTATATATATATATATATATATATATATATATATATATATATATATATATACAGTATATATATGATTAAGATAAACAGCATCGGTCTTCTACTACGGAGTTCATTATCAAGAAGTAGTTGCGGCTTATATACGAGAGCCTAAAAAAGTCACAAGTGAATTCTTGACAAGACTGTCATGGTGTAGTTGTGTCGATTGTACGTATTGCTAAGTACAGAACCTGTAATTGACAGGAATGCGAACAACAGAGTCGACATCACCTTTCTCTCTGATGGCAAATTTGTATCAAACCCCAAGGGGATAGATTTGAATCCCTTTGTAAGGTGTTAAAGGGGATTTGTAACGTAATAAGAAACCTTAATAGTCAACATTGGTTGGTATTTGAATAGGTAAATAAACTTCTGTTTCAAATATTGTATGAATGCCAGATCTCCAGAATTTATAAGCTATACGGGACGACACTACCTGGAGGAAAATGAAAACAAGGAAAGACAAAACAATTTTTAGTATCCCATGCAGTGTTCCTTTTTTGTTAATGTCATTCAATAGGAAAAACCAAGAAAAGGAAAAGATAATAAATAAAATAATCTTTCTTAGTAGTACGCAAACCATGTACCTTGATCAAACCAAAGCTGAAATGTCCCTTCAGCATATCTTACACAACGAAGAATACTGAGTTTTGTGTTTCGACAACACTCTTGGAATCGTATTGCCGAAAAACTATTGAATATTTGTTCAGCGTTTACCCTCATGTTCAACGTGAATGCAGTTGGAGTTTGATTGAAATCTAGTTCAATCACTTTGGTCTTTTTGTTCAAAATAAATGGTTGCTGAAAGTTATCTGACTGTCAGTTGTCCATTTAATTTAAACGCTTCTTTCTGCAAACCAAACTGCAAATTGCCTATTAGGAAGAAGAATACCTTTTTATTAGGGAAGGGGCGAAAGCCTTGATGGCCCTGTTTGAAAAGGCAATGGCATTTAATTTTTTCCAGTACGAACCTTTTCTTTTTAATCGGTCGAAGATAAACAGCCGGCAATTTTGGAAGTAAAAGGATACGACTTTTACAGGAAAAAGGAAGGAAAATCTCATTAGGATCTGCGTCTCTAGAAAAATGGTAGTCAGTGTGGAGACCGAAAGGCGAAGAAAGTTAGATTCGCCAAGGATAAAAAAAAAAAAAAAAATGAGTCTTTCAGCCTTCTGGTTTCTAAACAAGTATCAGTTATAAGACATCAAAGCTGCGTGAAGATACTGGGATAATAGTAAAATGAGACAGTTGTTATATACAGCGTTGGTTAAACATTGTTTGCCTTAGGAGCAACATAGTTAGTCGGGTGTAACTCTGAAGAGTTCAGATGCATTGGTTTGATATAGTGGTGTGGCCCACGTATAGATTATGTAATTAGGGATAGTTTAGTAAATACATATTTCTTCACTATATGCCGCTTCCCCTCAACAAGTCGTTTGGGCAAAGGTTAATTATAGCCCCATGCTCCTCTCCTACCTGATCGCAATCCGCCCCAGTCGTTTAACTACCAGGTACGTAATTCATTGCGTAGGTCAACAAATACACAGTGTGATTGATCGAAAAAGTCAAAGGAATTTATACTCAATGATGAATCGAACCCGGACTTATTCTGGTTGAGGCAACGTAATTTTATATATATATATATATATATATATATATATATATATATAATATAGGGGGCGTGCTTGAGAATATAAAATCCACGTCAGAGAAAGTGTCAACGATTGGCCCATCCTTACCGATTGTATTAGTTATAAACTATCTAAATTTCTAGTTAAATTACTATCACCTATTGTGGGTACTATTTCAACTTCCCATTTAAAAAACTCTGTTGATTTCTGTTTGACTTTCCCATATTGAATTATCCAGTACTGACAAATTAACCAGTTTTGATGTGACATCTTTATTTACTAAAGTTCCTGTTGATGACTTACTTCAATATTTATCACAACATTTGGACTTGTATAATCTAGAATTACCTACCAATGTTATTATTAATTTAATATTCCTTTGTATAAAAAATTGTAAATTCACGTTCAATGGTAATTTTTATGAGCAAATATTTGGTATGGCTATGGGGAACCCTCTTTCGCCACTTCAGTCTAATATTTACATGGAATTCTTTGAGTATAGACTTATTCCTAGAAATCTATTCTCTAAGGTGCTTTGGGCTAGATGTACAGATGGTTTTTTTGTATAGTAAAAGAAAACGTAAATATTCCTGATCTCTTGCAAACAATTAATAATCGTGTACCATCCATAAGATTCACAATAGAATTTGAAGAAAATAATTGTATATCATTTTTGGATGTCTTAGTTATAAGAAATAACACCAATTTTTGTTTTAAAGTATATAGGAAATCCACGAATAATTTGTCATATATTCATTTTTACTCTAACCATGCTAAACAAATTAGGGTGTCAACATTTTCCAGTATGTATCTTAAAGCTCTTAGAATTTGTCGTCCTGAATTTTTGGAAGAGGAGTTTAAAATTATTGATAAAATAGGAAAATCATTATGTTACCCTCCATATTTTTTAGAACTTTGTAAAAATGAAGCAACATTACAATCCAACCAGTGTTAACAAAGAACTTAAGGATAATCTCTATTTACCTTTTCATCCTAATTTCATTCTTGCAGTGCCGATTTTAAAAACTATTGATATTAACCTAGTATTTAAATATAATATTTTGAGAAATAAACTAATTAAGAATAGCCAACCCAATTCAAACAATATTGTATACAGTATTCCTTGCAAAGAATGTAATAAGATTTACATTGGTCAAACATCAAGAGGACTAAAAGTAAGAAGCTCCCAACACAAATATGCCATTTCGAGAGGCTTATCAAATAATGGCATTGCGGATCATTGGCTTAAGACAGGCCATGCGACGGACTGGGATAAGTCAACGATAATCTACAAGGTCAACAACCATCGGAAAAGTAATCTGCTAGAAACTGTGTTCATTGAAGCTACGTCCACCAGAAATGTTAATCTCCACCCTGGATTATCCCTTGATCCTTTGTCCCTGTCTTTTTTTTTTTTTTTTTTTTTAAGAAATGCTGCCCAGATTAACAAACTGTAACGCCCCCACCCCGCCCCACAACTTCTGTTTTTGTATATAAGGCTCTGTCAACTTCTTTTGCATTCAGTGTGAACTTGAAAATGTAGGATAAACTACGAAAGTACTTTTTCAAAGTCCCAGTTTTCACTCACCTTCTGATGTGGATTTTATAATATAATATAATATATATATATATATATATATATATATATATATATATATATATATATATATATATATATAAGTGTATATTTGTTTGACCACTACAGAAATCCGAACTACTTGGCAGACTCAGACAAAGTTTTGCACAAGGTTTCTATGTCACCCCAGGAAGGTTTATAACTCAAAATTAAACCCCTACCCCATGACGGACATACAAACACACTTGAAACAAATGAAATTTTCGTTTTTACGTCACCTTTTCCCTCAACTTGCTGGGTTAATTCTCATTTTCCACTGACGCTCCCCCTTTTATTCCAGGCACTGTCAGACGTATGATTTCATTAAATTCCTCCCACTGAAAACTCTATCATCAGTTTAGTGCATCCATAAAATTAAACAGGTGTGTTTGACTGTATTAGAATTACCTGCCTTCAGTCATAAAGCAATGTAATTCAAAATACAACTTCTACCATGACTGGTCGTAGTCAGACCTTACAATTCTCGCCACAAAGATGTTTCTGTCATAGGCTTGCCCCCTGATTAAAAAACTACTCGCGTCGAAATTACCACATTTTTTCCAGTGTTCATGTAAAGCCAAACTTATCTTAATCATATCCTGCCAATAAAATACAAATTCTTAAGTTCCCTGTGGTATTACCATCATCCACGAAAAAAAGATTGTAGTTATGGGCATAACTTTGGAGATCAGAACTAATTCAATACCATCCGCGCAAGCGTAGTAGCAGACTAAGTGCTTCTGTGACAAAACTACCCCCCATTAAAGAATTACTCCCGACGGAATTACCACATTTTTTCAGTGTTCATCCTAAGCCAACGCATCTTAATTATATCTTGCCATTAAAACAAATTCTTAAGTGCCTTGAGATATCACCATCATCATACTGTATCTAAGTACTTAATCCACTAAAAAAATCACCACATATCGACAATTTCTATCACGGCCGGTGCTAGGAATTGCTAGGCCCAATTATTAGAAAATTCAAACTCAACGACATTCAATCTCTCTCTCTCTCTCTCTCTCTCTCTCTCTCTCTCTCTCTCTCTCAAAACTCCGTTTTCTTTAACCTGAGACGGCAACAGCTGCTATGATATGTTTGTCACTATTATTATTATTATTATTATTATTATTATTATTATTATTATTATTATTGAAATTAAGACTTTTATTTCTAATATAAAAATGATTTACCAAGTGATAATTTTCTGATAACAGTATGCATAATAATGTGAAGAATAATGCTTCCTCATTTTTCATTCCATAGGGGAACGTAACTTCCTCTCCCCCTTTATCCTGCCCTCACCCTCTCCTCCCCAGCCCTCTTCCCTTCATTTTCCCTCCCTCTTCCCTCCCCGTACCCCTCTCCCTTCCTTCTCCCGTGCCCCTCCCCTCCCATTCACCCCAGTCTCCTCCCCTCCCCGCCACCTTCCCTTCCGCTTTCCCAACCTTTCCCCTCTCCTCCCCATCCCCTTCCCCCATTCTACCTCTTCCTCTATCTTCTCACTTCTTTCCCCTTTTCCCCCCTCCTTCTTCCCTCTTCCCTCTCCCTCTCTCCCACTACCCGTAGACTGTTAAAGAGTTTTAACGGGCCTACCTGTAGGTTGTTATTCAGAGTTTTCCAGGCAGTGCCAGGTTTGTCAGCTAAATATATATATATATATATATATATATATATATATATATATATATATATATATATATGTATGTATGTGTGTGTGTGTGTGTGTAATGTGTGTATATATATATATATATATATATATATATATATGTATATTGTGTGTATGTTTATGTGAGCGCGTATGTTCTTGTGTGAAAGAGAGGGCGTAAGGAGTTACTCAACCGCGTACCCTGTTTGCAAATGAGGTCATGTGAAAAGTGCACAGCAAGTGGGGCCCATTTGCTTGATGAATGCAGATTAGTGAAAGCCAGTGGGTTGGCTAAAGAAAATAGAATTCATCAATTAGAATATATATTTTAATTCTACCTAAATCTAGTTAATCCAGAAATTTAGGAAAATATTTTGAAATGCATGCAGAAACTGGGATGTCGGTTTTAGATTTCAAAGAACAGAGGCTGGGGTAGGGGGAAGGGGTGGGATCATGGGAAGAAGCAAAAAAAATATATATATTTTTTTTTTAAGATTCTTCTGTTCAAGCAGACTGTGATTATTATAATATAATGCAAAACTTTCTGCTGCATTAAGCATCAAAGCCAAAAATGACGAATTGGAATTTAAGTCTCTCTCTCGTCACATTCCCATTTAACGTAGAACACCCGCACACACACACACAAGGCGTAATCACATTTAACTTCTGGATATAATATTTTCGAATACCCTCGTCGGTGGAAACTTTGAAATCTGAAAAAATAATAGGAAATTCCTCCTTTGTAACTGGATTATTAAACCACTCTGCTTTAAGGGTTGGAAACCATTGCTAACTTACTGCCTCAAAAGGATTGAACACCCAATTATAATATTTACTAATTTCTTTACACGCATCAGCAAAGTTACAAAACCGTTTTTGGATGTTGCCATTCATAAATTTGGGGAATAAAATAAAAAATCTCTCTCTCTCTCTCTCTCTCTCTCTCTCTCTCTCTCAATATATATATATATATATATATATATATATATATATATATATATATATATATATATATATATATATATATATATATATATATATATATATATATTTATCAGTTTCTAAAGCAAAATCCACAGTAAAATATTCCACCCCAAGATTAGGAGGGGTGTATTTTGACTCTAGTAAAATTGTATCTGAATTCGGCAATCAAGTCTGTAAATAATATGAACTGAAGTAAATTCGCTTTCGGCTTGGTGGCGTAATGAGATGGTGCTTCGCTCTTCGAACCAGTGGGTGTTTGTATCTGTGTAATTTGGGCTAAAAAGCAAACACTGCAGAATGTCAGGTTACCATGGTGAGAATGAATTTAATTGTGGCTGTAGCAAAATCGTACTTGAGTTCGATAGACGCATTTGCATCCGTGAGTTAACTCAGTGTACATACATAAAAATATATATATATATATGTGTGTGTGTGTGTATACATATATATATATATATATATATATATATATATATATATATATATATATATATATATATATATATATATATATATATATATATATTATATATATATACATATCCATATCCATACACACACTCTCCCTTGCCTGCAAGAACTGTCTCCAGACGGTGAAAGCAGCAACTGTAAAACTTCTCTACGCCTGTTGGATGAAAGAAAATAAAGCAATAGTATTCTGAAGTTTATGTGGCGGGGAGTTTGCAGTTCCCCGCTCTTTATTCATTATGCTAAGAAAAAAAAGAATAAGGAAAGAAAGTTTTTATGGAGGGAGGTCAAACTCGGAATGATCTTTTCTTGCATTGGCGTCTGAAACTTTGGGAATTTCCTTATGCTAAAGTTGTTCTGAATGTGACTAGATTTGATACAGACGAGGAAAGTGTACGACAAATGCGTTTAATGAGAGAGAGAGAGAATTTTTTTTTTCTTTTTGCTGAGAAGAAAGTATAAGACGTAGTTTCCTACTTTGTAAAGCGAGAAATTAGTAGATTACTTCCCTCTTAGTGCTGCTGAGAGATTTAGGGTAAGGAAGGGGATGGCTCTTGTGTCAATATGACCTCTAGGGCCATGTTTTCATATGTCCACACAGAGGGAGTAAGTGTGGTTTCAGTTCACAAGATTGTACAGGTGAAACTGAATGTTAGAGTATGAAAAGTTTTTAAAGTAAATGTATACCGTCAGGAGTGGAGAACAATGAAATGAAAAAGAACATCATCGGGAGAGTTTAACTCTGTGTTTGGCTGTGCATGGAGAGGGAGAAAGGGCAGTTTGAGTGCCAAATCATGCCCTACGAAAACATACGGCTTAGCTGGTGGTTACAGAGGGACAAGATTATTTCAAAAAGGAAAAAACTTGTAAATATATGTTGTGAAGCTTACTTAATTACTGTGACTGTGGTTTCATGCAAAACATACGTATGAAGTACATTTAAAAAAAAGATATTTTTTTTAGGACAAGAACTTGTGCTATTATTTGATTAAGCAAAACAAAAAAAAGTCGAAAGTTTTGCGAGAGGAATACTTCAGAATATGGCTGTAAACGTTATTTGCACAAATGTATTTGATTAAGTGCGAATATCATTTATGCAGAAAATGAAAGATTGGACTAAAGCCTACGAAGTTCATGAAGAATGTAAAAAATCAAAGACCGGGCCAGTGAACTAACAGGGATAAACAAGAATATAAAAAAAGAAAAATTTCGAAAATTTGTAAAGGAAAGAAAGTTTAGGGAGACCTTAAGCCCATGCTTTAGAGAGAAAATGCTGAGTAATGGAGCATTAAATAGGTTTTGAAAAGAAAGGCCGAAATCTCCAGAAAACGCAAGAAAATGAGAGGCGAGTGGTATAGTGTGCTGTAGTACCTAAGCCATCCTGGTAAGTCACCCGTGTAATATAGTGTGCGGCAGTGCCTAAGCCATCCTGATAAGCCACCCCTGTAATAACAGGGAACAGCTGGTTTTATTGGCGTTTCAGGCACTTGGGTTTCATGATTTATTCAGCACTTACAAGTTGAACGTTACAATGGCTTGTTTACCTCAGGAGCCATATATATAAAAACCATATATATATATATATATATATATATATATATATATATATATATATATATATATATATATATATATATAATATACTGTATATGTATATAGGTATGTATATAAATATATATATATATATATATATATATATATATATATATATATATATATATATATATATATATATATTGTGTGTGTAAATATATATATATATATAAATTATGATTATATATATATATATATATATATATATATATATATATATATATATATATATATATATATATATACACATATATATAAGGCCTATGAAAGAAACAAATTAATTTCAGTAAGCCATTATATTTCGGCCAGTGCAGATCAGAAGAAAACAAGTCCGGTCGGAATGTCTTGAACCGGTTCAATCTGAACACCTTTTAGCCACATAAATATCGCCTCTGTAGCACCTTCTCTCATTTTCCACGGGGACGAGGGCCTGTCGGCCGAAATACAATGGCTTGTTAAAATTCTTTTGTTTCTTTTATGAGCCTTTTAAAGAAAAATATTAGGCTGTTAAATTACAGAAAACTGAATTTATGTATATATATATGTGTGTGTGTGTGTGTGTTGTGTGAGCGTGTGTGCTTGTGTGTGCGTGTACGTGCGTACGTTTGTGTGTGTGTGCGAGTGCGCATGCATTTTCAAGTTATTTCTATTGAGATACACCATTCCGTATGCCATTTCAGTGTCCAGGTTGTTACAGTTGAATGTTGCACAAGAGAGACTTCTATCAAGTAATAAATAAGTTTGATGCTGACAGAAACCTGAAAATAGTCTGGAAGCCAAAACAAAGCCATTACCTTTGGATTAACGACCCTCGAAAAAAAAGATTGAAGGCTGCTTGGGTAGATTACCAAACCGTTTGCAAGACTGCACATTGGTCTCTCGGCCCTGCACAAAGCAGCTATTTCATTACGGTGCGATTAGGTTTTCTATTTCCTTTGATAAGCATTAACCGTGAAAAAGAGGTGGCTTTCTATAAGGATTTCAGTGGCTGATACGATGTTAATAAGGTAACGAAGACTTCCCTTAATGACGGCGTCTCTTTCCCCTTTGCTTTTGCAGATCGAAAGCACATACACGTATTCCAGTGTTGCGCTGTTTATTTGCTCTAATGACCTGTGCCTACTCATAATATAAAAACCTGTTGGATATGGATTAATCATCATTCATATGATATTGCCCTTTAACAAAAAGGCATCTGATTTCAGAATAATGATACAGCAGTTGGAATTCATTAAACAAATTGGAGAAAACTATTGGAGTTGCTCCTTCACAGTTTTTCCGAGCGTTGAGGAAGCAAATCTCTTTAGTATTTATAGCTGGGTTCTAAAGGATGCTGAAAAAAATCATTAGTTTAAGATATAGCGCTATCAATATGTATGTATTATAATACCATTAACAAACTCCTCAAAGTTATCAAATACCCCATCTTTTGTGGAGGTTAGTCAGATCATTCTTTCTTCGACGATTTTCGATCAGCAGAAGTCAATGAGGAATGTTAAAATTATATACTAATATGACTTTTTCATTATTATATCCAGACTCTTTAAATAATGAATATTTTTTAGCTCTTGCCTATTTCTGACACAATTTCCTTGTATAAATCGGTATCAGAAAAGGAGAATCATTACGAGCAATATCGACAGTTTCAGGGGGATACACACGCATTTTAGTTATACTAAGTTCATACCAAATTGTTTAATTGCTTACTTGATTCAGGTTCGTTCCTTGTTAACAGTGACCGGGATCTTTCTCTTCACATTACTGAATAGGTTGCTTGATAGTATTAAATATGTTTTCAGAATTTAGAAAGAACATAGTAACTATTAAATGACCAAATAACGTTTCTTCTAATGTTAGGCCCTGCACGATTTAGCCTAAGATTTAGTATCTAAACTCTCTCTCTGTCTGTAGGGCGATTAATTTCCATCATGGAAGGGGCTGATTGAATGTAACATATGTCTTTTATAAAAAAAATCCATACTTCATAGTTAGATTTCATATGGAACTTATTTCTTAAAATTTAAAAAGCAAGACAAATTAAGTTCATTAAAAACCTTTATGTTATTGAAATTGAGCCAGTAGTAATTTGTTAACTTCTTAGCCAGTTGGCTTAAAAAAAACATGATTTTGTAAACTCCAAAGAGGCGGAATTAAATACATCATAACATCACAGATGATTTGAGAAAGACCTGCAAAAGAGGTGATCCGGTTGTATCACTCTTTTATACCATTTTTCTTCCAGGATGTGGAATTCTCTGCTTTCCTTTTTGTTTCATAAGTCGATTCACTCTTCCCTATTTACGATGTTGATTTTTCGTGACGTTAGAATCGGTGTTCATTAAAACACTTAGCAGAATCAGGCTTGATTTAGGGTAGCCAATTTAGTTTCGATATCTTTTCCACGAGAGAAAAAATTATTAAATTTTATTGTATTTTATGAAGTTAAAGTTTAGCCTGTTGCCAGAATGTTCAGTTAGCATATACACACACACACACATTATATATATATATATATATATATATATATATATATATATATATATATATATATATATATATATATATATATATATATATATTACTCTCAAGTCTAAGTTTAACGTACAAGTAAAACTTAATGAAATCAACTAATAATCTTTTTTTTTCTCTTGAAGAGCATGCTTGTATTACAGTTTGAAAGCAAAGAGAAAGATGATTTTAAAACCTTATACGCCTTTGCAGGGTTGCTAAGATAAGAAGAAAATTTTTCCTACTTAAAGCGGAATCAGCGAACGCCATAAAGCTCCTCCGCAATTTCCAAGTAACGATGATCGATTAAGTGAAAGTTTTACCGCTGAGTGAATCAACAGCATCTCCTGCAAGAGTAACGGTGGTCGGATTTTTTTTTATTCTCCAGTTCCTGTTCAAACTTAATGAAGCGCTAAAAAAAAAAGTCAGATCAGTAAGAAAGAAGTCACCTGAGATACGTAGGAGGTTCAGAATTTATGATTCCATCATCTACCTATAATGATAAAATCCGAGTGGATCTTTCATTTTCGTCCGCCCCGATGAGGGCTGGGTAGGTAGGGGATCGGGAAGGTAGGCGAGACATGACACATCCACCCTCCTCCTGCAAACTTGTTTGTCCGCTCCGGGTGGGGGCCGGGTAGGTATGGGATCGGGAGGGTAGGGGAGACATGACGGGCAGCGCCGGGTTCCAGCGCAGCGTAGCCCGCGCCATCAAGCTCGTTATTCAGTAATCTTTCCCTAAGTTTCTTGGCTTCCCGCTTTTCAGGAATTTCTTTTTTCGCTCGTGGGTCTGTTTTTGTTAGAATCTAGCATTTCTTTAATCGCTAATGACATTTACGTATTCATATAAATGAAATAGTAAAAATGTCTGAAAGTGAAAATTTTAACTGACCTGTAAAACATAGTGAGCGAGATCTATCGCGAGATACTTTGACTGTGCATGAAAGGAATTTTGACTAGGCACGTAAGACCAACTCAACACGTAATAGAACCAATAAGTCTTTATAGTTCAAATATTATTAAGATTTCGAAACAATATTCAGAGAATTATTAGATAGAGTTCTTATCTTCGGTTGGAAAGATAGGAGGAATTATATTAAAATTGTATTAAATGGTATGTCGTGAAAAGGGGGAAAATCTTAGCCTAGATTATTTAATAAGGTGAAAAGTCGTCCTTCAAACAATAGACTCGACGAACAGAAGCAATTATGTGCAAAACTGGTCAACCTCTCAGATCAAAATAGCTTCCTGTAGGAATGAAAACAAAGGCGAAGTCACCGAGCAGGCAAAATGGCTGTCTCGTAAGTTGATCCATTCATCTTTAGAAATATAATTTGAACGTGTTGCTTGAAATACTTCATAGATTATATTTTTACTTTGCGAGTGTAAATTCTGGAACACGATTTACTGTACATGGCGAGAGAAAATTCAAATTTGCGTTGTTCTTCTGCAAGCCTGTCAACATAAGAAAAAGATTTTCCTAACTCTAGCGGAATTAACGACTGCCTACTACAAGCTATGCAATTTTTCTGCAAGGAGGGTCGATGCCTTGAGAGAGTTTTACCGTCGAGTGAATCAGCGACGTCACTTGCAAGAGTTATGGTGGCTGGAAAACTAACACATCTGCTACTGGGCCTTTTATAAATATAACGAGATTAAATTCTAAGACGCCCTAAAAACTCACAGATATCAAACTCTAATAAGATTCTCATAAGGCAGAGGATTGTTAACTATTTGTTTAGTCATGAAATTCTCCCATATTTAATTCATTAGTGCTTTGTTTTTCTAAAGACTCCTTTTTACATTCTTGTATGTCTTTTTGTTTTTACTTTGACATTTATTACATTTTTAATTTATTGAAAAAGATTCTGCAGACATCGGTTTTAGAAATATTTTAATGCGCAAGTTTTAATTTACATACAAATATTGATAGATATTTAATCAATATTCGTAAGGTACTGAGACCAAGTATGAAAGCATTTAGAAGTGTGAGAGGCAAGCTTCACGTTTAATGGAGTACGTAGTTCTTTATCATTTGACCATTACTGAGAAGTTGAGCCCATATAAAAAATGCAGCTTCATTATTTGTCTTCAGAAAAAAAGGTAAGATGAATTGCAATAAAACGATGCAAAAAAATTAGATAAAACATCCTTTGAAGTTTTTCTGCAGCGTGCCTTCTTAGGCCCCAGCTACATTCCTCTCTGCACTTTTACTTTTCTTCCGTTCCCTCAAGTCTCTTCCCATCCAGTTGTCGAACTTCTCTATCTTTATCTTGCTCTATTTTCACCTACCATAAATAGCAAATCCTCATGGGTAGTCGTACGAGTCTAGAAAAGTGACTCAGTTTTCTCCTCCAACTAATTTAACTGATACCAATACTGATCAGAAGCTATGCAATAAAAAATGGAAAGGTTGTAGGTAATAAATTCTAGTTCACAGGGGAACTGATAGAAGAGACTGGTTAAGAAAGGAGAAGGTGATATATTGAAATTATCTGGAAGATTTAGAGAAAAATATTGAAATATTAGCAAAACTGGTCAACCCAGTGACAGTAACTTATCGTTTGCATCAGAATCCCTTTCAGATCTACTGATTGTACCGGAATATTAAAAATAAAAAGGCGAAAGCACCGTAGTCATAACCATGAAGTTGATTCATGTACCTTCAAAATTAAAAGTTTAACGTGGTGACCAACGCTGTTATTAGAATAATATAATTTTTGGTATCTTTTACGTATTTCAGTGAGTATATTCTGAAATATTATTTACACTAAAAAGAAATACTGTAAATTTAAATTATACTCTTGCCAGGTCATTAAAATCGGAAGAGTTTTTCTACTGAACTTCCTAAAGGCAGTCATGAACACCGAAAAGTTACGAGATTTCCGAACGAAGAAGATCAGAAGGTCGATTCAGTGAGTTTTACCTTAGAGTGAGAGGGACCGTAGCTGTGAAATGACTTTTGTTTCTGTCAATTTTCGCTTTAGCATCAGCGTGCGTAAAAATGAATGGCGAATCCAGTTTTCGTAATTTAGAACTTAACTGAATTTTTCGAGGCCCGAATTTCCTGACTCCATCACTCTCACCTTTCCCGAATTGTTTGAGTCCCCTAATTTACAAAATGACGTTTCTCTCTCTCTCTCTCTCTCTCTCTCTCTCTCTCTCTCTCTCTCTCTCTCTCTCTCTCTCTCATTATTCCGGTTTATTAATTTTTGACCGATAGTAACAGTTAACGTACAATGTAATATATGTAAAACATGCGAAAGCGAAGTTTTTACTTGAAAAGTTTAATGATTGTCTGAATAAGTGATAGTGATGCACGAGAGCTAGTTAGAAAGCATTTTACTAAATGCATAAACTAATATAATCCCTCAATAGTAAAAACAAATAATATTCATAATTTCAACGTACTAAAAAGGTCAATCCCGTTAACAATATTAGATATGCTACTTATGTTTTGTAGGAAATGTAAAAAGAAACACGTTAAAATGCAAAAACTAAACTCCAACATGAAAGAAAATGGAAATTGTGTTAGAATTACTCGTTCAGTTGAAAAATAATAGGTAATAAAATTAGAAAAAATTATTCCAGGTGAACGTAAAACTTCTTTGCCGATCTACACCGCTCCTGGAACTACTAATTTAACCGGAGGACTAGAATGGCACACAAAGGGGAAGGGTCATTTCTCATAACCCAACAAAGAACAGCCATAAACATAAACTTAACTCGTACTCTTTGGAGAGTGAGATACTAAAATTAATATATATAATGTAATTAAACAAGTGAGAAATCGCTTGATAAATCTAGATGAGGCGATGGGGGTTAATTCTAGTTATGTGATACTTCCAAGATATACAGCAACTACAGTTCACACGAACCTAAAGAATATTTTGTGTGCAAGCGCTTCAGTTCGAAATTGAATGAACCTGCTGTTAAGTTAGAAGGATATTTAACGTTCCTGGGCTCTTATGAATGGTCTGAATTAATGTTCATTCTTATTTCAGAACATTTATTTTTTAATGGACGTCCGTACGATCCCAATTCATGTAGGATAGATGGGGATGAAAGCATCAATTGATATAACGTCCATGTGACAATCATTTTCCCTGACTTGGCTTTCTCATAAATAGTGCCGAAAGTAAAACCATTTTCACCCCTTGATTTACAGCGACATGATATCCCGCGGAATTCTCTCAAGCTGTTGCAGTGATTCTTTTGACACAGAGAAGTGAGCTGACTTCATAAGGTTGGAGAAAAGTAATGTCCTCCCATCACTCAGTGTTAGAGAAAGTTATCCTTCTTCGGGCGCTTGAGAGAGAGAGAGAGAGAGAGAGAGAGAGAGAGAGAGAGAGAGAGAGAGAGAGACGGAAGGAATGTGACAGATATCCCCAAGATGTATCTTGAGTAATTAGCATAAGTAATGTTATTGACTCTGCAAATGATATTTCAATTAATTGCAGGTATTAAGAATTTCTTTGCCATAATTGACATAATTATCTTTGATTCAGTACCTTGCATAGAGATACCATTATGTTGAAATGGCTGTCAGTATCAAGCTTAGTATTTTTGTATGGGTTGCATAAGCAGAATTTATTAATGCTCTTTAAAGCAGCATTTCTCTCTCTCTCTCTCTCTCTCTCTCTCTCTCTCTCTCTCTCTCTCTCTCTCTCTCTCTCTCTCTCCTTTCAGAATATAACTTAGCGGAAATGCTTATTTCCAAAGTTGATACGGTGATACTTCCAGTACCAGCCCGAATGGCCAAGAAGAATGTTGATATTGATCATTTAGAATGTAGGGAGAGCCTCTCTTTTGTCCTGAAAACGCCCTATCTCCAGGCTTTGTGACGTAACGCCCAACACCTTTACCATCCTCTTCTTCCAAACACACTAATTTTTGTCGGAATTTTCCACTCAAGGGCATCCTGAATTTAATCATTCCACCAACGTCCGAGTTCGCAAGTCTTAGCATAATATATATATATATATATATATATATATATATATATATATATATATATATATATATATATATATATATATATTACATATGTGTGTGTATATATATAATCCATACAGGTCCAGTACATACATTTATTGTCGACGCTTTTCTTGACCCGTGGTCACATCATCAGGACATCTACAGTTATAATGTAAAAAGGGACATTCAGCAGACATAATTAAAAGTAAACATACACAAAATATAATTAAACTTAAAATGGAAAATCAGTTAAACAGTCACACTTAAATACATTTACACATTAAAAACCAATAAAAGAAAACTTAAAATGAACTTAATAAAAAACAACTTAATAAAAAGGAATTTAAAATAAACTTAAAAGGGACAGCAGAAGGCGCACCTCTCAGGGTCAAAGAGGAAAACACACTAAAAGAACAGCGTGACGTTGACGTGACAGCAAATCAGCATAAAAGCAGAAGGAGGCGGACAAATATTAACAAAAACAGTCGTCATGCTATGAACAGAGGAACAGCCGGTGATTGGCAATTTAACGTCGGTACAATTCTTTTGAAATTCAGACTTTCCAAGAGAAGCAGTTCTCCAGGTTCCTTAGCTTGGCCAATTATTCTGAAGTTGTATTTTATTGATGTCTTGCAACCTCTAGCGTGGGATCTTATACTTGAAAGTTCGGGATTAGACAATCTGCAACCTGTACGATAACTCACGCCCATGAGTCCTTGCAGATGTACAATTGCATCAAGCCCATGTAAGGATCGGCCCTGACCTTGAGGAGACGCCGCGTCGGACCAGCTTAATTCCCGGAACTACATCCGTATATGTCGTATATGAGTACAAGTGCCCCGGATGTAGTTCCGGGAATTACGTTGGTTCGACTCGGCGTCCCCTCAAGGTCAGGGCCGATCCTTACATGGGCTTGATGCAATTGTACATCTGCAAGGACTCATCTCTTCGGAATAAGGTAAAGTGCCAAGAATCTCTGGTTTACTAGTTACGTAATTCTTTTTCTTTTGCTACTCATTTTTCCGTTTCCAAACGCAAATTCTCATGTAGACCTGACTTGTTATAAATTTGTGTTCGTAAGTGATTTTCAAAAGCGTTTCCATCCGAGGAATCTTGGCGCCATCAGCGCACCGTCGCTCCCTTATTTGCGCTAATTTCGCCAAGTAATCGTATGCATTCTCCAAAGCGCACGGAGTTTTCTCGCTGTGGACCCTTTACCTCGATTGTCTTTATTGCCGTGCCTAAACCACCGCAGTCTAATCTTCGGTGCCCTTGAAGTGAAATCCCGGTACCTCAGTGATCAACTTTTCATCTTAATTTTGTGTTCCGGCGGGACCCCACTTATCTGTCTTAATTATTCCCCATATTCCGATTATGTTATTGCAAATATGTGTGATTTTAGTTATCCTAAGAGTTTATCTCAAAATCCCTTTGTAGTAAGGCCCTCAGCTCATTGCCTTTTCTTCTTGTGTTCTGCTAGACCATACATCTTTACTCAAATCAGCGTTATCCCTTGCTGTAAGTTCCTTCCCCCTAGTTTAGAACTTATACACACACACACACACACACACACACACACACACACACACACACACACACACACACATATATATATATATATATATATATATATATGTGTGTGTGTGTGTGTGTGTGTGTGTGTGTGTGTGTGTGTGTGTGTCTTCAGCGATTTAGTCTTGAGGCTAAGGAGAGATTAAGAAAATTGAAGAAGTCTTTTCATAAAACGATGGACCCCACATGTACTTATGTGTGCGTTTGTGTGTGTGTGTGTATGTATGCGTGCTTGAGAGCTTGTATGTGTGTGCATAGCGTCAATCTTCGGATGAATATTGAATCCTGATAAGACGAGGTTGATGAAACCATAAAAAACCTGTCATATCATCGATTGACATTTTCGTAAACTCCCCTCCATTACAATGTTACATCATTGCAGAACTGAAACAGGAGATGAAGCACCGGACTGAGAAAGATTACAAAAGCCAGATGGAATGCAAATAAGTATACCTCAGCAATAAGCGCTGATATGCTGACAAAACAATAAACTTGCTACTTGAAACAGAAACTTTTATATGCTAAAATGATAGAAGACATTCCATAAAAACAAAGGTTGGAGAAAATCGGTACAGAGTCATTAATTATGCGTTGAGGCCATAATGTGTACCATAGATCTAATTTAAGAGGCATTCGAAAATTAATAATGTTTAATCCAATAGTCTGACCTTCCATGGAACGTTGGTGATTCTCTCTCTCTCTCTCTCTCTCTCTCTCTCTCTCTCTCTCTCTCTCTCTCTCAGTTAATATTAACGCGAATAAGATATTTAATTACGGATTATTGCATGGCAGACAGATTCAGTAAACACCTGTTTAAGTGGAAAGTCGTGGATTTATTGCGTTAATACGCAGTTTTCTATAAATAAATGAACAAATAATTGCACTATCAGAAACCGTGCATTATTTTTTTTATCTCATTTCAAAGTTTTCCAGCGTTAATTGTTATTCTTATTTTTCCGAATAAAATGCAGGCCAGTATATGATGAGGAAATCACAAAAACCAAAAAAGAGTGGAGGCTATTGCAACATGAGAAATGTTAAGAGGTGATTGCATCAGAAAATGATGAAGTCCAGTGTATTGTATTTGTATAACATTATGCGAAATGACAGCAGATGTCAACCTAAAAAGACAGACATAATTTCCTTAGCAAAGAAATATGACAGTGTTCTAACAATAGATATTTATACTTGAATTAAACATTTCATGACTATTTTGCGTTGCATTTGTCGGTAAGAATACATTGGAAAATGACACGTATTAGCAGTAATGAAAAGATATGTATTTGGAATGACTACTTCGTCCATTTTTCCATACTCAAGTGCTGGCATGTGTGAGTATACATATTCCTAAGATACCTAATTGCTTAATTCTAAATTTTGTTTTATAGATATATGATATAAACTCCTCTTTGAAAATATGCGAATCATAATTGCACTTGCCTTTTTTCGAAAGTTTCCTTCATAACTTTCTCGTATCCGTCCCGCCTCATACTGGCATCAAATAATTGAAATGTCAAGGACTGGTGAAAAATAAAACAGACGAGGACATATCTCTCTCGGGCCAGTACTTACTATTATCATATTAATATGCTGTTATACTCATTATCATTATAGCAAGTATTAGTGGTGGTAAAGAAAAGTAGAAGCAGTAGAGGTAAAAGTCTCAGTAATGACTTTACAAGTATTGTGTCATCGCAGAGTGCTTGAGACGCCAAGTCTAGCGGATCAGGAAACAAAAGAAGAAGAAAGGTGAGAACTAAAAGACGCAAGCATTAGAACAGCCTCTCAACTGGTGTAAAATTGTATGTATTAGGAAAAAACGAAAGAAATGTGAAGAATTCCAAACGTGGGGGAGACATAGCATGGCGGGTGTTAAAATGGCGGTTCATTAAAGAACCTGTCTCATTCATTCAGCCAACTTGACAGCGTTTTTATTTCAGTTTATATTTGTTTTCTTTGCTCGATTTCACTGATATTCATTTTCGGAACACATATTTCATTCTCAATGGGATGAATAATGCAAAGATTTCTCTTTGCTCGTTTTTTTTTTTTCAGAAAACGATATTATTTCATATTTGATTCAGCTCCAGAGATTAAACTTACGACATTAGACAAACATCCTGTTCACTCTTCTTCACCTGACCTAGGCAAGCTGGCGATGCAAACAGTGTATCGTTTTTTAGTATCAGATTTAATACTTTTCAGTTTGCGAGGAGTTTTATATTGGCTACAACTAAAATGTGAAATAGTTTGTTCAGTGTAGTTGTAGAGTCTTCTGATCCCCAAATGTTTAAGCGAAGAGCAGACTCATTCCTGCTTTCTGCTGATGTCTCCTGAATTCAGGCGTATCGGTTTGATTTTCTGTTCCCTCACGTTTAATAATTTATCACCTTTTCCTATGACTTGTCTCTCTTTGCAGGCTGATTTCCCTTCGGAGCCCTCTTGAGTTTACAGTTGACTCTGTCCATAAGTTTTCAGATCAAAATTTAAAGAAAGAAAAAAAAAAATAAACCGAACTGTTCTGGTTCCACCAACTTACAAGATAAAATAAAACCGCAAAATTAACTAAATTTATAGGACTCTACATCTTGACCACGAAATTGGGTTTTCAAGTGGCCCCTTCTTTAACAACTTTCGGACATGCAATGGATTAAAGTATATCATTATATTTGTCCCTTTGAAATGAAACCCGTTTGTAAGCTGTGGGGTTTACAAACGTCACAAATCTATATCTTGTCTAAACTAAAAGCTGCGAAAGACTTCTTCGTAGGGCGAAAGGCTTTGTCTCCGAAATCTTATTACTACAAAAATTAAAGGAAATCACAATGAGATGAAGAAACTTCTGTTTTTCCCTCAGTGTTTGAATTTCTTAACTTGCTTCACATTTAGGTCTTATTTTTATGTCAAACGTTAGCCTATTTCAGGTGGTTATGAGACTCTTTCTTGATTTTGCAGGAGCGATTGCAGCCACAAATTACCACTCCTTTATCGAAATAGGTTTTTATGTTCGTTTCTTTATAATCTCTTGGTAAGAGAAATAAAATTTCTTGTTTTAAACTTTGTCAACATCCGGTATCTGACCTAAGCATATTCTGTATATTCTAGACATATTTGGTATTTTGGGGAATGCTAGTGTAAATATTTTACATGCCTTCTACACTGAGACCTTTTGGTAAATAAACTCACAGAAATCAAAAGCAACAAAGAGTATATAGCCCTGCAAACCAACATTTTTACATTTTAATGTCATGTCGTATGAGAATTACAGATACATTCTTTCCCATAAAATATTAGTCATGGCATATGCTAAATCCATTTTAATGAAGTTACTTACAAGTTTCATCCTTCCACCTTGTGCATCTTAATGCATGGTCTTTTCATGTTCTTTTTTTTCCGTTAAGTTTTCATGTCAAGGAGAATGACATGAGACATTGCTTGCCGTGGTGCAAAGTTAAAATAGCATACACGATAACGTTCCTGACATTATTCAAGATCTCTCTTCGCATATGTTTGCGCTGGTCGGATATTCCAATAATGCTAATGCCACAGAGGACTTTGATTTATTGCTCTACTTTTTGCCGGGAGAGAAAGAGTGAAAGAGAGAGAATTGAGCTATGTATCATAGTGAAAGTAATACGAATATCAAAGGTACGAATGTTTAATCTGCGTTGAGA
Source organism: Macrobrachium rosenbergii (assembly GCF_040412425.1). Classification (NCBI taxonomy): domain Eukaryota; kingdom Metazoa; phylum Arthropoda; class Malacostraca; order Decapoda; family Palaemonidae; genus Macrobrachium; species Macrobrachium rosenbergii. The sequence goes on along the minus strand of NC_089751.1, from coordinate 39,378,564 downwards.
TCGATTAGTGAGTTTTGTCCCCTCAGGGCAACTAAAAGCAGCTGGCGTGAAATGAAATATAATCTTGTAAGTCAAAAAACAAGGAGGAAAACGCTTACAACTGAACTTTTGTTACGGAGATAAAGTGCTGCATTCCATTTGCAATGCGATCTAAATCGTATACGAGTCATTATTTTAAATTATTTTTGCCATTAAATTTACGATGTCTTTAAGTTCTCAGCGAAGTTATTTATTTTATCGACTACGGGAGGGCAGTCATTTGCCTTAATGCCTTGTAATGATTAAGATCGATGGCTGAACGATGATCATAATATTATTTTAAATGAAGGGTTAGGTTTGTGATACAAATAGGTGCAGGTATTATGCCGTAAAGTGGCCATAACGTTTTTAATATAAACCTGAAAATAGATTTGCATTTTCTTTATTGTGATGTTGCTGGAATTTAATTGGACAGAATATCTTACTGTAAAGGACGTGTCTATATGTTTATTGATCAGGAACGTAACGTTAAATTCTCAAATAACTTTCTGACACATATTTGCTTATCCGCATTTGTATTTCAAGTATGTTTGCCTATTTTTCATAAAGATATGGTTTTTCTCTGAGTGATATCTGTGTGTATGTATGTATATATATATATATATATATATATATATATATATATATATATATATATATATATATATATATATATATATATAATTTCATATATATTATATATATATATATATATATATATATATATATATATATATATATATATATATATATATATATATATAATTATATGTATATATAATTTATATATGTATGTAGTATATATATATACATATATATATATATATATATGTGTGTGTGTGTGTGTGTATAATTATATGTATATGTATATGTATGTATGCAATTATATATACATACATACATATATATACATGTATATATATATATATATATATATATATATATATATATATATATATATATATTACAAGTAATCGATTGATTTCCCAAAACACTGGTTGTCCCCAGAAAAAATAAAACAATAATTACTGCCTTAAGTACCCTAAAACTGCAAGTTTCATTATAAACACCAGCTGAAGAAAATTTGGAAAGCATCGTTAGTCTAAAATGCGATCTCACAAACGTTGTAACCCAAACCAGTTGGCATTTTTCTCGTTCTTCCTTTCTTGCCTTTCACCGGCCAATTGTTCACCATTTCTTCCACTAATTTGAGCTACGTCAGAACAATCTGCCCAAAACTTTTCATCAACGCATACTATTTTGTATTTCATTGTATGCTACATCTTTCCTCACTTTTTAACCATTCTTACTCCACACATGTAATGCCGCCTGATCTCTCCACTGTTTCTTCTGTTTGGGTTTAAACGTAGAGATAATGTAAATTTGGCTTATCAGTTCCCTCATGCACTTCATCGTAGGCTTCCAGTATCTTTCGTGTTTCTCACAATTCCTGTTGTACATATCCCGCTGCCTTCCTTGTTCCACCCATTCTCTAACTCGCCTCTTCTCTTTTCATATCACCAACCGTTACATTTATCGTAAAATATTTGTATAAGCCAACCTTTTCCATGCTTCTGCATTCATCGTTCCACCAGGCTGGGTTCCATTTTTTAACAAAATTGTTTTCCTTCCATACAGTAACATTCAATTACCTATTCTTGAAAATGATTCTACAGTTTAAACTGCTGTCAGCGCAGCAGTCTTGACGATCCCAATCTACGCTTTATCATTTCAACACCTCAAGCAATCTACACTATTGCTGAGCTATTCTTTCTTTACCTCACAACATTACGACAGTGTCTCCTATGCTCATTTGAATTCTCTTCTAACCACAACCGTGATAATATTTAAGAATCCTGGAGACACGAAAGCCTTTAGTCTGAGACGAGCTTTAGCATTAAGCCACATGCTCTGACGTCGTTCATTATAAGAACTTTTGAACAGCTCTGCAGATAACCTTTTTATCATGTTATCTTATGTTTCTAGATTGTGAGTATTGTATTTGTATATTCCATGTATATGGCCTTAAGCTGCAATAAAGGATATTATTATTATTATTATTATTATTATTATTATTATTATTATTATTATTATTATTATTATTATTATTGGCGTCCCGTGCTGTTTATCTTTTAGATGTTTTCTCGTAGAACTTTATCCTTACATCTTCTTCCTTGTGTGAACCTACATTGCACTTCCCCTGTTAAGCCTTGGTCGCTGTCTTGCTTTAGCAATCAAAATCCTGCAATACACCTTCTTACGATACGAAGAAAAATGATTTATATATAATTCTTCTCGGCATTTACTTTCATTCAATAGGGTCTTTCTTTCTAAAATTTGTAGCTTCATGATTATATTATATTATATATATATATATATATATATATATATATATATATATATATATATATATATATATATATATATATATATATTCTGTACCATGAGCAATGCATGACGACTTCATAACCTTGTATTTGCTGTACTTTTTAGGAAATATCTGGGATTATTTATATACATCCTTTAATTTAGTCTAGAGAAGTCTTCATAAGTGATTCTTTAGTGTCCTTTTGTTTTTAAATACCACGCCACTTCAAATATTTATAAGTAAAATGATAATATCATTAAGATCATGATTTAATCAAGTAGGGTCTTCATGTTCATTGACATAAAGAGTCATCTATGCCGCTCATAATGCATTTTTTCAAACATTATCTTGACATTTTGATTTCATGCACTTAATCATAATTACATTTATTATATCACAGTATTCAGAACTACATCCACACATTGTTCATATGACCAGGGAAGTGAAATCCGATTTTTTTTTACAAATTTATTACCGTCTCCAAAATAAAAATTTCCATGTCGAGAAGTATTGGTAGGTTCTATGTGTACATTAAATTTATTTCTTATATGTTTGTATAAATATATATATATATATATATATATATATATATATATATATATATATATATATATATATATATATATATTGTGTGTTTGTGTTTCATTACTGATTGACGCTAATAAGAACTTACCAGCTTATAATTTTCTTCCCAATTTTTCCAAGCTGGCGGAAAGACTTTTTATCTCCGGTATGCAGTTGGAAGAGTAAAACTCTAGTCCTCTGGACCTTAGTATACTCTTTCTGTTGCATGCTGAAGATAAGGTGTCTTTCCGCTAGTTAGAAGAATAAAGAAGAAAAAATTATATGTATATATACTGTATATATTGTCACGAAGTGTACCGAGCACCTGGTTATTACACAATCATAAAATTAGAAAATCTACTCACTTCAGGCTGATACCTGAACTCTCATAACAATAAAATTACGACTGAGTACTCTAATGGCAACAGTGATCCCTTAAAAACCTTACTAACCATGTGAAAAATCAGACTAGGTTTATCAAAACAAGTATGAGGTATCAACATTTAAACAAGAAATATACTACACTAAAAGGGCATCACCCCATCAAACAACTCTAACTGTTTCCCAGGTCTTAATTCACTTCAGCAAAGCTAAAGGAACAAAACATGTTCATCATTTTGCCTTATGCACACAATTAATCCTATCACTGGAGGTCAGTAATTGAAACACTGTTGTAAAAATTTTAAATACAAAAATTATTTTTAAATTCAAAATTTAAAATTAGAATTCACAATCTGAAAAATTTACTATTACTTGAAAGCAACACAAAATTTAATCAATTCTTGAGTTAAATTAAAAAAGGTTAATTTATCAAGAAATTGAATTAATCAAGAAAATTCAAACTATTCAGAAAGACTTAAGATTTGAAAAGAAAATCTAAGTAAATGAAAATTAATTCAAGCATGAAATGTTAAATTATTAAGAAATACTTAAAATGCTAAGTAAATAAATGTTAAATCAACACTACATAAAATGTGAAAAATTAATATATTGCAAAAATATAAAATATGGCAAAGTGTTAAATTCACAAAGGACTAAACAAACAATTAAAAAAGAATCAAATAATTCAAATGACATTAAGAACACACTATTTCACAAAACATCCCTTGGTATATCAACCTTATTATACCATGGTTATAATAAGTAAATGTCACTTCGCCTTACACAAGCTTGCGAAAACTTTCACAAAATCACCCCAAATGCAGCTTCTTGAGACTCACAAAACACTTTTTGATAGATGCTGTTACCAATATATACACTTTTTACTACCGTTATCAGATCTCGATAGCTAAGATTAATATCAATGACCACACAAATATTTTACGTTAATAACTTCTCTTTTTGAAGAGAGAGAGAGAGAGAGAGAGAGAGAGAGAGAGAGAGAGAGAGAGAGAGAGAGAGAGGTCTCTGAAATCAGAATGAGCAAATTTTTAGGATTCCAGCTAGAAATAAAACCCCCATAGAATTACGTCATCACACTTTGGGAACGAGATACAAGAGAAAATTCTAGAAAAGGAAGATTTCATCACTTCTGTCACTTGAGACCCAATCAGACCAATGCAATCTTAAACATGACACAATCGCCATGTGCTCTGGTGCAACAACTCGTTTGTATTTCTCAAAAAGGCACTCGTGTCTTTACCAGAAAATCGTATGAGACAAAGCTTTTACGAAATCTGTACACGATCGATACAGTACACACGTGGCTAATCATGATTGGCATGTTTTTTAAAACAAGACAAAAAACCAAAGTTGGTTTTCAGAACAGAGCATCCTATTGTTATCTTGACCTGTTACACGTTATCTCTCGTGATGACACTCAAAGCAAAACAAAGCATTCCCTATCAGTACAGAACACACGTGTTGCTGGAAGACAAAATGTGTAATTATATACTACGTTATTATTAATTCTTGTGAGATCTGACATTACACTACATATGATATTTCAACACTTATCATTATTACACAGAACACATGATAACTAGAACAGTTAATATATCAAAATCATGGAAAGATATACATTTTAAAGACAATATCATGAGAATATATATATTTTATATATATGTATGTTTGTATATATACATATGTATACATATACATGTATAAATGTATATATGTGTATGTGTATACATATGTATGTATATATATTGTAACTGACACATCGCCGGAACGTGCAAAGTCAATATGACAGCAGACCTGTAGGAAAAGGTGAACATTGAGTGTTGACCAAATGTTTCCGTGTATTTAACACGAAAGCGCGTAGTCAGCTGTCTTTGCTTTACCTTTTCGTAATGGTCTGTTCACACACACACACACACACACACACACACACACACACACACACACACACACACACACACACACACAAACATATGTTTGTGCATTTCTGTGTGTGTAAAATATGAAGAAGATTTACACACAACACTACTCCATTCACCACTGTCTTGTACAATCTCGCATCCTGGTTGTTGAATCATCTTTACAGTGCCTATTTCTGC
>NC_089751.1:39348116-39368116 GCF_040412425.1 Macrobrachium rosenbergii | reverse complement strand
CAATACACAGAGTTGCTTTTCTATTACAATGTTTAATTAAGTAATTACAAAGTCCGAGTACAAGTGACTCTTCCAAAGAATATAGTCAAACGAAAGAAGGCTAAAACAATCAGCAATTAGGCCATGTTTACAGCTTCAGGGGTCAGTCATTGCTAATGTCATCATGGAAAAATGAATTAAATATAAAACTATTTATACCCAATAAGATTTTTTAGCATAAAAAAGAAAAACATTTTAAGCAGAGCATTAATTTTTTACAGTTTTGTTCATTAGATTATTGAACTGAAGTTTAAAACTATTTTCATGAGACTTGAGTTTCTTCAAGGCAGTGTGGCTCAATAAAGTCTTTGTACGTGTAAGAATTTATTAAGTTTCTCTTTCTCTCTCATTCCATTGCGAAAATTATGAATAGAATTTCTCTCTCTCTCTCTCTCTCTCTCTCTCTCTCTCTCTCTCTCTCTCTCTCTCTCTCTCTCTCTCTCTCTAATATATCAGTCTGTTTCTGTCTATCTATTTATTCATCTGTTTGGCTATCTGTCTATCCCCCTCTCTCCAAAATATTTATGTAAGTTCTTGATCTCTATTATGTTTATATCCCCCATAAAAGGGTTAATTTCCTTGGCGCGTGCAATATCAGTTTCATCTCTTTCTCCGGCTACCCAGATCATATGTTTCAGTACCTCGTAATCTCCCGTCATTTTGCACAAAGAATTTTGCATCGAATAACTGACTCAGTTAAGAAAGAATTTATTACCTTTCAACACGACCAAACTGCCAGATGTATGTTTTCAAGAGACCATTTTCATTCAGTCTCCTGGTATTACAAAAGAGAGTTCGGGAAGTCCTCATATCCTCGATAATGACTTTTTTTTTTCCTCGCAAATATCTGAGGAGCTTCGAGACTGTCGCTATTATGGGATCTAATAAAAGTGATTTATGAATTGTAATCATCCGTAATGAGAAAGATTTTCAATGACTGAAGGCTCTTTTCCCAGGAGTGGAATGGATTAATGGAGCTGAAGATTAGAGATAAAAGGTTCTCGGAAATTTGATGTAGATGATATGTACTTCCGTTTCAAGTTTATTCTCTGCCATTCAGATTTTATTGTTTTGTATGAATATTTCAGAATTATACCTGTTAGGTTACAAGGAAATTTTAGGATTATTCATTCTAGATTGTATGAAAATCTTACAGTTGGGCGTATTGGATTTTATATCTTTATCTTCGCCCTCTCTCTCTCTCTCTCTCTCTCTCTCTCTCTCTCTCTCTCTCTCTCTCTCTCTCTCTCTCTCTCTCTCTACGATAGAATTCTTAATAGTCGAAAAACGCAAAAAACAACATATTTCTGATTTGTAATTTCAGCTAAAACCTGACCAAGATTACAGCTGGTTTATGTAAGCCCTATAATTTTAAAATACAATTTAATCTTCTGGTGGATTAACCAGAGCAGCAGTACCATCTAGCAACATGAATATGTATGTGGACCAGTTTAGTGAAATGGATGAGAGAATCCCATTCATCTTAATATAAGTATCCTGCTCGGAGGACGAGTGCTATGTTGTTTTGGAAATGAGCCACATGCATGAATATGAAAGATTTTGAAACGATATTTCTCGGAAAGGTTATCAAAAATACAGGAGTTACTGAAACCAGTAGCGTATTTAGATTCTACAACTCTAGGGAATTTAATGCCGAATGGCACAGTAAAACTCGTCTTGAATGTAATGGATCATACAGAAGTAATTGCAGTGATTAAGCATCGACTTTTTATAGAACTAAATTTGAGATGAAACTTGAGACCTCAGAAATCAATGACTACGAGCTCAAGATAGATGTTACAAAATTGTCAAAATAGATGAAAATGGAAAAGTATGAGAGAACTGTAATGAGAGCAAGTTAAAAATAAATATTTTAGAGATATTATAGAAGTCTTTGAGGTGTTACTCATATGTACTTTGGTTTTCAGTTGGCAAGAAAACCAAACAGTATAGATTTGAAAATTTAACATAAATATGTAGCTGAACATATGTGTAAAATGTGACAGATGTTGTAGAAATAATGTTAATGCTAAGAAATTCGCAATCTCGTGAAAAACAATCTGTAATAAAAATCCACAGTTATGTAGTAAACTATATTTACTTTGTTTTACATTGCAATATAGTTTACTATATAATTGTTGATTTTTATTACACAATAATGTTAATGTTATGATACTGAATTCATTAGGAAATCAGGCATTTAAAAAACTATTACCATCACAAACAAATACATTTTTAACCACAAAATTATGGTAGTATATGTAAGGGAAGCAGATTAAGTTGCATTTATGAACACGTTTTAACTATATGAAAGAAGTTGATGACTGAGTAATATCTTTATTTAATAGCTACTTTTTTCTGATTGGGAGAAAATTATGAAGATAATATCCCGGTCTGAACCTCTTGATGTGAAGTAAGTGTTTGTTAAGTTATTAATTTTAATTAAGGCTCACCGATACAAAGAAAGGTCGCTCTGTTTTGCTGACATAATTATGAGCGATCACAAGAAAGCAATGGCTGGGTGATGCTCAGTTTATTGCGAATCAGTTGCTTTCGAACTCTGCGCGACATTTATAACCAGAACCTTCAACAGCCGCTGTGAAAACACAGTCTTGTACCTATTAACATCTTTTCTCACCTAGCTGGGTGAAAGGCAGATCATCCTGCCTACTAAAGGTTAACTGTATCAATGTAAGTGTTTTATAGAGTCGATTATGCAGAACTGATCGTTTATGTATGTATGTATATATATATATATATATATATATATATATATATATATATATATATATATATATATATATATATATATATATATATATATATATACACACATATACACATACATACACGATCAGTTCTGTAATCGACTACTATAAAACACTTACATTATATTATTTTATACCTGGGTGATAGTTATATTATCCTGTCTACTAAAGATGAAGTTTAATAATGTATTAAGTGTTGTATGGTAATCGATCATGCAAGAGAACTGATTATATATATATATATATATATATATATATATATATATATATATATATATATATGTATATATTATACATATATATATATAATATATATACAGTATATGTGTGTGTATATGTATGTATGTATGTATGTATATATATACGTGTGTGTATGGATGTGTGTATGCATTCCCAGATATCTTTTGGTCCTTATGAAATGAAACCGAAGTAATCACAATTCCTACATACAGCTATGAAAATATAATATTGACGGGCATTTGACTGAACGCACAACATGTTGTCATCTTAGCCATTTTATAACTTGAATTTGGTAAATTTGGTAATGTTAGATAAAGAGATCCAAATTGTGACACATCTATAAATTCAAAACTATCCCTTAAAATGTGAAATTTGAATGACGTAACTTAGCGACCAGGTATCTAAACGGTTAAAAAATACAATAGTTGGCAGGCAGGGTTCAAGACTCTTAAAAATTGCAAGAGTTTTTACTTTCACTTTTTCCGATTCTGAAGAAATTCCTTATTCCTTGGGAATAAGGAATTTTTTAATACTTTTTCACCGTGATATATTTTTGAAGATCGCAGGTTCGTTTGAGTGGGTACAGTTTTATCATTTTACTCTAGATCCCATACACTATGAGGTATAAGTCTTTGATCTTCAGAATTCAACACTACGTGTCGAAGCTGTTGTTTCCTGTCATTTTTTTTTTACCTTTACCTATATTTCAAGGTCAGAGGTCAGATCAAAATGAGTGTTGGTTATTTTCCCTTGACCTGGTTTCAGGGTCAGCTATAGTTTCAAGTTAAACTTATTACCAACGTTCCTCGAGGTAAGTGATTATTATCCACAAAGCATTTTTTTTTAAGGTCAAAGCTCAATTTAAAAGCCAAATTTAGCTTTTGTGATGAAACCTGAGGGGAATCGACTTTTAATGTTGTTGATTGTTATTCATTATGTATTTACCGGTTTTTAATCCAAATAGTCTGGATTTACGTTTTAGATGATATTGATGAAACATGGAAGACAGGCACCTGAGAGATTGGTGATCGTGTGCCCAGGTATTTTTCATTTTTACTTTGACCTATTTTTGAATGTCACTTGTCCATTTTAAGAACAAATTTGCTTTTTCTCTGGTTGTTATGAAAATTGTTAGGTACAGTTGTATGTCTTTCGAAGTCGCAATCAATTTCCAGCTAAATCTCAGATACCATGATAGTTAGAGACCTCTGATCTCCAGTATCTTTGTCAGAACTCTGATCTCCAGTATCTTTGTCAGACCATAATTATAGTAATCAGGTTTTGCGGATGAAATGCCAAGTTTGGAAGATGGTCGTCCAGTCTTATTTATTACCTCTAATTATAATTCCCACAAATACAATATTTAATTGAGATGAAGCCTTCAAAAATATTTTAATAAATTGTATAAGAACAGTTCTATTATTTAATGTCTGTACGGAGTAATTTTAAGTTGTTCGGTGGAATACAGTTGAAATCAAGTTCAAATTCAAGTGAGGATAATATGCTTCCTGATATTACGTGTCACGTTAGCAGGTATGGGTAATGCATGCCCCATTAGGCAACATCCTAGCAGGTTCAGCCCATTAAAATTCCAGTATGTGGAAAGTGAAGTTCAGTATATGATAGCGTGTCATATTCAGTCATTCACCATTACTGAAAGTGGCATTTCCTCGCCAATCTCACAGTCGGATGGACCTTGAGATTTGTACAGAATAATTTATGAAGATAAGCAGGTCCAAAAGTGCATATATATTGTTTTTTAAAAATCTACCCGTAAAGAGAAAAAATTGAGGATGTCCTTATGCCATAGTTTCATCAATAGGTTAAGCATGATTTTCTATGAACTTTTTATTTTTAAGATTGTTATACCATGAAGTGCATTATAACATAAGTTAAATACCATAAAAACACATTGGCAAATTATAGCATACATATCACAAACAGGTTGAAAACAAGTCAACGACCGTAAGCGGAGAACGATTCTCTGCCAGATGCTTGATAATCGTAAGAAGCACCGGGTAGAATAAGTCGTTGATTTTTCCAACCTGTTTGTGATGTGTACGCGAAAAGTTTCCGACTTGTGTTTTTGACATGTTTTCCTACAGTCTGGACGCACCCTGAGAAATACTATATATACCTGTTGCCTAAACACTCGTTATTTTGTTATTTTTTCTATTTTATTTGCTTGTAATCTCCTGCGTGATATGAAAGCAGGAATCTAAAAATAATAAAACAAGTAAGGACGCTCACGACAATTAAGACGCTCATTCATATGAAGGTATGCGGATACTGAGTTTGAATCCACTCCTCATCTTTCGACATTTTTAGAATCTGAATTACATTTTTTTTTTGTAGTATTTCAAAGGATCTTGAGTTTTAATTGCTTTCCCTATCATTCAATCCTCAGCTAGAGATACATACATCTGTCGACTCTTGATGAATGCTCTTCTGCCCATTCAGGGAATGCTGATTTAAATACATCGGTTCATTGTATCCAAAAGTCTTGCTTTGTATTTTCCTGACATTTTATCTTTTGATTATATACAATTAGTAACTGAAAAATACAGAATCCACAGTCCGGAGCATGCGCGCGCACAAAAATAGAAACGATATCTTACATAATGATATTGATTTTAGTTACTGTCAGTTTCTGTTTTATAACAGTGCTCTTAGGGTAGAAGTAAACCAGTTCAAATTTTGCCTGTGATGCGGTCCACCTTTGGTCAAATTTTCTTAAAAATTCATTGACAAACTAACTAATAACGTTCCTTTCTCTCCAAAATTTAATCACTCGTTTCTAAAGACGAGGTCTACGTTCGGTAAAAATTTCCTTAAAATTCACGCGTAGCTTTTTGCTCAACCTGTTAACAAACATAAACTAACAAAGAACCGATCCCAACCGTAACCATATTCGTAAAGTTTCCAACTAAAAAAGAAATCCTGTTCTCAAGTAATTTACTTCGCTATTTATTGTTAGCCTCAACTGTTATCGTCTGTTTTTATTGTAGAACTCTCTCTCTCTCTCTCTCTCTCTCTCTCTCTCTCTCTCTCTCTCTCTCTCTCTCTCTCTCTCGTCGTTAAAATTCCTTTTAGTCTCAAAACACATAACGTATTTCTGATATGTAATTAAACTGTTTTGAAATGATATGGGTCAGTTCCGTTAATTTATTTATGTACAACAGTTGTAATCATAGTAAGGTTTTAAGCTGATATGTAATTCCCCTTAAGACCTTGCTGAGATTTGCGGGCATTTACTTGAAAAATATTGGTGAATTCTTGGTATTCATACAAGTACAATTCCGTTTCCAGATGCAGAACTAGCCCGAAACTTTTTCACGAACTTTAAAAATCTGATTATGATAGTCGTATGTTAAGAGGTTAATGTGAAAGGCGTGTAACGTTAGAAATTAAATTATGAAATTTCTCTCTCTCTCTCTCTCTCTCTCTCTCTCTCTCTCTCTCTCTCTCTCTCTCTCTCTCCCCTGGTGAGAGTGCTGCGAGTGAAACGTCATAGTAGATAAAGGTGCTAATAAATTCAACGCCAGAATTTATTTTTAACTCAGAGTACTTTGCAGCTTTAATATCATGAGTCGTAAATTGATGAAAAATACAACGTTGCACTGACTGACTGAACTGGTTCCATTTCTCTGCTCGTAGTAAGAGAGAGTCGTATCTTGCCGATAGTGAAGTGGATTTAATTAATGACAGCTGATTAAACCAGATATATGAGTTACGATTTTTTTTTATGGATCCCGTTATATGTTGGAGTAGCCTTGAAATTTTATATACCAGAATTTTAATAAAAAGGAACGGAAGATAAAATAGTATTGAGTATATGAATGGCAATGTAAAACCGCAAGATTTTCTGTGATAACTGATAAGTACTAGATAAACAAGCAACAGATGATATTAATATACGATATTCATAATTGTAAAAAAATTCAACAAATAAAATATGATAAAAGTAAGAAAGATTAAAGCGTTCATTTGCAGGTAAAAGAAAATAAAAGAATAGGATACAAGCATCATTGTACAAACGTAATGTTCACACATTACAGCATTTTTATAGTTGTTATTCCCGCTTACTGTTCTTTTCTACCGTTACTTATGGAATAGAAAAGAGGGGATGATAAGGGTAAAAAGAAATTTGACGATATTGGGTAGAAAATTAAATCTCATTACATACGATTTTATAAACAAACAAGACTTGAGTATGTGTGTCTCTCCAACGATTACCTCAGGAGATATTCCTATGAATACGGCTCGTAAAGACAACCCTGTTATTAAGATTTAAACCCTGCAATGAAAAAGCTTACATAGCCTGCTCCGGTTTCATTGCTCGGCAGTCAGACGTCGTCGCCAGACACTTAAGAGGCATCTGAAATCAGGAGGTATCTATCATATACAGTCTGATTTACGTGGAGTACTGTACCACACTTTACAGGAAATTGATTTGTGGAGTTTGGAGTTCATCATCGCTCCTCACAATTTGAAACAGAAGTTCTAATTATTTGAGAGATTCAAGTGAAAAATTAAGAAAGGAAAAGAAACTACCAATAAAGAGATGGTGATTTTACTTTTTGTATTGAATTGTTACCTTTTATTCGTTATATTTTTCTCTTCGAGAGAGAGAGAGAACGAGAGAGAGCGAGTGTGTGTGTGTGTGTGTGTATTTGGCCATGTATCATAGAAAAAATGAAAAGAAATATGACAACTGTAAATAAAAATGCTGAAATTGCATTTAAATCGCATAGGTGCTATAATTCATCCGTGGAAACTGCTGTGCGCAGTTGCTGTGAAATGATTTAACAAAACCAAAGTTGTGAATGAAATTGTTTAAAAATAGTCCGCTCCTGCGTAAAGAGTAATATTTCACTACTAACAACGCCAGGTTGACGTCTTATTTCCTAGTTTTGATCTTTTTATGGCATCAGAAGTGCGTGATTTTCAAGCAGTTACTCCGATGGTATTATTTTCTCTATTAGGAAATAGTTTGTTGAAAAGAGTGTAATAACAAAGATGAACGAGCAGGCAGTATATACGTACATGTACATGCATGTACTTATACATATTTATATATGTATGATATATATATATATATATATATATATATATATATATATATATATATATATATATATATATGTGTGTGTGTGTGTGTGTGTGTGTGTGTGTGTGTGTATAATGCATATATGTTTGTATGTATGTGTGGATATATGTCTGTAATTTATAGTGCGTGTGTTTTTATGTATGTATATACTGCTTGATCAGTCATCTTTCTTATTTCACCCCCTTTCACCAAACTATTTCTCATCAGAAAATAATATCATTGGTGATAAAGTTTCAGCTGCAATGTAATCATTTATAACGCACGGTTGGCCTTTTAACCACCATTCATTATAAACTTCAAGAGAGAAACGAAGGGAGGTAATTAAGAACATATTAACTTCCAGGGAGAAATGAGGGAAGGTAACTGAGAACGTATTACAAAAAAATCAAATATTTAAAGAGAGTTCGGTAATTACAAGAAATAGGTGTAACATAAATACTAGTGACAATGCATTTAAATCACGCATGATTTGAAGCAGCCAAAACCAACAGCTTGACAAATGCGTACATGACTAAGCCTGAGGTATGTTACACTCGAGTACTCCATGTGTAAGCTTAAATCCTAGATAAGAAGTTTCGGCAATACCACTGACAAACAGGTCCTCCCTCTGAATCAACAAACTCAGTGTCACGAAGTATTGCAAAGACTGATGGCGCCTTATTAGTCCCCTCTGTCCTGACCAGTGACTCCGGAAGGTGGACAAAAATCGCTGGTTACTTCCAAAATCACATACAGAAAACTCTACCAGCAGAAAATTAGGGCATCCACGTGTCAATGCTGTCACACAGAATTAAATGTAACGTAACTTGCACAGTTTTCATTTAGATAAACTAAAACGCAATGCATGTATACGCACACAAAACATTTATATCACGAAAGTCATACGCTTCTGAGCAATTATGTTTTGGTGATCACTCCATTAAAGATCATATCTTCAGCAGATAGGACCTTACTCATAAGCTCGGGTTAATGATTTATAACGATATATAGTCTGTTTCTGTGTCTGTGTCCATCAAAGCCAGCCACAGCAGTCGCTAACTACTTGCAAATTGTTCCACGTGTCGAACTTTTCGTGAGAAACTTCATGCAATGCCTTTCAGTTCGCCACTTTTTCGCCCTCAGGGCCAAAATTTCAGTTTAATGATTTTCCGCTAGGAACTGTAAATCTTGAAATCCACGAAATCGGAAGGACCGTGTCCGAAGATGTCATAATTGATCATAAAAATACGCTTAAGCACGTCAAGACAAACACTCAAAGGCACGTTTACTTTATCTTTTTATCTAGCGTTTGTATCATTGTATCTTATCGTTCCTAAACGATTATTAAAATATGAACTATAGCAGCATCAAATGACGTATTCTTTGTAACACTCGGTAGATCACCTGAGAGAGAGAGAGAGAGAGAGAGAGAGAGAGAGAGAGAGAGAGAGAGAGCTTGGTGACGGCATTGTTCTTTTGAAGACAGAATCAGAAAATGAAGATTAGAGAGAGAGAGAGTATAAAGATATATCCCCAAACGATGGTAGGGTAAGTCGAGGCAGAATTGTGTTGTAGATAATGAAGGCCTTTCAGTAGATGTAATCCTTACCGCCACGGGTATACAACAATGGAGAACAACATGATGCTTAATGTTATCCGTAGACACAATCCGTCTACCCTTTTAGAGTCATCAAATAACTTGAGAAATTCCACGTAACTCGCTAATGCCATCAATAGCTAATGCGGTAGCTGGGGAGAGAGAGAGAGAGAGAGAGAGAGAGAGAGAGAGAGAGAGAGAGAGAGAGAGAGAGAGCGCGCATACGACGCTCACTAATCATTCGAGGGATAAACAGGGAGATATCTTTTCGTAAGATTTACCTCAATCGCTCGCATACATTCCGTTGGTTTTCCTCGCTCACTGTCACCTTTTACCTTTATCACTAAAACGAACGCCACACACACACACACACACACACACACACACACACACACACACACACACACACACACACATCCTCTTGTTTTCCACCATCTCTTTTCGGCCTCGAATGACCATCATCACCAAAACCAATTGCGGATTACTAACTGGATTAGTATCCCCTCCTCTCATAACCATCCCTTATGATAAAGAACTCCACTTACAAACTCAAAAACAGCGGGAGGCTTTAGTATGTTATCAGCAATACACAGTCGGTGGTCATACTCGTACATCTGTACTGGTGTTGCGCAAATAGAGTGTGGTGAGATCAGTGTCAGTGGATCACAATTAGACCAAGGACCCAGTGGAGGAAATGAGCATACGGATGTGACGATACATTCTACAGAGACCTGCCTCCAGTTTATCTGTCGTAATAAAATGATTTGTGAGGGAGAAGTAGACTGTTTGTGAGCTATAACTGCTAAGCTGACTAAGGCAGACGAAGAACGAGGAAAAGGAGGAGGAAGATGATTTAAAGGGGTAAAACCTCCTCTACTCTGCCATTCAAAGTGACGTAAAATGGAAGAGTAGAAGAAAAGAACTGCCGGTAAATGCAGTAGAGAAACTGCCTCAGCACTCTGTCGTACAGTGAGGAAAGGTGAAAAAGAAGAGATTAAGGAAGAGGAGAGGGAAATGAAGAGAAGCGACATTAAAGATGGAAGCAGCAGCAAAATAAGTTGAGGAAAATGTGTTGAAAGAAGAGGAGGATGATACGAAAATGCCGAAAGAGAATGGAGAAGAAGAATAGAGATGTAGATGAGAAACTTTACCTCTCAGACTATGAGAGATGAAAGAAGATGAAGAATGATATGAGAGGCTCTGTTGTAATAATCTGCCATCTTATTAAATTTTTTTCATTATATTTCTAGACCGTGTTGCTTTTCTCGCTTTCAAGGGTACTTCACTTTGTATCTTCTGGGCGACTTTTACTTTAATTATCTATTTCCATACCTGCTTTTAGGTTTATAAGCACATTCTAAAAAGCATTAGTTGCTTTTTGTTCACAGTTATATCTTTTCCAAAAGCTGAACGCATCAGATCACCTTATTAGATTTTTTCATTATGTTATCAGTCATGATAGCATTAGTTTCCTTAACAATTTTTACCAGTAGATGTCATTTTTCAAATATCTACAAGACTTTCTCCAATTGCGTTTATTTCAGAGTATCATATACACCAGCAACGGAATCGCTTTGCCTTTCGCCTACTTGTGTATTTAAGTCGCCTAGCATTCAACATTTCATATTCGCCTATCCCATTTATACACTGGTTCAAAATATAATGGAAACATAAATGTTTCTTTGGCTGATATTCTTTTCTATTCCTGAACCGTAAAGTACTCGCTATTTCAGACTTCACGTTTGGTACACCCACTCTTGATGATGCATTGCGCGAACAAACACACAAACACACACACACATATATATATATGTGTGTTTGTGTGTGCATATATGTATGTGTGTGTTTGTGTGTGGTGTGTGTATTTCTACAATTATCATTATCATCAGTACTATTCACCGTCTTAAACCTACCTCTGCTCCCTATACTGTGGTCTATGTGTAATAAACTTTAAGCGAATAAAATGATGAAGAAAACGTTAGAAAAACAAGATTCTGTAGGGCTCTCATTTTTATTTACCTAATATTTACCGATACGCAGTACTCAGTAATCACAGATTTTTCTTCGCTTACGCAAATAAAAGATTCACTTATTAATTCACGTAATTCTGTATCCGTAAGGATCCTAACGACCTTCGCAATAGCTGTCACATTCATTTCTTCATGTAGACAAAGTCAACAGAGTCAGTCAGGCTATGATGGTGTATCGAACATGGAATTCCTAATCGGGAAAGGTATTTGAGTTCGAAGGGCAAACGGTGTTTCAAGTTGCTCTCGATTCTGAATTGAGATACACATTTGTCGGAAATAAGTGTCATGTTCATGAAATGAAGGTCTTTGATATTCTGAGGAATGTTTAGGCGATTGTTAATCGGAAACATGATAGTGGAACATGTTATTGCACATGGCTTACAGTCTCTCTCTCTCTCTCTCTCTCTCTCTCTCTCTCTCTCTCTCTCTCTCTCTCTCTCTCTCTCTCTCTCTCTATATATATATATATATATATATATATATATATATATATATATATATATATATATATATATATATATATATATAGTATATATATGTGTGTGTATGTGTGTGTGTGTGTACATAAGTACATATATCCTATATCTTCTTATTCTTAGTCTTTCCGTTGTTTAAAAGTATATACATTTAAATTCTCTCTCTCTCTCTCTCTCTCTCTCTCTCTCTATATATATATATATATATATATATATATATATATATATATATATATATGTATATATATATATATATATGTGTGTGTGTGTGTGTGTGTGTGTGTGTGTGTACTTATATCCTATATATTGTTAGTCTCTTAAGCTTTCCCTTGTTTAGAAGTAGCATACACATTTAAATTCTCTCTCTCTCTCTCTCTCCAGCCCACCTGTAAGGTGGCGTAATTCAAAAATTTTCTTAGCGGTTAAACTTTGTAAGAAATACTAAGACTGGTTTTTATCGTATTGGAGGGCTTCCTTCGTTGTCATTTGTTAGACGCTGCCGTGTGCCGGTTCATATCCCCAAATGCAGATGTAATCAGAGGACGCCTACAAATTAACTCGTGGGATTCGTAGCGAAATTGAGACAGCCTCCACTCTCACGATTAGGTGAGATCTTGGTTTGCTGTGGGTGATTCCGCTCCTGAAGTGTGAATTATAGCAAAGGTAAGAGGCGACAAGAGAAAGGATAATACGTGGCAAAAGAAGAATTAGAGAAGGGCTTAGCCATGAAATAGTCGAGCAACACGGGCCGCATCACCAGCAGCTTAGGTAGGCGGCAGTGAATTCCTGGCATTAAGGGAATCATCGAGAAAATGTCAGGTGGAATAGGAAAATAGGAGGAGGAGGAGGAGGAAAAGGGAAGCGCTAGAAATGGGAAATGAAAAGGAAGGAGTGAGAAAGGTTCGTTGAGAGGCGAATGAGAGGAACTTATCCTTCAGCTAATGTTTAACAGTAATGTGTAAGGAGAATAATGATTATATAATGATATATGTATTTCTTAGATGTCATCATTACTGCGATATATATATATATATATATATATATATATATATATATATATATATATATATATATATATATATATATATATATATATATATATATGTGTGTGTGTGTGTGTGTGTGTGTGTGCGTGTATACTTATCATTTTATATATATATATATATATATATATATATATATAAAAGATTAAACTTATAAATTCTCTGCATAATTACGGTTCAGTATCCGTTCATGAAACTTTTATTGAAGACTGAATTTCATTCTGTTATTATAATAAAGAATTAATCATAATTATTTTGGGGAGAAACATTTTAAAAATATTAAAGCAGTTCTGGTGACTCCTCTCGCAGTATTACAATTTATATATGTAGTCTATGTAAAAATCACCAAATCTTTTAGGAAATGCTTATTTTCGTCCTTACAATTTATATAATGAATTACTGAACTGAAATTTGACCAAGGAACATTGAACTCAAATTAGAGTGTTTTAACGCGAAACAAAACTATGTAAATCCATCCAGTAACTTTTCCCGGGCAGTTTTGTTCCTGATTTTTTATTCACAGTGGTTTTAGAATGTTGCTTTAGAAAACTTAAATTAATGGCTATTTAGGCTAAAAGGAGGTCGATCAGGACTCCTTGTCATCGGTAACACTAAAGACTCCTGTAATATTATTTTTTTTTTATTTAGTTTTGTCAGTCACTGAAAATCCAACTGACAAGCATAATATTTTTTTTTTTATTTTATCAGTAATCAACACTCAGATATTAGCTTCATGGTAATTCATGTACTTTAACAATAAAAGTATTTTTTCAGTAGGTTTTTGTTGTGGATAGAAAATGCTTTAGTAATGTTTTTATCGCTGAGAAGCAGTTTTCGATTACTGAGAAAAAAAAAATTCTCCTGTTACTGAGACGCAGTTTTCAAAAATATTTTTTGGTTCAACTGTAATCTAAACTTTTTTGTCTCTTTTTCTGATAGAGTAAATTCCACACTTGAGCGATGTAAAGGCGGTGCATAAAGATTTTGTTAATTTCGTTGTTTTAGTGTTCTGCACTCATTACCTTTTAGTTTCCTACATGATTTTTTACACTGAATTGAAAAAGTGTCATTTCGTTTTGTTTTTAGGGTGATAGTTAATTGGAGCGAAGAGGAGGGAATAGATTTCCGTTTAGGAGATTCAGTTTCCTTTGTTGAAGATTAACCTTCCTTGGAAATTGTCTGGAATACCGTCTAAATGCCCTTGTATGACTAAAGAATTAATTCTAGTGCCCCATTTCATGTAGCTGGGAAGTTGATATTCAGGTTCATGTTAGCATTGTTCACGGCTTGTAATGATCTGGAAACTTACTCGCTTCTGTAGGCTAATACAGTGTACAAAGGAGGGTGATGAGTTGGAGGTTAAGCAAAAAGGAAGCCTAATAGTCACACTGTTCTTGCTTCATATCGTTATTCAGCGAAGTTACTACACGAATTCTTGTTCGTGCGAGCAACCCGTAAATCCCAGAGTGACCTTTAAGTTGTTCCTTCCAGGCCTCGGCGTTGGGCTCAAGCTCGAAGGCTTATAATCACCATTATGACTCAACAATTTTCCCCTGAATTCACAGGATGTCGGTGCAAAAACAGTATAGTTATTGTAAATCAACTCATAACCGAGTGGCCTTAACGTCACGCAAATTACCCAAAGAAAGAAGTAGAAATGTAAACATTCAGCTGTCAGGAATCCATATTGCTTTCGATTTTCTAGTTGTATAACCCAGTCTTAGTGTGGCCCTTCTTCCCAGAACTAATTAAGATATATACTGTAGGCAAATCTATATAGCTTCCGGCCAGTGTAGTGCGATAATGGCTCCGTTTTCTATAAATGTTGAAAATGACATTTTCTTCAGCATTTCCTTCTATGAAAATGGACTGCCTTTGGTTACGGTTTTCATGTTACTGTGTGTATGCTATTGTTTGTGAAGTGATTTCCGGTGAACTTGGAATTAATATTAACGATTTAGTTTATTTATTTATTTATTTATTTATTTATTTATTTATTTTTGGAAAGGAGTAGCTTATAGCTATCATTCCCTGCTGAACATTACATAGTTTTGTATTACATAGTTCTCTTCCATGGTAGTGATAATTATTGTGTAATGTTGGAGGTCATTATTACTTAAGTCGAAGGATCTTACTGAACCCCTTTATCATGGATCTCGGGTCCAAGTTGATTATATTCTGTAGTACTGTATCTCTAGCCATTCATATATTTTGTCAGAGATTGTGATAAGTAAGTAAGCCATTTACTGAGAAGAGGCTAACACTGCTTTTCGTAGTCTTTCAGAGCAAGGATTTTGCGCAAAGGCATTATAGGGAATTTATTATTACTGTTATTGTGTTATTATTCAAAATGAGGAAACATAAATAAGGAAAAAGCTAAATTGCAGAGCAAACTTCTGATTATCAGAATGCCTGCTTTGTGAAAACGAGAAAATACTGGTAAAATAACAAGTCAGTAATAGTAAAACATAAACAAACATAAATGTACATGTAAAACAGAAGTTCATTCTGAAAAGCCGATAGTGCTTGACAGTAACTTAACACATCTTAATCTTTTGGGAATCTGTGTTAATCAAACAGCAAAGAAGTACAGTCCCAAAGATATACTGTATAGGAATATGTATTAAAGACTTCCACATTTTGCCAATGATATCTTTCCCTAAGATGTCTTATAATCAGTATAAGGTGGTGGTCTTTTATAATCAGTGTAAGGTGATGGTGTCTCGGTTGGGGAAAAAAAATCATGCTGTTTAAGGATTGGAGGTGAAGGGGCAGGAGAGAATAGGGATGGAAAGGGGGTTGTAGAGCAACAGGTTTGATTTAATGTTGGTATGTAGGTTGGAAATGGAATCGAGAAAATATTGTGGGACAGCTTGTCCGCGCGAACGACATAATGGATGCTGGGGTGAGGGCTAGGAGGGCATATGTATGGATGAGTATTCTGGTTCTGTATGACAGGTCGATGTTGCACTTGTATGTTGCTTTGCTGATTGGGGCGGGTTTATCAGTGGCCCATATTGTTGCCATGTTTCTACAGCGGGTTTGAGGGAAGGAGCAGGAACAGGAAATAATAATTTAAACCTTTTGTTGTTTGCGTAATGAATATACTTGCATTTTTGATGTTGTACCTCGTACATCTCATTGGGTTTTCACAAAGATAAGTTGAATGGGATCGTGGCATTATTCAGTGAGGTGGGCGGGGGTCGGGGAGTGGAGGAGTCGCAAATATAAATAAGATACATGGCTTTAGCGAAATATAAAACATTTGGTAACATCCTTTTGTTGATTTTTAGACTCGACTTTCCTCCTCCTCCTCCTCTTCTCTCTCTCTCTCTCTCTCTCTCTCTCTCTCTCTCTCTCTCTCTCTCTCTCTCTCTCTCTCTCTCACATTTTACAAGAAGATTTGAGCTCGTATAGAGCCCAAAGACGCACGATTCATTATAATGCAAAACGACCAAACTTTCAAGTTTGTCTTCCAAAGAAGCCAATAATTTTTCATTCCATTTTTGCGCTTGCAAGTTTTCGACCTTTTCGAAATATAGGAGGAAAAATCCAGGGCACTTCAAGTCCTTATATCCTTAATAGGTCTCTTACTTTTTTTTCTTATCCTCTTACTAATGTCTGGAGTATCCAGCCTCGAGACATACAGTACAAGCATCGAAATAAACGTGGAAGAATGTTTGATCGCCATTTTTATCTTTAGATATTTAATCCTTGATCCTAGAATTTTCCACTGAAAATGCATTGATGGAAAAGTTAATTTTTTCTCACTTTTTCATACGCTCAGTATCAAGCTTTTCACATGCGAATGTTATTCTTTGATAGCGATTTGAATTGATCTCGACGTCAGAAATGTTAAAGCCTTTTATCGTATAACATATAACTGAATCTCTCTCTCTCTCTCTCTCTCTCTCTCTCTCTCTCTCTCTCTCTCTCTCTCTCTCTCTCTGTGTGTGTGTGTGCGCGTGTAAAATGAAATTATGAGCAAAGTTGCTCTGTAGAGAAGATAGTGAGAGACTATGTTCAGTAACACTAATTTTCAGTAATACTAGATAACTTCTCTTATACGAAATCTCCACTTTCATTTAGACTGATTTTCAAATGGGGCGTCTTACCTGACATGCAACAAGGAATCCTGCCAATAATAAATTTTACCATTCTATGTAACGATCTTCCATAAGCGTTTTCATCCACGATCCACTATCAGTGAAATGATGACAAACGACAGAATGGAGAGAGAGAGAGAGAGAGAGAGAGAGAGAGAGAGAGAGAGAGAGAGAGAGAGAGAAGGTTATTAGGAAATGATGTCAAGGTCAAGGTGCCATAAAAGAACTACAGAAACCTTACAGCAGTCTAAAGAAATCATACCTGAAATTTCAAATACCTGTGTCCCACAACTTTACGACGTCGAGAAGAAATTGGTGTCTGTCTCGATTTTCTACCCACAGTGTAACTGGGACAGCAATGTACTATAAAGCATAATGTATAAACACTGAGGTAATCATTTCCAAGGTAAATTCTCTGTTATTGTGATTTAGGCCATTCAGTTCATGTGGTAAAACGGACTAGTTCGGAATACCATTTGACAGGATTGTGGCGTTGCTTCGTAGGTTCAAGTGGGATAGACTGGGAAAAACTAAGTTCAGGAATACAGTAGTTTTTAGGTGCTTGTGGTGATAAAAAAAAAGACCCCTAGGGCCCACTTTCCTTCTATGATGATTGTGGCTTAACGTTCAATATACTGATACAGAGGGTAAATCCAACATCTACTGTACAGATTAATAAGGTCTGTGCACCGCAGGTAGAAAACACAACCTTCCCACGCCACTGTTTAAGTCAAGGTTAGGCGTGCCTAGAAATTCAAGTAAATTTCTAATCAAAATTCTCTAATGATTTTCTGGGTATTTGACCACTAATGAGTAACAACAGTCATAGTTAAACTAAGGTATACTTAACTTTATGTACAGTATATATACTGTATATATATTGTATATATAATTTTTTATATTTATTTAGTTATATTTAATATTAATAATACCTGTATTGATTTTTATGTATATATGTACACATATATACATATAAATTTATTTTTTTATTTGTGGGTAATATGTATGCATGTATGTATTTATTTATTTTACAGATGGTTATGTAGTCTATTTTCCTTTTTATGTATTTATTTAGTATATTATACATTTATTACGTATTTATTTAATTATCTATATTTTTATATCTTATTTGTGTATGTAAGATTTTTTTATTATTTAAATATTTAGTTAAACTTTAATTTATTCAGCAACTTGCTTATTATTAATTTCCTAATATATTTGAAATTTTTAACGTTTATATGTATTAACCTATATTTTTAAGTATTTTTTTATTTATTTGATTTTCAACAAAATATATATAGTTAACTGAAAATGTATTTATGTATTTTCTATTCATATTGGCACTGCTTTATTTACGTTTATTTTCACAATTTATTAATCTTTTATTTACTAACAGTTATTTATTTATATGTATTACTTGTGTTTATATGTATTATCTATGTATTTATTTACTTGTATGTGTGTATACATTGAACATTGGGCACCACACTTGCATCATAACTTTCATAAACAGATATTTTTGGCTCTTTATTTTCCGAGTGTTGTTCCTTTGCTAAGTTTATTTGTTTTCGATTATCTTCCTTGCCTGTAGCTTTTTTTTTTTTATCCAAGTCTAGGATGCACAAAGCTATTTGTCAAGGTTCTTTTAATTATTATACTTCAATAAAAGTAATCATCACCCTTTATATTAGCTTCAGTGATGCTACTGGTAGTAGTAAATTTAGCAAGTAACTTGAGGTGATAAGGAACATGAAAGACTTAAGTGCTTACTGGAAAATATCTGACCTGATTATTATTTGATTAACGTTGCTATACGTTACTTGATGTAGATAGGCTTGACCAAGACGGGTTTCTAAAATCTGCATCAATAAAAAATAGCAGCAGAAATGTTACAATATCAATAACAAGAATTTACAATATGGAGAACTTGTATTTTGAATATTTTTTGTGTGTGTCTTTCGTCAGTTCTCTGAAAGTTCTTTAGTAACATGCTTGACTCATTCAAATAAGAGAAATTAAAAAATGACGATGATTAACATTGCATGTCTTCATTAACGTAGTATATCGGGTGCTCGATACCCCGCCGCTGTTTAGCCATTAGGGAAGCATGACGCAGCCGGCCCGGCCTACTTGCGGGGTGCACAGACCTTGTTATTCTTAGATATTGATTAAAACTGGCCTGGGAAATTATAATTTCTCGGGCTCATGAAGTCTAACTAAATTCTGAATTTATTTGTCGCGTTGCGCGCATGGCAATTTTGTGAGGAGCCCCAAAATCAATGATTTTTTTTTTATTCTGGTGGTTAAAGCTCTGAGAAAAAATGGAGGAAAACCTTCAGTTCATATTTCATGGAGTTTGCTCATTAAAATGAATGCCTTACCACGAATGAAACGCAACGTCCTTAACTGTTTTGAAAGTTATAACCGAATAGCAGGAAACTAACTCTCAAGTTTGATTCTGGATATGACTCCCTCTGAACTTATCTCTGCGGGGACTTCAGGCGAAAGGCATAAACAACTTCAAGAAGTTAGCTACTGATAAATAACTTCATGAAGTTAGCTTCTGATAAATAACTTCAAAAAGTTAGCTACTGATAAATAACTTCAAGAAG
>NC_089751.1:39215616-39343116 GCF_040412425.1 Macrobrachium rosenbergii | reverse complement strand
ATATAAGTTACTTAATACTGGGGATAGAGGGTTTCCCATTGCCATACCAAAATTTTGTGAGTAAAATTTACCATTAAATTCAAATTTACAATCTTTTACACATAATTTAATCAGTTCAATTAAAGTACTTTTAGAAAATGGGATATCCAGCTGTGTGTTCTCTAACAATTCAGACAAAAACGCCATCAGATCATCAATTGGCACCTTTGTGAATAGTGATACTACATCAAAACTTACAAGCCTGGATATGTAGTCTCTAACGGTTGTGTATGTTCGTCAGTACTGTTCTTGCAGTATATATATTTGTGACTTCTCATACTCTGTATCAGTCCTTCGTCAATGGCTTGGAAATAAAGTCGAAACCGGCCAGGACCTACACCCCATTTCTTATTTTTCACCTTTGGTAATGTGTGATATATATATATATATATATATATATATATATATATATATATATATATATATATATACACACAATACATATGTATACACAAACATATATAATAATAATATATATATATATGTGTGTGTGTGTGTTTATATATATTTATATATATATATGTATATGCATAAAATCTACGCTTTAACCCCATAAAATGGATGTTTTCATAGGCTGCTAATCTCTTGGTTTTTAGGTACTCGTTAGGAATGACATGAACGTCCCATGCATTTGTCCACCGTACAAAAATGCAATTATTCATCGATGTTCACCAAAATGAAAACCGTACGAATTGAGTTCAACCATTCTCGTTTTCACTCACGTTCTTCACGACCTATTATCACGTTCCTGAGTTAACATAGCTTATTATGGGTCACACCTGCACATGGATAAAGCCCTCGTGGTGGGCGGGGTAGTGCTATCAGTGCGCCTCACGCGGTGCACTGTAGGTAGTACTTAAGGTTCTTTGGACTGTCCCTTCGATCCCCTAGTTTCAACCCCTTTCATTCCCTTTACTAAATCCTTTCATATTCTCTTTCTTCTATCGTACTTTCCACCCTCTCCTAGAAATTGTTTTCCTCCCGTTACACATTTAATACCCTCTTTACTCTCAGTTTCTCTTTCAGCACTGAATGACCTCATAGGTCCAGCGCTTGGCCTTGAACGTAAATTTTATAATCCATTACATTCCACATGAACAAAACATAACTTCTTCCAACTTCCTTTACGGAGGTAAAATGTTCTTTAGATGAAGTTATACGAGAAGCCAAGGCTATGAATTTTTATCCTGTATTTGTACACTCGGCAAAGAAAGTGAGGATACAGTTTTTTTAAATCTTCGGACATACGAGTATATTGCTCAATAATGCGACATCTGGCAACTTTAGAAAGGGGAGGAGCTTCAGTCTTATTGTGTTTGTCATTTGCTTGACCTCCTATAACTTTCAGTCATATTCTACGGTTCTGGAATCATTGATACTTAAATGCAGTAGTAAGCTTTACAGTATTCGTTCAAGTTGTAATTTGCAGCAACAGTTCTGAGCAAAATAAACATTTTTCGACATAACCTACCAAGTAACCTTACACATATAAATTTATGACACCACAATGAACAGAATGCTTGCATAATCGGAAAAGCGGTCCTCCATTATGAAATCAAGAGTTAAATTTGAGCAATGTCCAACGAAAAACGTGTGGGAACAATAAAGGAACGAATGCAATGTTATGATGAGAGAGAGAGAGAGAGAGAGTTGCTGTTGTGTAAGCCTAGACCTATATGTAGAGCTACTCATTTCATTATTTTTTTTCTTTTAGAGATTGAGCGATACTATATTTGTAAAGTATGTTTTAGCAATGGAGAGAGAGAGAGAGAGAGAGAGAGAGAGAGAGAGAGAGAGAGAGAGAGAGAGAGAGAGAGAGAGTTGCTGTTGTGTAAGCCTAGGCCTATATGTAGAGCTACTCATTTCATTAGTTCTTTTTCTTTTAGAGATTGAGCGATACTATCTTTGTATAGTATGTTTTAGCAATGGAGAGAGAGAGAGAGAAACTATGGCAACATCAAGAAACATCCAGTTACTTGTGTTTTCCCGCCGAAGTTGTCGCGGTGCCCCTCACATCATAGAGAACGCTCTTGAGGATTTAATCAACCTACCCTAGCTGTCACAACATTTACTGCCATTAATTCCAGCTGACCTTTAACACCGTGAAATACAAATATGAAGGTGTAAAAATTAAAGAAATTATCATTACCTCGTATGATGATGCAATAATAAGCCTGTTCATAACGGAAAACGAGTAGATATTGCCGTTCTGATAAACAGTACTACACCGAGATATCCACACACTATCTTTTAGATCTCAATGAAGGAAGTCATCTGAGAAATTCTGATTACTTCGGACGTCCATGGTGTTTTTAAGTATGCGAACGTTTTTGTTTTGCAAATTTAACATATATGATATAAATTGCATTGTATTTTCATATTCTAGAGTAAATTTACCGAGATTGTGTGTTTTTTGTAAGAAAAAAATTAAAATTCAATGAACGAAATCTAATGAAAACTGTATCCTCACTTTTCTTGCCGAGTGTACACGTAGGAAAAACCAAGCTAAAGAGATATTAAAACTAAATTTGATATGTAGTTTCCACCACCATCACTAATCAAGTGATCAAAATGAATACCGCAGCACAAAGGCTCATCCGAGGAAATGCCAAGGCTCACCTTCACTCATAGCTCTTGTTACAAATAAAAGAATTTAATTAAATGAATTAACAAGGCCTGAAACATAGGAAATTAGTCATGGAGGATAAAGGCTGGTGTATAATTAACCGCACAGAAAATTGAATAGAGCTGTCTGTTGAATTATTAATATTGTATTTACAAACTAACAAATATTATATATATATATATATATATATATATATATATATATATATATATATATATATATATGTGTGTGTGTGTGTGTGTGTATGTATGTATGTATATTTATATATATACATATACATACATACACAAAAAATATATATATATATATATATATATATATATATATATATATATATATATATATATATATATATATATATACATATACTGCATATAATTATATTTCATACTGATTACGTATAATAAAGGGTAACCTCGAAATTAGTGAAATGTTTTCAATGTGTTTGCAATAAAAGAGATGACACTGGAGTAAGGGTAAGGTTGAGAGAATGTAAATGTGGATGGGAGAAGAATGGCAACATTTCATTGGTTCAGGTGTTTAGGAGTATATGTAATGAATGGTAGTAGGGGTCACAAAATAGGCAAAGCAAGAAAGGCGTCAACTGTATGCTAAACATTGGGAGGACTCGGACCCGTTATGTCTCCGAAAGCTAACATGGGAATATTGAGGGATTGTTGAGCTAAGTCTCCATTATAGAATTGAAGAGCGGATTTGAATATAAAGGAGGGAATCAGAATGAAGCTGCCAAAAATGCACTAATTGCATATTGAAGTCACCTGTCATCTTCGGTATTAATGTAAAGTAAAGGACGGTACGCTGTCTCTTGTAACGATTCTCACTGTATTTTATTCATCCTACTATTTATAAGTACTTTTATGTTACTTTATATTTTTTTCTATATGTCGTTTTCTTCTTCAGTTACGAAATATTTGGATCATGAAGGTAATTTCAACATAACAGTTCCTTGCGCAAAAAAGAATGGATTGATAATGGCATTTGCAACCACATACATCATTTCCAGTATAAATTTCGACCATGTTTCATATTTTCTTGTCATCATTCGGTTAGAAATGGTGCATTATTTTCTATCTTGCTGTATGTACTTTAGGATTTGTAGACCACACAGTATTCCTTATATTTCTTATTTCCCAGAGACAAATGCAAAAATATTTATAAATCTGCGGTCGTCTGATTGTTATGTAAGAATTTTGGTAAATTTAAAAAATAAAAAAAAAAACGACCCATCCTGCTGACGAGCTACTTCAGCCTCCTCAAAGATTTAATGGTTGTCTGTCAGCAGCGAAGGCTAAAATGTGTGTTTTTTTTTTTTAAGTTTTGAAAAGACATACCATTCAAGTGGTGAGTTCCAAAGACTTTCGTTGTCTGGCTGACTATTCATTCTGTATTACTTTACAAATAACTACGAACGTATGCATATTGACTGAATGTATTTCTGTTTAAGTCTGTACAAACAACATATTTTTTGTGTTGACGTCTTGTTTCCTTTAGAGGCAGTGCTCTCTTACCTGTATTTTGGATGTCTCTATTTTTATCTGCAGGTTTCCAAAGGTAAAGAAATATTACATAAAAATTTCTACATCTTATTAACAGGAAATCTAATAACTAGTGTCGCATTATTTAACCTTAGTAATACGTAAGATGGGTTATGTAACCCAATGTCGAAAAAAGTGACAGTGAAAAGAATTTTTATAATGAATTCCATTCAAAATGGTTCGTAAGAATCGCTAATAATAATCTTGGGAACATAATTCACAGGGGCTGTGGAAGAGGCTTAAAATGGCGCAATTCCTTTCAGAGTGAAGATTGGAGAAGACCTGAAGAATTTCATGCCTAAAATATTTCTCAGTATTCTTGTTTCCTGCATATGTTTTGCACATTCGTTGTTGCCTAATAGATGAGGTTCCCTAATGATTTTCACCATTTGAATGTCGCTAGAACTTAATTAAATGTAAATATCTGCCTTTTGTTGTTTATTTTCAAGAATTATTTTGTTAAAGTGTAACAAAACAATTTTTTTTGGAGGGTGAATTTTGAAACTGTTTTCCTTCACTTCAAACATCGGAAAATCTGGCAACCTGTGCGACATAATCTTGTTACAAGGGAGATCAGGTTTCAGTGAAGGTATTCATATTATTTACTCAAGGCATGCCAATACAATCACTTCTCAGTGTCAGCCCAACAGTGCTGTATTTTTTTTTTTTTTATTCTTATTCCTCTTGAAAAATACGTTACCTACAAGTTATTGCAGTTTTTTTTTCTGCCTCCCATTTAACAGTTAACTGAGTTTGAGAGAGAGAGAGAGAGAGAGAGAGAGAGAGAGAGAGAGAGAGAGAGAGAGAGAGAGAGAGAGAGAATAGTATGGCTGTATTTTTCTTAGTCAGTTGCCTCTGAACTCTTACGGTACTGAACACTTAAATTTTCAGGAGAACAAAGGTCTTATGGATGAATATAAAGATGGAGATAATCGAAAGAAAATATTATGGTTAGGAGTTTGTCCTTTTGGAGATGAAAAAAGAAAAGAAAAAGGTCCCTCATCGGAACCTACAACTTGGGGCGCCTTCTTTCCGCACGGAAATGAAAAGTAAATCATAAATAAATAAATAAATAGATAACGGTAAATATGAAGAAATTAGATTACCGGGATGAAATGCAAACGAACTGAGGGATTTTCATATGTACAGTATTCGTCTTAATCAGTATATATCAGCACAATTAAGCATCAAACTAAACCAAAAATGAAGAACAGAAATATATAGTCTCAGTTTACTACACGTAAAACAGTAAAACGATAAACATAAAATATTAAATGGCGAGTTTTAACAGATAAATTGAGTTAGGAATTGAACAAAATAAAACAAAACAAAAAAAAACAAAACAAAAACAAAGACAGAGGAAAGAGACGAGACTCCGAAGGATTGCAGTGCCGGAATAAACGTTTCTCACTTGAATTTTCTTCATACGACAGAAAACATGTAACAAAAGTCGTGCGGAAAGTTTCCGAGAAAATCCCCGACGTCTTTGTCTTTTCGACAGATAAAACGAAAAGAAAATTGAGGCAAAAACCGAAAGGAAACACAAAAACAACCAAATGAGATAGGAAGGGCTTCTCTCGCTAACGACTTTCCACAATGTAAGACAAACTTCCAAAAAGCACGTTATTGTTCTTCCCAAGTGGCTGTAGGAAGACTTGCAAGGGCCATTAGCGTAATATAAACATCGGGATGTTCGTATCTCTCCAAGAAGATTGGCAGAATTAAGTGAAATATCAAAGAGCAATTCACGGTTTCTTTGCAGTGCATTTAGTTTGCCTCCGCACATAACAGGAAAATCGGGTTGGAAAGACTTCCAAAGAATTACGAATGAAAAAACACATCACGCGTTCGAGGAAATGGAATGACGACGATACTCGTAAACGCCGCATCACATGTTACGTAAGGAACGGTATTTCCCGGAGCAGGATAAAATAATTAGTGAACAGCGCTGCTCCATTAGTCGGACAGCATTAGGATGACAGTAGGTGGAAATCCGCGGTGCCGAAAGAAGATGAATGGAATAGAGGTAAAGTGGCTTTGTACAGCCCGGTAATTGTACGCCTATTATGTGAAATACATCCTAATGGCGTAGATGAAACCATATTGCTGTTGCCGTGAAGTGCAGTTCGATGACGGTGTCATTTTTGTGGAATATGAAAATCGGCGTCTTGCATAAACCGTTAATATGCTGAGGTTTCCTTTTGAAGGCTGGAGCCAAAACGAACAGTATAAACATTCATGATTTTACCAGCGTGATATTTATTTTCATTTCATACATTTCTTTCAGCTTTAGCGGGAATATGGCATTACTTATAGAGATACCTATTGCGAGATATGTAAGTAAACATATCCATACTTGCCTGAACTACTAGAAAATACAAAGATATATTTCCAAGTTGCCTGTATTGGTGTTAAACACTTTCCTGTGGAAAAATTATGTACTCTAGTTAGAAGAGTGAATTATCTGAGTTTTTAAATTGAATAGCTACAGAGTTTACGTAAACCATCTTCAGTATTTACGGTACTTAAGTGCGTTACGTAATTGACGAAGACAGTATTAGTGGTATTGTGGACTCCAGATGTGAGTAATGCAAAAGAAAAATTAGAAAAGTGGTTTCTCTGCTCGACGTTTTGTTCTCAGTGGGTGATAATTTTACTACAGAGTCGTATGGAAATCTACAACAATTATCTCTCTCGCGCGGGCGAACGCGCCCGCTAATTTTATGGGTTGTCTGCTATTGGCTGTGATACTGAAGGCTAATTAAGTAGCAAATATAGGCTGCGGTTACTTTCCAAATTTAATGTAGTACTCTCTCTCTCTCTCTCTCTCTCTCTCTCTCTCTCTCTCTCTCTCTCTCTCTCTCTCTCTCTCTGATAATTTTACCGATTCTATTGTTAGTAAACATATTTGTTTTGAAACGGTTTACGGAAATCAGTATGTTTTTGCCTGTATTCATTGTTTCGCAGTTGTTTTCTTTTTTGTATCTTAAGTAAGTCTCCCTCGTGTTTTTTTTTTTATTTCATATCTCTTGTTGGGAGACCCTGTTTGATTAAAATTTAGTCCACATTTTCCATAACAAGAAATTAAAATGATAAGAGAAAAAATTTTTTTTCTCTACAAATTTTGCAGTCAGTCCTTTTTTCAAAATACCCCATTTATTGGCTCCTGGATGAACCCTTGATTACTTCCTTGACTCTCTTCTAGTTATAAAATTGAATAACACACAGTTACCATTGCAGGTATGATCATTCCTCAGTAACTTGTAAAACTGACATGGGGAAGAAACTGTTGATAAAACGTTGAGTACATGGAAAGTCGGTCCGGTTTACGTGGTGGAAGTCGTCGTTATTATTATTATTATTATTATTATTATTATTATTATTATTATTATTATTATTATTATTATTATTCTCATAATAGCACGAGTCACTAAAATAGTGAAGACATTCACAGTAGTGTAGATGTAAATATATATTTAGAAATATCTATACAAAAGAGTTCTCAAAAACTCTCTTTCGTATATATATTTCTAAATATATGTTTACATCTACACAACTGGGGATTTCTTCACCATTATTATTATTATTATTATTATTATTATTATTATTATTATTATTATTATTATTATTATTATTATTATTAATAGTATAAGTATTATTATTGAAAAAATGTAATGGATACTTTAAAGGGCTGACAGTAATGTAGGTATGTGGGTTCTGGGTTAACTCAGATGATTACTTTTATTGCACATTGATAAAGATTGAACGATTTAACACCAAGCAAATCATTTGCGAAATTTATTGTATGTAGGCTACAGGGAAATATGAAAGTCTAAATCTACAGTTCTTTGCCTTTGTAACAAAATCGAATAGTGTTATCAGTAATAATTATTATTACAGTGCAACATCTGTTATTGACTATAGTAATTAGTAAACTTTCCCAGGCCATAATTATTCCGATTGTTTCGAAAATCGTTGCGCCATGATACAATTGGAAACGTGAGTGAAATCCATTATAATTCAACCGTAGTAAACAAACCTGCCTTCCATTTCTGACATTTCACTTTTTAAATTTTTTTTTTTTTTTTTTATTTTATTGTGTGTATGCAGTTTACCCATTTCTTCGAACACTTAGAGAGGTGATGTGTATTGGAAACTGGTGATTGAAATATTGTTGACATCGTATTTCAAGTTACTGTACTTAGAGAGATATCAGTTTTCGATCTCTCAAGATTTTTGCCGTTTTGTAACCTCGTAGCCTCACAAATAAGTCTGCGTCACCACTATTTAGGCCAGATACTTTGAAACCTTAATACGATATGGTGAAATATTTTTAGGAAATAATATTAATAACAAGATTTTAGCTGTATATGTTTTGACAAACAGGTAATAACATTCAGCAACGACATCACATAATATAATTGCAGTTATATGTTTTCATAGCAAAGTATACAATTATCAGATGTTGAAATTGTTGATTAAAGAAAATATATTTGTCGAGATTATTATCAGATGTAATTAATGTGGCCGGAAGAATATTTTGACTATCAATGAGGTAACGAGCAAAGAATTTATTGTAAACTGGGGAAGAGGTGAAATACCCCAAACTCTACCGTTTCATCGCCGTAACTTAATCATTATTTGTCACAAGAAACATTCTGAACACCAGAGACTTCCAGCGTATATAATTTCTGAGTTGTAGAGAAAAAAACAGTTAAGATTTTGGCTTCGAAGTAACCTTGACTTCGAAAAATAGGGCATGGTAAAAAAAAAAATACTCCAAAGTGCATACCTACTGAGCTTCAAAAGTATCATAGAAAAGAAAATTTAAGACCCGTCACTTTGAAATGTAGGTCAAAGTCAAACGTGTTTTAGGAATGCCTACAGAATTCTATTAAAAACAGACGAAACTAGATTGTTGGCCTTTAAATGGACTTCAGGCATTCAGGATAGTTAAGGGAAAAATACGTGCTAAATATACGAGTATATGCCTACCCAGTCTTGATAAAATAAGAGAAATATAGTGCTGAAAAATAAAATTTTGTCCTTTAAGCGAACCTGTGATTTGAAAAATGTCTTCATAAATGGTTGGAAAAGTAATCACTAGCCTCAAGACACAAGCATAGTGTGTGACGCATCAGAATCAGAGAGAAAATATAATCGCAACCCTAAACTGGACCTTAACTTTAAAAATAGGTCAAGGTCAATAATTTCTATAAAGCATCCACCTTTCAAGAGTCATAAAAATCCAAAGAAAAAATGAATTTAATAATAATAATAATAATAATAATAGACCAGTTAGTCGAATAATAATAATGTCAGTATCCATTCACTGGAACGAGTTGCTTTTCTCTCGTTTGAAAGGCATTATTATTATTATTATTATTATTATTATTATTATTATTATTATTATTATTATTATTATTATTATTATTATGAAAAACTTAACGATTTAAAACGAAAGTACCTCGTTTAAGTTTGTGAATGTTTGAGCACCAAGAGCAAATATCAAGTTTTATTCCCGTTCGACTTAATAAGAACGATGTCGATGATCTTAGTCATTGTTTACCAAGGTTACAGGAAGTCTATCAAACAACTGGATGTAAGGGCATTTGCACACTCAGTTTGCATCACATTCTCAGTGTTCCTTGTTGTATCTCCCATGACACATGCGATAATGAATGTCCTTCCTATTCCATCTATTGTCATCTGAAATAGCTCTGCGTCTTTTATCTCTCCTCCTATCACTCTCCTCATTCCATGCAAGGTTTTTACCGTGTCTCTCTGTCGCCTTCTTCGCCGTGAATTTTCATGAAAAAATACAATTTCTCCAATCTTTACATTTATAGCTTGTCCCTAAATTGAACGCGTTTTGCACCAAGTTTCCCTTTTGTGTCCGTTGGCGAACATACATTTGTTTCCACACGAGACAGAAATGTTTGAAGTTGAGTTAGCCCTGCAAATAGCAGCCTGCGGGCCTTTAGTAGCCTGAAGGCATTTTTTAGATCAATAAAGAAGTAAGGAATTCAAAGTAAGTGTATTTCAATACAAATGTAAGCGCCCATTTAATTATCATTATACTGACGTTATGAACTGTTACTGATGTCAGGTTACTGCTAATTCATTCTTCTTCCCAAGTATTAATCTTCCTCGTAACATAGTGAGCCTTACTTGAATAAATGTTAAACAGTGGGATAAGAGAATGGTGCATTTCTCTTATCAAATGTTTCCATTTTCATGAAAATACTTTATGTCAGGGTGGAGAATGAACAGAATCAATAAGGGCATGGAGGTTCGCATTAATGCTCAAGTACATACAAAAAAGAGAATGACCTAAAACAACTATTTAATCGAGTTGAACCGGAATATCAGATTTCGAGAGCGAAATTAGAACTCTCTCCCTCTATCCGTCTGTATATCTCTCTATCCATCTATAACAAACGATGGCCCATTCCCTTTCGCCAATTTCCTGAAAACAAGTTACATAAAGGGGGCAATGAATTCTGGTGTAGTAAATGTTAGGTAACTCAGAATGCACTTATTCAACACTGTTTTTCATAAAGCGCTTTCTTTCGTGTTAGTTCTCTTGTGTTGTTGATCACATTCACCCAACATAAGGCATAAAGTTTTAGGGGCCAAAAATGTCGTCTTTTGTTTGCAGTCTGACATGTAAAATTAAAATATGAAAAACGTTTAGGATTTCCATAGTTGATCGGTAAAATGGATGACATTTTTCAGACCAAAAGCATATTTTTACACGTTCGGGAAACCGCTGCCTGGTAGCTGAAACAGTCAAAAAATAAAAAATAAAAAGCCATGGCTGCAAATAATTAAAAAGTTCTCTATAAGGGGCGTCGAAAGAATTCCTTAAAAGAAAGAAACTGAATGTAAACTTTTAATTGAGTGGAGGAAAATTAAAACTTGAAAGATGAACGGATGATATTCAGGGGATAAATCAGGCTTTTGATTTAATCTGTTCGGAAGTTCAGTATCAGAAAAAAATAAAAAAAAGTGAAAAAAGAGAAACAAAACGGAAACATCCAAAAAATTTTATCTGTATTAAATTCTGGTTATTACTGTAAACGCTTAAAGCTATTACGGGTTTCATTTACTATTCAGGTATAAGACGTAAGAGGAAGACAGAGAGAAGGTACTTTAAGTAAATTGTAGTGTTATTTTTATGTAATTTATATAAAAGTATATTCGTAATAAATGAGTATTTTAACTCAACATTTGTGCAAAAACCAAAACACACACACACACACACACACACATATATATATATATATATATATATATATATATATATATATATATATATATATACACACATATATATGTATATATATAAACATATGTATGTGCATGCGCGCATGTGTAGGCATGCAAGTATGTATGTATGTATATATGTACTGTATGTAAGTGCTGTCACGTACACGCCTGACTTGCTTATATTCACATATATATATAAAGCCACAAATATCTTTTGATGTCGAATTGACTATACCTTGGGAATAAACTAACACCCACGGGGAATTATGATTGATAACTGTATCTGGCCCGGCCGTGATTCGAGCCTGAGTCGTGGTTTTAGATTCGGCTGGAAACAATCGCCTTTGACCACTCGGGCATCAAATGAGGTATAAAATGACAACAGCTCTTTAGTTCCTATTCTTGCCAAATTCAGGTTCTTTTCTTAGTAACAAAATCGTCACATCTCCACTACGATGGGCGAGTAGACGCAGTGGCATTCCAAATGCCATTGGCTGTTTTTTTTTCGTTTGCTCTGTAGTTTTTCCACAAATATAATATAAGTCAGTTTACCTGAATAGCTCAAGAAAGAAATCGGTGTTTGGAAATAGCTTGATTTACATTGTATCCCTTCATTTTTGCTGTATTTAGGGAGTTGTACCAAATTTTTTAGGAGAATTTTTCCTAAGATAGGGAGATTAGCAACGAAAATTTACCATTTTCCATTCCCGATGTAAGAGTTTAACCATAGTGAAAATTTATAGTTAGAAATGGTTAGGAAGTATTCTGTTCCTCTTTTCATAATACCGCATAAACCATAAACCCTTTTGAGGGCATTTAACGACATCCTAACTTGCGTGCATGGGAAACTGCCGCCCTTGGAGACATGGATCCTTCACTGTGTTGTTAGTAGGAGAGTCAAGAAGTCACATCACGACCTTGGTCATTGACCAGGCGCCCCAAACCAAGAGTGAAAATCGCTCGTACAGACCAAACCCTGTTAAAAGGGCTACACAGTGACCTGAAGGTGTATTACCCTGCAATCGCCGCTCTAATTATCAGGAGACTGTGAAGCAGAGCTAAGCACCTTTCATACCTCACTCTTATCGAAGCCGCTGGTCCCTTCGCTGCTCCAGTGTGAAATACTGTTGCTTAACTCCTGCGAAAGGTGCCTCAGGTTTTAGTTAAAGATGCTGGATTAATTTAGAGTTACGTAGTTAAAGTTCGAGTGGTCCCAACAAAGAACAAGTAAAAAATGAGCTGAAGTTTCTTCGGCGCAGTCGAATTTTCTTTACAGCGTATAATGCTGTATGAAACTTTCAGCCGCGACCCATGAAACTCAGCCACGCTGCGGTGGTGGCCTCAGCCGCGGCCCGTGAAACTCTTATCAGCGTCCCAGTGAAACTTTTAGCCACGGTCCGGTGGTGGCCTGTGTTGTTAGTACCTATAGCAGTACCAGATGTACGATTGTGGATAACTTTAACCTTAAATGAAATAAAAACCAACGAGGCTAAAGGGCTGCAATTTGGTATGTTTGATGATTGGAGGTTGGATTATCAACATACCAATTTGCAGCCCTCTAGCCTCGGTAGTTTTTAATATCTGAGGGCGGACCGAAAAAGTGCGGAGAGAAAAAGTGTGGACGGACAGACAAGACTGTCACAATAGTTTTCTTTTACAGAAAAAAAAACCAGATGATAGTTCATATCTTTGTGGTATGATCGCAAGTTTATCTGATTGGTGCATAGCAACATTTACTTTATCAACCTCTTGTGTCAGATTTTTGGAAGAATATAAAATGTATGAAGGAAATTATTTTTATTTTTGTAAGTTAAGGGCATTTACGGTTTAAGTATGCAGTTCTTATCTCGTAAATAATTCGTGGTCAGAATCGTTGTCTGTAAAAGTAACTGTCTATCAAAATACCTACTGGTTATGACAGTTAATTCTTTCTTAGCGTCAACGTAAATCTCAATCTTGCATGCACTGTAGGCGTTACTAAAGGTTTTTCACAGCGTCCCTTCGGCCCCTTAGCTGCAACCCTTTTCATTCATTTTACTGTACCTCCGTTCATATTCTCTCTCTAATATCTTTCTTTCCACCATCTCCTATCAGTTGTTTCATAATGCAACTGCGAGGTTTCCCTCCTGTTGCACCTTTCAAACCTTTCTACCCTGAATTTCCCTTTCAGCGCGGAATGGCCTAAATTCTATATTCCATTCCATTTAAAATTCCTGTCTGTCGTGTGTGTTGGGCCTCAAGATTTGCTAGGAGTTTTCTTTGCTAAAAGAACTTATGTTTTTGCTTTTTATGAACTTGGTAATTGTCCTCATTTACGATATCACACACCATCATCCGAACATCCAACAAACTGTTGCTCTATTACAACAAAGCCCTGTTATCAACGGTAATTTTTGCATGCGTAGTTCTTGTGAATGATTAATGTCGGAGTGAGAGAAAATAGATGAATTGCATGAGCAGCATATTTTAAAAGTAAATAAAAAATGCATCAGAGATTGTAAGAACCGAACTCTTGACTAGATTGGATAACCTGGAATCTGTTTGTTTTCATATTAATGAAGTCCAGAAAAGGATTAATACATATTTGAGATGAGAAATGAATGTGTGTTCATAATAAAGACTCTGATGAAAGGTTGTCACCGAGAATCGTATAGCTTTCAAAGGCATGGAAGTGGCCGGGGTAACATGCATATTTACTCATCATTTCTTTCTTCATGTTCCCTTAGTTTTTGCTAATAATTTAGATCATTTATCTCTCAATACGGCGAAGGTCAATTATTTTTGTTTCCCAAGGTCAGCAGTTTTTCTTGACGCTCGTGTGTCTTTTCAATTGTTGTAT
The DNA here is from genome assembly GCF_040412425.1 of Macrobrachium rosenbergii. Classification (NCBI taxonomy): domain Eukaryota; kingdom Metazoa; phylum Arthropoda; class Malacostraca; order Decapoda; family Palaemonidae; genus Macrobrachium; species Macrobrachium rosenbergii. The sequence goes on along the minus strand of NC_089751.1, from coordinate 39,328,784 downwards.
GTGATGCGTTAATTTCATTAATTACAATATTCCGTAATATCTGCATCTAATCACCCTTCCCTAGTTATCTATTGTTCAGTTTTTTAATGTTCTTATGTTGATGTAAATCCATTGCTAGCCTGTTTTGAGTTACCTATATTTGATACACATTTTAGAGAAATCTTTGTATTCATTAATTTTTACATCTTATTATTTTGCCTGAGAGGGAGAAATAAATTGTTTTGTGGTTCGCGGGAACTTTGCCAGGCTTGTTAAGTAAAAATTGATGTTCTTGAATTGCTGCATATGTTTGGCTCTGTGTCTGTTGCTATTGCACAGCTTTGCATATGTTTAGTTCTTTGCTTATTGCTATTGCACAGCTTTGCATATGTTTGGCTCTTTGTCTGTTGCTATTGCACAGGTTTGCATATGTTTGGCTCTTTGTCTGTTGCTATTGCACAGCTTTTTGCATATGTTTAGTTCTTTGCTTATTGCTATTGCACAGCTTTGCATATGTTTGGCTCTTTGTCTGTTGCTATTGCACAGGTTTGCATATGTTTGGCTCTTTGTCTGTTGCTATTGCACAGCTTTTTTGCATATGTTTAGTTCTTTGCTTATTGCTATTGCACAGCTTTGCATATGTTTGGCTCTTTGTCTGTTGCTATTGCACAGGTTTGCATATGTTTGGCTCTGTGTCTGTTGCTATTGCACAGCTTTGCATATGTTTAGTTCTTTGCTTATTGCTATTGCACAGCTTTGCATATGTTTGGCTCTTTGTCTGTTGCTATTGCACAGGTTTGCATATGTTTGGCTCTTTGTCTGTTGCTATTGCACAGCTTTGCATATGTTTAGTTCTTTGCTTATTGCTATTGCACAGCTTTGCATATGTTTGGCTCTTTGTCTGTTGCTATTGCACAGCTTTGCATATGTTTGGCTCTTTGTCTGTTGCTATTGCACAGCTTTGCATATGTTTGGCTCTTTGTCTGTTGCTATTGCACAGCTTTGCATATGTTTGGCTCTTTGTTGCTATTGCACAGCTTTGCATATGTTTGGCTCTTTGTCTGTTGCTATTGCACAGCTTTGCATATGTTTAGTTCTTTGCTTATTGCTATTGCACAGCTTTGCATATGTTTGGTTCTTTGCTTATTGCTATTGCACAGCTTTGCATATGTTTAGTTCTTTGCTTATTGCTATTGCACAGCTTTGCATATGTTTAGTTCTTTGCTTATTGCTATTGCACAGCTTTGCATATGTTTAGTTCTTTGCTTATTGCTATTGCACAGCTTTGCATATGTTTGGCTCTGTGTCTGTTGCTATTGCACAGCTTTGCATATGTTTAGTTCTTTGCTTATTGCTATTGCACAGCTTTGCATATGTTTGGCTCTTTGTCTGTTGCTATTGCACAGCTTTGCATATGTTTGGCTCTTTGTCTGTTGCTATTGCACAGCTTTGCATATGTTTAGTTCTTTGCTTATTGCTATTGCACAGCTTTGCATATGTTTGGCTCTTTGTCTGTTGCTATTGCACAGCTTTGCATATGTTTGGCTCTTTGTCTGTTGCTATTGCACAGCTTTGCATATGTTTGGCTCTTTTGTCTGTTGCTATTGCACAGCTTTGCATATGTTTGGCTCTTTGTTGCTATTGCACAGCTTTGCATATGTTTGGCTCTTTGTCTGTTGCTATTGCACAGCTTTGCATATGTTTAGTTCTTTGCTTATTGCTATTGCACAGCTTTGCATATGTTTGGTTCTTTGCTTATTGCTATTGCACAGCTTTGCATATGTTTAGTTCTTTGCTTATTGCTATTGCACAGCTTTGCATATGTTTAGTTCTTTGCTTATTGCTATTGCACAGCTTTTGCATATGTTTAGTTCTTTGCTTATTGCTATTGCACAGCTTTGCATATGTTTGGCTCTGTGTCTGTTGCTATTGCACAGCTTTGCATATGTTTAGTTCTTTGCTTATTGCTATTGCACAGCTTTGCATATGTTTGGCTCTTTGTCTGTTGCTATTGCACAGGTTTGCATATGTTTGGCTCTTTGTCTGTTGCTATTGCACAGCTTTGCATATGTTTAGTTCTTTGCTTATTGCTATTGCACAGCTTTGCATATGTTTGGCTCTTTGTCTGTTGCTATTGCACAGCTTTGCATATGTTTGGCTCTTTGTCTGTTGCTATTGCACAGCTTTGCATATGTTTGGCTCTTTGTCTGTTGCTATTGCACAGCTTTGCATATGTTTGGCTCTTTGTTGCTATTGCACAGCTTTGCATATGTTTGGCTCTTTGTCTGTTGCTATTGCACAGCTTTGCATATGTTTAGTTCTTTGCCTGTTGCTGTTGCACAGCTTTGCATATGTTTGGTTCTTTGCCTATTGCTATTGCACAGCTTTGCATATATTTGGCTCTTTGTCTGTTGCTATTGCACAGTTTTGTATATGTTTAGTTCTTTGCTTATTGCTGTCGCACAGTTTTGCATATGTTTAGTTCTTTGCCTGTTGCTATTGCTCAGCTTTGCATATGTTTGGTTCTTTGCCTATTGCTATTGCACAGCTTTGCATATGTTTGGCTCTTTGTCTGTTGCTATTGCACAGCTTTGCGTATGTTTAGTTCTTTGCTTATTGCTATTGCTCAGCTTTGCATATATTTGGCTCTTTGTCTGTTGCTGTTGCATAGCTTTGCATATGTTTGGTTCTTTGCCTGTTGCTATTGCACAGCTTTGCATATGTTTGTTTCTTTGCCTATTGCTATTGCACAGCTTTGCATATGTTTGGCTCTTTGTCTGTTGCTATTGCACAATTTTGCATATGTTTAGTTCTTTGCTTATTGCTATTGCACAGCTTTGCATATGTTTGGCTCTCTATCTGTTGCTGTTGCACAGCTTTGCATATGTTTGGTTCTTTGCCCGTTGCTATTGCACAGCTTTGCATATGTTTGGTTCTTTGCTTATTGCTATTGCACAGTTTTGCATATGTTTGGCTCTTTGTCTTTTGCTATTGCACAGCTTTGCATATATTTGGCTCTTTATCTGTTGCTATTGCACAGCTTTGCATATGTTTGCTTCTTTGCCTGTTGCTATTGCACAGCTTTGCTTACGTTTGGTTCTTTGCCTATTGCTATTGCACAGCTTTGCATATGTTTGGCTCTTTGACTGTTGCTGTTGAACAGCTTTGCATACGTTTAGTTCTTTGCTTATTGCTATTGCACAGCTTTGCATATGTTTGGCTCTTTGTCTGTTGCTGTTGCACAGCTTTGCATATGTTTAGTTCTTTGCTTATTGCTATTGCACAGCTTTGCATATGTTTGGCTTTTTGTATGTTGCTGTTGTACAGCTTTGTATATATTTGGTTCTTTGCCTGTTGCTATTGCACAGCTTTGCATATGTTTGGTTCTTTGCCTATTGCTATTGCACAGCTTTGCATATGTTTGGCTCTTTGTATGTTGCTGTTGCACAGCTTTGCATATGTTTAGTTCTTTGCTTATTGCTGTTGCACAGCTTTGGATATGTTTGGCTCTTTGTCTGTTGCTGTTGCACAGCTTTGCATATGTTTGGTTCTTTGCCTGTTGCTATTGCACAGCTTTGCTTATGTTTGGTTCTTTGCCTATTGCTATTGCACAGCTTTGCATATGTTTGGCTCTTTGTCTGTTGCTGTTGCACAGCTTTGCATATGTTTAGTTCTCTGCTTATTGCTCTTGCACAGTTTTGCATATGTTTGGCTCTTTGTCTGTTGCTGTTGCACAGCTTTGCATATGTTTGGCTCTTTGTCCGTTGCTATTGCACAGTTTTGCGTATGTTTAGTTCTTTGCTTATTGCTATTGCACAGCTTTGCATATGTTTGACTCTTTGTCTGTTGCTGTTGCACAGCTTTACATATGTTTGGTTCTTTGCCCGTTGCTATTGCACAGCTTTGCTTACGTTTGGTTCTTTGTCTATTGCTATTGCACAGCTTTGCATATGTTTGGCTCTTTGTCTGTTGCTATTGCACAGCTCTGCATATGTTTGGTTCTTTGCCTGTTGCTATTGCACAGCTTTGCTTACGTTTGGTTCTTTGCCTATTGCTATTGCACAGCTTTGCATATGTTTGGTTCTGTGCCTGTTGCTATTGCACAGCTTTGCTTACGTTTGGTTCTTTGCCTATTGCTATTGCACAGCTTTGCATATGTTTGGCTCTTTGTCTGTTGCTGTTGCACAACTTTGTATATGTTTGGTTCTTTGCCCGTTGCTATTGCACAGCTTTGCATATGTTTAGTTCTTTGCCTATTGCTATTGCACAGCTTTGCATATGTTTGGTTCTTTGCCTATTGCTATTGCACAGCTTTGCATATGTTTGGCTCTTTGCCCGTTGCTATTGCACAGTTTTGCGTATGTTTAGTTCTTTGCTTATTGCGATTGCACAGCTTTGCATATTTTTGGCTCTTTGTCTGTTGCTGTTGCACAGCTTTGCATATGTTTAATTCTTTGCCCGTTGCTATTGCACAGCTTTGCATATGTTTGGTTCTTTGCCTATTGCTATTGCACAGCTTTGCATATGTTTGGCTCTTTGTCTGTTGCTATTGCACAGCTTTGAATGTGTTTAGTTCTTTGCTTATTGCTATTGCTCAGCTTTGCATATGTTTGGCTCTTTGTTTGTTGCTATTGCACAGCTTTGCATATGTTTGGTTCTTTGTCTGTTGCTATTGCACAGCTTTGCATATGTTTAGTTCTTTGCCTATTGCTATTGCACAGCTTTGCATATGTTTGGCTCTTTGTCTGTTGCTATTGCACAATTTTGCATATGTTTAGTTCTTTGCTTATTGCTATTGCACAGCTTTGCATATGTTTGGCTCTTTATCTGTTGCTGTTGCACAGCTTTGCATATGTTTGGTTCTTTGCCCGTTGCTATTGCACAGCTTTGCATATGTTTGGTTCTTTGCCTGTTGCTATTGCACAGCTTTGCTTACGTTTGGTTCTTTGCCTATTGCTATTGCACAGCTTTTCATATGTTTGGCTCTTTGTCTGTTGCTATTGCACAGCTTTGCATATGTTTAGTTCTTTGCTTATTGCTATTGCACAACTTTGCATATGTTTAGTTCTTTGCCCGTTGCTATTGCACAGCTTTGCATATGTTTGGTTCTTTGCCTATTGCTATTGCACAGCTTTGCATATGTTTGGCTCTTTGTCTGTTGCTATTGCACAGTTTTGCATATGTTTAGTCCTTTGCTTATTGCTATTACACAGCTTTGCATATGTTTGCTTCTTTGCCTATTGCTATTGCACAGCTTTGCATATGTGTGGCTCTTTATCTGTTGCTATTGCACAGCTTTGCATATGTTTAGTTCTTTGCTTATTGCTATTGCTCAGCTCTGCATTTGTTTGGTTTTTTGCCTATCGCTATTGCACAGTTTTGCATATGTTTGGTTCTTTGCCTGTTACTATTGCACAGCTTGCACAAGTTAGGGCCTTGCATGCTTTCACATTGCCTGGAGCTGGTGCAACGATCCCTAGAAAATGAGAATTCCTACCTCCTTCCTGCCTTGAAGTTAGATTGCCCTGGGTACCAGGGTCATCGAACAGCCTAACAAACATATGCTCTGCATGTATATTTGTACATATAATACATGCAAACATATATGCATATATCGATATGCATGTATAATGTATGTATATTTAATTTAATAATTGAAAACCCTTTAAAAGTCAGTGAGACAGATATATTTCAGTGAGAAAATATCTAGAAATAACAAAAAAATATGTATCTAATATCTTATTCCTTCCATTTCCAATACATCTTTAATTCCTTTCGTTTTGTTGCTGTTTTCCAACGTCTGTTTGTCGAGAGAACACTTTATTAAAATGCAAGTAGTTTTGTACATGAAAAAAATGTGTTACATCTCGTGTTTCGAAATACACAGAAACAGTCAGTTTGATTTTCTATTTGAAATTACTCGTACCCTGAACGTTCATTTCCCCTCGGAGGGAACCATCATTTATGAGAGGTGCGCGGGGACGGAGGGCAAGGGCTAGATATATTCGTGTTACATGAATCAGACTCAGATGGAATTAATTAGAAATTTGATAGACGGACATGCGCCGAAGAACAGATTAATGCGAAAGGCATTTGGTATCAAAGCGTTTTGTAAGCCTGTTAAAAATGGTGAATCTATTTGTGCCAGTATCGGTTTACGTAAATTGAATTAATTGCTGAATGTAAGAGACATGTTTCTCCGCTAAACTGTAAGTTGTTTATGTCAGTGCAACGACTTCCATTCCTCAATTAGAGGGAAACTTGATAGAAATTTGATTTTTGATGTATCGATATCACACTGTTTATGCTTACTGGTTGAGTTTGTATTAACGGTGACTTTGTCAGTTAGAATTACTGACTGATATTACACACTGACATGGTGCTAGTAGGTCTTTCTTATTCTGCAATGATTTTCGCACGTTTGGGAAATCAAGGAATCATTAAAGTGCATAAGAAAGTTAAGCAAAGTTTTTCTCGAATGTAATCGTGATTCTAGATGCTTTCTACGCTAGGGCTTCGAACAGTGGAATTATATTTCATTTCTGTATAAGGATCCTATGCAGCTCATATAAATTTCAGTGAAGCATCAGAATAATCATTAGAGCAAATTTGTTGTGTCCGTTACAAAGGAATATAAGTCGTAAAAATACCGCGTAAAGGAATGTCTTCAGTGCTCTTTGAAATTTCTTGATAGCTAAAACGTTTAGTGGCTTTAAACACAAAACAGTAAAATAATATATATATACAGTATATGTATGTATATATATATATATATATATATATATATATATATATATATATATATATATATATATATATATTCAACTTGAGCATGTCGTATTTTTTAATGGATAATATTTTCTGAAGTTTTCGCGTGACATGCGTTGATTATGATATTTTCTGAGATTGATGAACAAATTACCTTTCCTTGCCGTTCTCATTAAGAACAGTGATTAATTACTCTGGCAGAGGGCATGGTTAAACTTCTGTTTAACATGCAAATTTTGTGCATTAATTTTGCTGAAAAGATTTCTGCGTGTGAATTATTTACGCGTCCGTCTATGAGTGCATATGTGCTCACATCAGATGGATTACGGAGGGAAAGATAATATTTTTTTTAGATAAAAAGAATGATGTCCTTACAGTGAATCCTGTAATTTCAATATTGCAGTCATGTGTGTATATATATATATATATATATATATATATATATATATATATATATATATAGAGAGAGAGAGAGAGAGAGAGAGAGAGAGAGAGAGAGAGAGAGAGAGAGAGAGAGAGAGAGAGAGAGAGAGAGAGAGAATATATATATATATATATATATATATATATATATATATATATATATATATATATATATATATGTAAGCATGTATGTCATGGTATCTATGTTGAAGAAGAAGGTACATCATTATGAATAGCCAGTCATTAATTACGAAAATGTCCTAACATTTTTCATTACCTTCTCTAAGGTTTTCCCATTTCATCCTCATTATGAAGCACATCATCATTCATGCTCAGTTTGTGACCATTACTCTTCGAGTACGTTGGTTAATAATGGACAGTGTGTGGATACTCTTGAAAACTGAAATACAAATTTTATTAAAATTTCTGTGTAATTAACGGCAAAATAACTCTGTATAAAGATTACAATATTATGACATGAAATAAAGATGACATTGGCGTATCTGATGTGCGTTGGGGTTTTACTGAAAGAAAAATGTAGTCATGGAACAGCTGCACAGCTTGATAAAAGAGGGAAGAAATATGTTCTCCACTGAGAGAGAGCGAGAGAGATTTACCCATATATTTTGAAGGCAGGCTCCCATGTAAAGCGATTTATCGTCTCAAGGAGAGAAACAATTGCGTCACGTTGCAGGGTTGCTAGAAGTAAAACATGAACGTCCAAGAACCCCTTTGATTAAAACCAAGCAGGACAGACTAATGAAGTTACCATTGAACTGTATTAACAATCGGTCTTCGGCCGTCTTTACCTAGAGCGGGTAATGATATTTTGGATGGAGATGCTTGGAAAGACGTTTCGTGGCGAGAAATCATTCAGGGTAAAAGAATCGAGAGCTAATAGTCAGAATTATTGAGGGAACGAGCGAGCGAGGGCTGGTGGCATCAGGAAGGCATATTCAAAGGTATTACCGATAATCCGTTTAGAAAACGCATTTATAAGTTAAGACGAAGGTCTAGTTCACATTTATTTATATCAACAGGAAAGATGAGTAGCATGAGAAAATAGCATCTAGAAGAGGAAAAAAACTTCACAAGAAAATGGAAGCTTGCTATTTGCCTGCAGTTAGGATGGGGCTGGAGAATGAAAACAAATCCTTGCGGATACTTTGGTTGGTTCTTGTAAGAACAATGGGAATTAGAGGATGCAATTGCTTGAGCACGAATTTTCGTAAATGTATGCGGTAAGTAATGCAAATAAGGAACTGGACATGACAAGACATAGAAAGAGAATCGGTTGGCTATTAGGGAAAGCAATAAGATTAGTAAAGTAGCATCCTCTGGGCACTGGTATAGTCTGTTGTAGAGACTCTTCCTTCTATTGAAACGAACTAGAATCGTGTGATGAAGAAAAATGAAAACGAAAACGCACAGGAAAGAGAGGAGAGAGAGAGAGAGAGAGAGAGAGAGAGAGAGAGAGAGAGAGAGAGAGAGCATGCAATTGTTGGCAAAGTGCATGTGACTCAAGAATTAATGATTGCTGATCAGTCTGTTCATTTATTTTTAAAGGAACCTGCTGAAAGAAGGGCGCCTTGACTTGTGATGATGAAAGGAAAAAACTTTAGAACCTCTGAAATCACAAGTAAGCGTTCCAAATTGATCATAAAAAATTATGAACAAAATTTTTTTCACACATGCAGCGGTTCAAGTGGCAATTAAAATGGAAAAAAAATTGAATGGTGATGATTATATGGATAATACACCATTGCTATTTTGTTTTGGGTTACCTTTTCATTCCCGTCCTCGACTGTTTTATTTTCTATATAATTCACTGTTATATGAATATTATTCTGGTGATGCGTTCTCTTTATTTTTCCGGAAGCAATTCTCTGGACCACATCCCGGATTAAAATTCACATTAGCATTCTGGATATGGTGAAATGTCATAAATTTCGAGTTATTTTCCCAGAAGCAATTCTCTGGCCCACCCCTTCAATGAAATTTACAGTGGCATAAAGATTTGGCCGCTGGCCTAAAGGAGAGGTGTAATTAAAGAAGGAAAACACATCGAAAGGGGTTTGGATACTGAATAATCTAACTCACTAGGAAATGGAATTACAGGACGTTTTTCATGTCAGGCAAAAAATTATCCGGTGATGACCAAGTCCTTTGGAAAACACCTAAACCGAAGGAAAGGGACAGATGTGACACAACTTTAACAGTGAGATGCAGCTGGACTGAATACTATAGAAATTAGTTTTTTATAAGCAGGAATTAGGCCACAATCGAGGCGAGGGACTAGAAAAGACTTTGGCCAGACCAAGAGGAAAGCCACTGAAATTCCATTACTGATGATATAGAGATGGTTCGAACGAGATTCCTAAATATACTCAGTAGCGACTGACCAAATATTTGAAGGAAGAAAGTCTTTTATGTCATCCTCTAACCAGTGATTAAGAACAGAATATGGAGGTTTTGGTAGTACGTCTTATTTTGGCAGAACTTTGAGAAAGACCTTAATGGCATTAATATTTCTTTGTGATGGTTAACCATGAAATATTTTGCCATCAGCCAGTTCCTGGGGCTGAATCACTTTGATTTCCTCCATCAACGAAGATAAAGAAGGTTATTTTCCACCAGTGGCTGTCAATGTGCTTGTGCTTTAGCCTGATTCCTCCGGGACGCGTGAGAATTTTGTGAAGCTTGTCAGATAGATTCGGAAATTGACCTTTTGGGCTGATTAAGTTCATGGAGGACGTGAAGGGTCAGAGTTAACGATTTTGTTTCTAATGAGAACATTTTAAATCACGTTCGTTTTCCCGAAAGTTAAACAGGAAAAGATAGCTTATTGGATATATCGTCCAAATTTCATCCACCAGCTCTTAAAATATCCAGGTAATGAATAAAGACAGACTGAAAAATGCTTCTTACTCGACAACATATATGAAAACATGGGTAGACAAAATTGGTGTTCACCGAGTGGTCTTGTTCTCTCTGTTCTTCCGTCTAAATTTTCACATGCCCCTTTCTTGAGGTCCAGAAACATCCCAGGAATTCCCATTCCTCGTAGTTAATTGCCCATACTCTTCCTTCATCCATTTCTTTTAATGGCCATTCCCCAAATTATACGTTTCTTTCCTTCGTTAATGATCCGTATCATTTATTTTTATATTTCCCGCTTTCTGAAGTACACTCACATGTAATAAGATCTACAGATATCGTTCTCAGTTTTCACATACACTGTACATTCTCATATTCTAAATGACTCTAGCCTCCAAGATGTACTTTGATTATTCATCAAAAATAACGTGTGAAGAAATCAGCACAGCAATCTGAGTGCCAATTATTAGGTTTGGGAGAAATCTGAAGTGGCTCTGAGAAGTACATCCTCTCCTACGTCATAACATAGCAGACAAAAAAAAAAAGCATAAGAGATCCTTCAGAACTAAACAAGCAGTCTTTATTTATAGACATAGTTGTTTATGTTAAGCCTTTCTCTAGTGACCATGAGATTCAAATTCTTTCTCCTTTGCATATAACCTGATCCTCAATCATTATTATTCTTCCTAACCATTAGAAATGTTTCCACATGAATGAAGAACCAGAATACCTTTCTTCTTCTTCTCTCAATGTTACCTTGTTTGATTTTCCAAATACGACCCTCCCTGCTATCTTATTATTTAAATATGATCGCAGAATTCTTTCTTATTTTCTCTCGGAATCTCGACATCGTTCTGCAGCATTAGATATTTATTACATCAGGTACACACCACAGTATCTGCCTTAAGACTAAAAATATTTCTCTAATATTCGTTACTCTCCAGTTTTACCCTCTTGGTAGGATCTCAAGTCTCATGGTAAGCATCTCTTTATTTGTGGTCTACTCAGCATACTCAGTCCATGTGTAGGTTTCTATATAACCAGTACATCTTTACCAGATACTCTCTATGTTATATCTCCATATTTATATCTGTTAGGCTTCTGGTGACCCTAAAAGTATGTAAATGGACGAATCTCCCTCCCGGTATAATTCTAAATATGCCTTAATTATGTTATTCATTTTGTTATTTTAGTATTCACGTATTTATTCCTCTTGTTCTCTTGGTAGCATCATGTTTTATTTTCCAGATATTGCAATTATCCATTTTGTATTTCATAACACCAGTAAGCTATGTTTCTTTGCTCTCCATTCCAGTGTCGTCAGTTACTCCAAGTCAAGTGCTTTTCTTTCATCTCTTGCAGTCTTGAGCGGCTTTTCTTTCTAGCCCCCGACCTGACGGAATGACTTATTACTGCTTTGCAGATCTGTTTGGAAATGCAGCGAGGAATAGAAAACAAAGGTGTATCAAGGAATCATTTTCGCTGAATAAAACAAACTTTCCCCATGTCAGATTACACAGTGCAGAGGAGTTTTAATCATAAAGGAACGAAAGGGTAAAGTTCAGGAAACGAGAAAAAGCACAAAAGCGCAATAGTTTCGAAACTTAATCTCTCTCTCTCTCTCTCTCTCTCTCTCTCTCTCTCTCTCTCTCTCTCTTGCCTAGCAAAACACGATGGAAATCTGACGCCCTTGCATCTCACTGGAGACAGCTAGATTTCCTGGTAAACTTAGATCAGAAAAAGAAAGAGTAGAGGGAAAAAAGACAGACAGATATACGATATACAAAAAAAAAAGAAGGAGAGGTAGAATAATAAGGATTAATACAAGAAAATATTACACAAAATGTACTTAGACCTTTTTAACAGATAACTTGTGTCATAGGCAGGCACACTGCGTCATTCTCAAGTGCTCAGTCTAAAACCGACGGTTATTTTATTGGAAGACGTGGCTCACTTGGGGATAGAACTGTCTTATAGGAGCTTCATCAGGAACGCACAGCGAAGGGTTTTTAACCCCATAGGCGGAGAGAAAGGTGGGTTGTAATGGGCATGTATGGAGGTGCGAGTCTAGAGAAGCGGAGAAATTTATGAAAAATGTCTTTAGGAAAGGTCTTGATCAATGGAGATACATACTTTCGAAAAATGAATCTTCGTAAGTATACTAGGAAAATAGAAAATGGTGAGGAAAAGACTATGCTAGATTATGTATCAGAGGCAAGCACAGTAGGTGGAAGATTAATTTTAGCGAGGCGCTGGTGAGAAGAGGTGTAGCAGGAGATACTTATGATCATCATGTTATTGAAACAAAAATTAAAGTAAATGTAAGTTTCAGTTGGAGAAGAAGGAGTGGAAATATGCATATAGATATAATTAAGGCGAGGGGATTTTGAAAAAAAAGGAAGTGAGATGAGTACATAAGAAGAAAACGGATGAAATATAGACTTGGGTTAATGATGCGAATGAGGAAAGAGTGGATGAGAAGTAGGTAGATTCCATTATGGGACCCTTTTGACGGCAGGGAGTGTTTGGCGTTATAGAAGATAAAAAAAAAATGATAAGTTGTTGGAGATTATTTGAGGCACAAAAAAAATAAGTTGTTAGAGGTTATTTGAGGCACAGTTGCAAGACGGATAAGATGTGTACAGGTATAGTAAAAGGGATAAGACAGTCACGAAGAATGTGAAAGAAAGAGTAAAAATCACAGTGGGGAGAGGGTACGGAAAAGTAAATGGAGAAAGAAAATTGAATAAACATTGCAGTCTTAGAATAAGAGATGCAGATAGAGAGATAGATATGTTTGAAGCGAATGGCGTCTTTGGGTGATGGAATGAATATTTTGAAAATTCGTTGAAAAAGGAAGATAGAAACTGAACAGAATGCATGCAGAATTTAGAAGTGAATGGCATAATATATAAAGTATGTTCATCGAGCTGCTAATGAGCCTTCACTGTACGTGTTCGACTCTGCTAATGTTGTGGACTTTGTGCGCAGAGAACTCATCCACTGTTAAACAGTGAAGAAATAAAGGTAGCCGTGATTCATATGTAGCCTATATATATATATATATATATATATATATATATATATATATATATATATATATATATATATATATATATATATATATATATATATATATATATATATATATATATATTATATATATATGTGTGTATGTATGTATGTATTTCTACATATTACTCATACATATAAAGTGGAAGGCAGTGTAAGATTTGTTTCTTCATTACCTGCGAATGAATTCTTAACCTTTCCGTATGAGTCTTTTGATCAGGTATGGGATTTTATAGAAGTTGGGAAACCGAAAACCATCGAAAAATTTCCAGATTTGCAGAATAAATCCAACGAAACAGTTGTCCGTTTTTGGAAATTATTCAAGAAAGTTAAGGAAAATCGACCGGGTGATGTAGAACTTGAAATGTAAAATGAAGGAATTCAGTAAGTCATTATGTACAGAGGTATTAAACCCCTTAATGAATTACTGAAATCAGTGGATATATGCTTATGGGCGACAGTATGGGAGTGTGGCTGTTATCAGACAGTCATTTGTTCAATGTTCTTTGCCCGGTCAAAAGCAGAAATTTCCACACTCCAAATGTGCTTAGAGCAGTCCGGCTCCTTCAGATCGACTGTTCTTCTTTATTAAAGGAGGTGAGTGAATAATAGAAAGATAAATGGATAACCTCCACACTGATAGCTCGAAAAGTTGTTGCAGACTCACTTATAGAAAGAGAAAGCTTTGACTGTTTGATATTGAGCCAAAATTTTAAAGGATTTAGAAATTCCAAGTCGTGAGTGAAAGGAGTTATAGGTTAAAGAGATAAGCACTTAAACTGTTGAGCAGGTTTACTTGTTAAAATAAATTATAAGCTTATGATCTTCATAATTGATTTGCATCATACTTGACTGTTCAAGGTTTATATACAAATACAATAGTTCTTTAAGTAGAAAAGTGAAGGTCTATACTTGTAGATAAGAGGTTATTTTTTCGTTTAGGATTTGTAGAATCCTCGGTTTTACAAATGCATTACTGCGCTTTTACTTGAGCTGGATTCAGTATGCAACATTATACCCTTATCTTTGAGTTTCTAAATCTAGGTCAAAGGCTCCTAGTTATTCTAAAACTTCTGCATCGGACAGGTTGTAGAATCTGGTGCTGAGTAGTTCAACAATAACACTCACAATGGGTATATAAATATGGCCTCGGAAGTTTGCGGCAATAATGCCCAAAGGATTATCATAATGAAAAGCAGCATTGCAAGATACTGCTGAGCTTGTCTTTTTTTTTTATTCTATAAGTCTATTTTTATTTCATCATATCTCCTTTTTGCTTTAACATAAAATCTGCACCTTGCATGGGACAGTAACTTTTTTTTTTTAATGTAACTCTCATCAGTAGAACGTACATGAAAATTGTTAAAGAGGGTTTGTTCTCATTCCCTTCCTCCTGGCTGCCTCCACCTTCCCCTTATCCCCCCCCTCCCCCCAAAAAAAGAATAAATCGTTAGGGTGTTTTGGTTTTACTGGGATGAATTATTTTTCCGTTGTTGGTATGAAACGGAAATGAAATTTAAATTGAAAACTATTTATTTACGCCAAAGAAAAACTTAAGGGAATTTAATGAATACGGATTGCATGAAATGGTAATAGATATAAGTATACTTAGGTAAGCTCTCGTTTTCTCTTTCATGACGTTCTGATAAAGTGTCATTTATTTTATCAAATATCGATTGTGGAAGGGGAAATCATACTCGAGTAGGGCAGCTGAATCGATAGGCTATCTGTAGGATGACATATATTTGCACTTCTATACTCCGCTAAAGGAAGAGATCTCAGATTTCTTTGCAAGAGGAACGAAAGAGGCTCCCTAAATATCAAAAGCCGAAGAAGGAGACGCCAGTGAACGCGGAAATATAAAGGGAAACCGATGTCTGACGCATTCTTAAACATCTGGCGAGCCTTGGAATAAAGACGTCTTGTTGAACTTGCTCTTCTGACCCTCGCAAAAGGGCTAATGAAATGTCAGAATCCGACGAAGGAGCTTTGCATACCGAATATGTGATGTCTGAGAGATCAGTCTTGTTACCGGGGAAAGCCGTTAGCATACAGAATCGGAGATGCTGAGCCACTGGAAAGCTAATTTCAGAGCACAAACTTATCAGTGTTTGTCCGAAGCTTTTTCGTTATTCAAAGCGAGTACAAATTGATGAATAATTATCCTAGGCTACAAATAAATTTAAATTTATGTGTATATGCACAACATATATATATATATATATATATATATATATATATATATATATATATATATATATATATAGTACATATGTGTGTGTGTGCTTTATTGCAGTTATTGATGAATATCGTATAACGAAAACTTTCTTGAAATATGTATATATATATATATATATATATATATATATATATATATATATATATATATATATATATATACATATACATATATATATATACATATATATATATATATATATATATATATATTTATATTTATATATAATCTCGCAGTTTTTGGAAATAGAGAAGTTACGGTCATTGTGGCTCTTGCAACTACATTATGTTTGGTGAAAATGTGACCATTAGATCTTGTGTGTGTGTGTATATATATATATATGTATATATATACATATGTATATTTGTGAGACATATGCGTTTGGGCGTGTGTGCCATTAGAATAAGCTATACAGCGAATGAACAGAGCTTAAAGCCACAGAGGAGAAAAAAAAATCTTTCACGAAAATCCTTCGTTAAACCCTGAAAATCTTTTTAACTGTGACTTAAAAAGATTACAGAAAAAAAAAGCGGAGACCTTGTTAACCGATTCGCTACTAAGTCCCTTTCCCTTTCGGATACATAGGGCTTAGCAACAAAGAAAAAGCCTGTGATACTTATAATCCTCCCTTTCTATCTTCGTTGTATTTAAACTTTTAAAGCATCTGGTTCCCATTATTCAGTTCACTGAAATTAAAACACAATCAAACAAAAAAACGCATCGGACACCAATCAGTCCTGGTGTCGGTGGCTTTGACGGCTGTTGCCTATTCACGAAAGTGCAAATTGGCTCTTCATCGAAATACTATGAAAGGGAACGAAGTTACTCATGATTTTCTCTTAAAGGAAAGCTTGATCCGCGCGGTACCACACTTGCTTTGTAAGCCATTTGCAATTAACTGGATGATTCATAAAAAAATTATATTTAATGAATTTCTTTTCCTCCAAGGTTCCCCGTAGAGTTTAAAGATTTTATGTGAAACCATGGAGGAAAAGAAATGGCCTTAATTATAATTTTTTATGAATAATTCATTTAAAATTCGCTAAGTTTTCATTTGTTTATGAAGCTTGTGCTGCAGTGTAATAGGACTGTATTATTACTAAATGTCACAGTCTGTGAAAATATTTATATGACAGTCTGTTGCTTCAGATCAAGTAATGAGCAGAATAACTAAGAGAAATTCACAATGTTTCATTATAATTATTGTAATTATTGTGTATGTATTTCATACCTACATAGGCAATATACATATATACATACATGCATACACACACACATATATATATATATAATATATATATATATATATATATATATATATATATATATATATATATATATATATATATATATATATATTGAAAATATAAGCGTACAATTATTTTACTGATCACTGATATTAATACGCTATATTCTTGATGAGTACTCGTCAGAAATCCGGGCCCTCACAAAATTTTTCCCGCTAAGTGATTAACATAGAATAGTTGATGACGTCAGTGAAACTAAACCTCTTGGCACTGATAGTCTTCACAGTTGCATTCTGGGGTCTGTGTTGTTATTCTTTACAGATGGCAGGATGGTCGATGTATTAAATAAGATAGTTGCTGTATGCGAACAATACAACTATTGTTACAATAATTATTCTCTCGCCACAAATGCAAAGTTATGGTACTTCTAGCCTCAGCAGGGACCTGGAAAGGATCATTTGGTGGTATTATTGAAGGATGGTAATGAGTTCCAGCAAATCCAAGACTTAATTGCCTGACGTTGTATTGTGCTCCTTCTTGTTCGTAAAATATATGAAATAAATAATCGAATCCTGCCTAAAAACTAGGAATAGTTCATAAGCGTTAGTGTATCTGAATTGATAATTGTTTAAATTATAATGTCTATCTTTTGGTTATCTGCCATTAGGATACTGTTTTCCTTTCTGCAAGCTAACACCTTCCCAGGATTTCATCTTTAAGAAAAGGCTTCTTGAAGTGCTGGTTTCATTTTCTTGCACAGTGGCAATTATAACTTAGGCCATCGCTGGAAGATATCCCATTTGACTCTATTTCACCAGGGAACCGTCATTTAGTCCAGGCGACTGGTGCAAAATAGAGCTAGAATTGCTCAGTTAGTGATACAAGCATGAAATTTGGCATAATGATACTTCAGTCCATACTCAATATTTACAGGGGTGGAGCCCTTGTATATCACATGTTTCTTAGCAACGGTTGCTAGGGAACACGAACCACCCTACCAATGGGCAGCATAAGCCGATTCAGGAAGAAAATTTTTATATAAACCACCAACACCTTTTGTTAGACATATTTATAATATTTATATCAGTAGTAAAATGTTACAGGCATCAGCAGTAAGTAACAACAACATTTATTTTGTTGCTAGGCAACTCACCGACCATAGTAGCAGTCCGCTTACATCTTTATCCAACATTCAAAAAGACATTCCTACTTGCAGCAGGTTAAAATTATACAGGAAGGGAATATGATTAATCTATCTAGCAGTCTATTGGCTTGATAATCTATGTAGACTATTAGAAGTATTTATTACACTATAATAGCTAAACAATAAGTATGTGCTTGAAATTACTGTGATTCGTACAGTGATCAGAATTAAACGAAGAATAGAATGGAGATATATATTCAAACACGTATGTTACTAGGCAACACAAACACAGTATCAACTAGCTACTCACACATTTCATACATTGTCACAATCTGTGTGGCATGTGCAGTAAACTGTACACTTAAGGTGTGCCCTTACACACTTGCAGTCTGTGCATCTGCTCCTACATCTACATTGGATTAGCTCTGGACACGATGCACTTGCTTCAGGTAGATTTGTCCACAGCGGTCTCCAATGCTCTGGACAGGTCCACCCCATTCAGCAGGGGAAGGCAACTGGCGATGGGGAATTGTAGCATGCCCCCAATGGTGTCCACCCTGCAATACTGCCCTCCTGATATGTTGTTGTAGAGCAGCTTTAGAAGGAGGAAGGACTGACATCTCACGCCCTTTACGTGTGAACAGAAGCTTTCTGGCTTCATTGACCGAAGTACATGTCGCTGTTCTGTCATATAGAAGAATGGTGAAGTACTCTAGTGAAGTGTATGTCTCTTCAGTTATTTGTTCTGGTGCATCATGCACCTCATAGAAGGCACCAGTGAATTCATCATGTGTTTCCCATACCTTCCAGGCGGTCTTCTTTCCGACTTGGGCAAACTGTGACACTGTATCACAGCCAGTGAAGGCATGGAACACAGGAGTGCTAATGACTTTTGGGGCCCAAGTGAAGCAGATATCTCATGAACTGGAATGTAGCGGAATTCCTTGCCACAGCCGAAGGCAATCCAGAGTTCAATAGCACCTACATGCTGCACAGTTGCTACTGCTAACACAACAACATCAGTATCAACAGTTCGAACAAGAATCTTGCGGAAGCCCTGCTTACAAGCATCAGCCACATGGACCATCATTCTGGAATCCGCTTCCTCATGATTACATGGAGCAATGTTAGTGATGTCTCGAATCGGTACACAAAGTACATCAGCACCATCAGTAAGAATAAGAGGCTGCTCTGCCGAAGTACGTGTCAACAGTTCTTCATTTAGTAGTTTGAACAGCTCGATTTTGTTGTTGTTAACACGAAGGAATTGCTGCCAGTTCTTTGGTATGGGGCTGGATACCTGCACACGTCTCCGTTGACTAGGGCCCCTTACACGTGTTTCTCTGGTCTGTGCCTTCAGACTGTTATCCACATACTGATCCCAGACAATATCTACACGTTGAGTCTGGTTTTGCTCCCTCTTGATATGCGGAACAAACACGTTTGCAGCATAGTCACCAAATGTTCTGCATCCACCAGGTCTAAGAATGTTGACAAGAACAGCACCATCCATGATCGTCACTTCTGTGTCTGGCCTTGTACCACATGTAGATGCTGCATGCTGTTCTAGGCAACCCATGAGATCCGATTTTTTCCCCAGTCGTAATTGCCCATAGGAAGAGAGAGATGGTGGAAACGGATGGTTTTCATGGCTGAAGAAATTGTCTAAATCACCATCTCTTGTCTGGCATGCAACATACAGCCTTGCGAACAGAGAGGATTCATTTCTCAACAGACTGGACTTTGCATCACCTTTCTTAAACCTTTGTGTTTGTTCATTAAACAATTCTACCTTGTTCCTGGTGATGGTGGCTGTTATTGGCTTGGTGTTTGTCCTAAGGCGCTCGTCTACAAACATTTTATACTGCTCTTGGCCTTTCAGCTGTATACTATAGAGGCACTCAACTGACTGCTGGTCCATGATGTCCTTTGAATGCAGTCGCAGAAGATCCTGGCTTTCTTCCTCAAAAGGGCTGCCCATGCCATCAATTGCACTTGCTAGTGCGTTCACCTCTCTAGCGAAGTGCTTTTGTGTGGCATCTGTTTGCTCATGGTGGTTTCTCTGGCCAGCACATTCTGTTTTCCCAACCATGGAAGACTCAAATTCAGAAATGATGCGGATGAGTTCTGGCCCTGCTACTGCCCAGCGTAAAGGGCATCTGGATCCTGTGTCAAGCCAATGATCCCTCCTTCTTCCTTCATCAAGCCATTGTTTTGTTCATGGCCCTGGTCAATGCTCATGAGAGAGAATTTTCGCCTGGATTTAGCCATCGCAAACTTGCCCTGTCGGAATTCTCGAGCAACATCAGGATGAGTGTTTTCCAAACTACACATATCTCTCACATGTACTGGCACCCAACGGGCATAATGGGTGTGGTTGAGACTGAAGAACCAAGGGACCAACTTGGTCAGTGTATCTATGTACAAGCTAAAGTCACCCACACGTAGTGAACGTACGAATGCCAACACAAGCAGCTCCAGTTCGAGTGTTGTGTACCAATACTGAAACTGTGGGCTCTCTGATTTCCGTTTGGTGCACCAACTGTTGAAGGTCTCAGGATCCTCACTGTCTGTGACATACACATCATATGCCTTCTTCAGCAGGATATACAATGCACATGCAGTGACTTGATGGGCATGTCTGGTACGGGTCACATGAGATGCCCTCAGGAAAGATTCAACAATGCCTGGAGTAGCAAGTTCTGCTTCCTGAAGAGCCTCTACCCAACCGCTACCTTCCAACCAGTGACCCAAGACTTTGTAGCTTGTCATCTCTGTATGAAGGCCATGAGAAGTATGACAAACTTGTCTTCACCATACAGTCTGTCCATGGACCATTGAAGCTGTTTCATTTTTGCAAACAGAGGCTGATCAACACATATCACTGGGGTCTGGCCAGGGTTGACATGTTTCACTGCTGCCTGAATAATTTCAAAGCAGTGACGCAGCATCGATGGGGAGCTGGCTTCCTCAGCAAACAGAGGCAACATGGCATTGGCAGACGGTAGGATATCTGGTTCTGCTCTGAGACTAGCATGGTATGCTGCCCAAGATATGTTCGACTCAACGGATATGTCATCTCCATGCAGCTTTTCAACATGTCGTAACCAGTCATGCTCCTTTTCCATCTCTTTATTCAGAGTATCAGAGGAAGATGTCAGGCTACCAGCTATCAGTGGAACGAATATGTCCTTTGATGGCAGAGAAGTAGGTGTCATTTCTCTGTAAGCAACAGGCAGGTCCATTACCTTTCTCTGTCCCTTCACTGGTACTATGGAATGGGTGAAACCACGATTATATAAATATATGTAGCAACACTGGTTTGTATAGGCTTGTCAGTGGCTCATACCGCTTGATATTATCTTTATCAATACCGGTTGCTAAGAAAATGTTCCCTAGCAACCAATGCTATGTCCTGCAGAGTACAGAGAGGTTCCATATTAATAAAAACACAATCTCCTATGTTGTAGACATTCAAATATTTGATATTGTTTTTAATAAAATGATATTGCATGTGCTATTAGTGGATATTATCGTCCGGGGTTGCTGGCTGTCAAGCATAAAATGTTGCCTAGCAACCGTTGCTAGGCAAAATACAGTTCACGAGGGCTCCACCCCTGAAAATGTTAAGTGTGGTGTGGTGGACATTTATGCCAAGTTTCATGCTTGTATCACCATCTGAGCAATTTTTTCACCTATCGCTTGGACTAATTAGCGCCTGCGCTGTCTGCACCACGCTGTTTGGTGGTTCCTGATCTCTTTGCAGAGTTTCAACAGTCGCCTCTTATTGAGGATTGAGGTTTCAAGTTGTTAGACTGAGCAGGAGTGTTTTGTTACTTATTGCAAAGAAACCGTAGAATGGTACTCATGGAAAAACTTTTGATGCCAGCGCTCAATAGTCTGAGAGAGGCTGTAATATTACTTTAAGTGTCATGCAATATTGCATTACGCTTTCTTCGTTTGTATTGCATATGGTGTGCTTAAGTATAAATTTGTTTGTCAACTAGTATTTACTTTTACACTGTTTTTGTTTTTATATCATATAGACAGTCTGCGCTGTATAAGTTTATTTTGCAAGTCGGTGGCCTTTACTTGATTCATATGAAAGTTTGAATAATAATAATAATAATAATATTGTGATAAATGATAAATTCAGTCAGTTACAGGGGCCTAACATTTTTATTCCAGAAACAGTTCAGTTCCTCAACGATTCTCAAACTGTTAAAATGAAAAGTTGAAAAATTCCAACTGGATCCTAGATTCTTGAACCAACACAACACTGTAATTTCAACATAACAATCACACACATACAAACGTTATAAACCTTTAAAAAAAACGAAAAAGAGACAGTTTGAGGGGGAAATTTAAGATATAATCATTGTTAACGAAGCTACATCTCGATTTAAAAGAGATTATTCAAGTCCAGTTAAAAATGATTCTGCTGTCCTTAGCAGAATCATATTTAAAATCCTCTAAGCTTTAAGGAACGGTAAATTTTTGAAGAGTGTACTCGGATAGATGGGTAAATACTTCTTACCATCTGCTGTTTACGTGGAATATGCATGGAAGCCAAGGTGTAGGCCTGTACGAAGAGATTGTTGAATCAGCCCCCACTGATGGAAATGAAGTGTAGATGAATCTTCTGTGTAGGTGTATGAAGCTGCTTATATGGAAAATTGTTTACACTGTTGGTTAATTCACGATTTAGCAGTGACGGTATTACAAGTATCAAAGGCCTCTTGCCCGGATGGTTTCTTCGTTTTCGTCAGCTGTTAGGGAAAAGCGCTAAATATTAGAAATAAGGAAGAGTGTACCGTGCATACACTTGATGTCCATAATATGTGAGAGTTGAGTTAAGGATCCCTTCATAGGCATTTCTACCTTTGCTGCGATAGACACGCCAAGTGTCTTCTAGTCTTTTTTGCTCATGCTTAATCAACTGCTTCTAGTGTCCCACCACACATATTAACTTTTATCGTTCCATCTTCCTAGTGATCATATCTCTGTATCTGACCTCGGTTTTAACGACTGCTTTAAAATATTATTCTTTCACCAGTTATTCATACATATATTCTTCCTTCTTTACCGCATTGCTATTCTCTTAACTCAAAATCAAGGCTTTCGGTGGAAAGTCTGTGTCATTTCTTAAATTGAAAAATATGCTTCTGATCAGTTTGATCATAATATGCTGTAAGTTTCACCTTATTAAACAAAATTGTTTAGACATATACAAATATAGTAAACTATATTTGTATATGTCTGATTCAGGTATAAATTGTGGCAAATTCTTAGTTTTTTCTTTTCCGTAGCATAATGGGTTGCTGTAATCTTACCGCCTTTCTCACTCCAAGGTTCGAAAGCAGTTATGGAACTCTGAATGTCTTCATTTTCATCCCCCTTCAGATTCATTGCTTTGACTGGAAGGTATTTCCAACGTGTGTAAAGAATCGAAAGGTCAGGAAGTTTTTCTGGCTGTTAAAGATGGATGCTCAAGTGAATGTGACACGTAAATTAGATGTAGTATCATTAAAATACTAAGCCTGGTGTACATTGAGTTACCTTGGTGAGGATGAGGTATTTCGGCTCAAGTACAGAGTACTGTATTCGACGGGTATGTGCATACTTGAGCTGAAACGATCTTTTCCTTCAGTGTAGCAGAATTGATTAGCGGTATTCTCAGTTTTTCCACCTTATATAGGTTCGAATCTCTCCTGGGAAGGAAGAGAGCTTCTTCATTATTTCTGTTCGGAATTGTTATTTTAGTGTTGTTTCCAAAAATTTGTAAGGATATTATATATATATATATATATATATATATATATATATATATATATATATATATATATATATATATATATATATATATATATATATATATATATACACACACACTTTAACAATAAAATTCACTTCAATTGGATAATTTGCATCGAAATATAGGGGAACAATATCTCAATTTTACAACAGCAAATAATTAATAGCGGACTTTAAAATATATATGACTCGGTCCACCGGATTGAAGGTATTTTCGCAAACCGTTATTCTTTTAAAATATTACTGTGATTCGCGAAGGCTACTCGACCACAGAGCGATCTGCTAAGACCTCCAGGTATGTAGAGAATGCGAGTGAAAATACCTGAGCCTTTAGTGCAGAATTCAATATCCGAAATTGCAGGATTAGCGGCGCCGAGCTCGAAAGATCTCTCGGAGCAGTTCCGAATTCGGAGAGATCTCAGAACAGTGAGGGGACAGGAGCGGTGTTGCCACCAACCAAAATATTGATACAACTGTCAGACAGATATATAAACACAGGCTGTGAGACTCTGATAGAGATAGACTGATAGATAGATAGATTGGTGCGAGTGACAGAGAGAGAGAGACAGAGCGAGCTAGAGAAACGTACTAAGCCCGCTGTTAAAAGTCCTTTCAGTTGGTAGGGTTTGAAAATAGCCTTTGTAATACAATGTTTTATTTTTTTTATGAAAAATATTACCCTAATGTCTTCCACAGAACTCGGTTACGTTCTTGGTGAAAAGGCAGAGTGATTATACAACGGCGTTTTTGTTTTCTGATAAAATTGCTTATAGCAGTGCTTTCATTGCTTCAGAGCGAGAGCAGTTATGATTTAGGCCATTGTCGGTTAATATACTCTTTTGCCATTACTAGATTTGAGGAACTGCTTCTCCCATGATCAGTCAGGGTACCACGATGCTTCGCTGCCCAGAAGCAGAGACCTTTTATTCCCCCTTTTTTCAAAACAATGGAATAGGCTCCTACCGTAAACCTCTGCTCAGCCATTTGAATATTGGATTATATTTGTTTGTTAGTATATTTATTAATATATTTAATGTTTTGAAATATTTTTATTTTGTTGCTATTATATTTTATCTGCATATTCTTCTAATGATTTTTAGCTTGGTTTCCTATTCTCTTCCATATTGGTTTTGTAATCTTTGAAAGCTTCCTAAAGAAGTCATTGGTCTTTTAGGTTCACTCCAGGTGACTACGTGGAATAATAATAATTCATGCTTATACTGTATATATATATACTTTATGTATATACCGTATACCGGTATATACTGTACATATATATATATATATACATAAAATATATGTAAGCATGCGTTATTATAAAACAAGAGCACTTAGCAGAGTGCATACTTAAGCGAACCAAGTAATGCATCGCCATAAACGAAAACGAAGTATTAAGTATGACTATACGTCATGCGCTCTGATTTCCCAATAGCTCTACTTATGTGTGTGTGTAACTTTACATTACAGCCGAAAGATGTCTGTCTCCTAATATGAGTGACATGGTTTTATAGGCAACAGGTCCTGAGCCCCTATGAGATTTTCTCACAGAAATGTGAAAAGGTCACTTAATGACTCTACAGTCCAATTTTCATCAAGATTCGTTCACCCATTGTATGAAAGAAAAAGGAAATGTAAACGCAGACTTACTAAGACACGCGCAAGCGCTCACAGTTCAAAACGTAATGTACAACTCCGTTGGCAAAGGCAATCGTAACGTGTACATTAATATACTTAAGTATGAGAGCATACAAGACCTCCCCTAGAATTCCCGTTTTTTTTTTCCAAATTCATTTAATATTTGAAGCACCAGGCACGCGAGTCTCACCCGTGATAGGATCCCATGTAAAGAAAAGGCATCAAAAGCTTTCCGCTGTAAGTTGATGAAGCTGCCCTCGCGGTCCAACAGAAGAACAGGGTGAGGATGATATATGAAATTCCAGGACCTCAAAAACCCAGAAGCTTCTGTCGAGATATTTCACAGTTTTTTTTATAGGTTTTTTCAAAAACTTCATACTTTTTCTTTTTTTATTTTTAGCCTGTAAGTTAATGTGATGTAAAGTTGGGCTGTAAAATATATATGCAGTAAAGTGGTGCCGAAAATTTTGGGACCATTAAAGGGAATTTTAATACTCCTTCTTCTTCTTCTTCTTCTTCTTCTTCTTCTTCTTCTTCTTCTTCTTCTTCTTCTTCTTCTTCTTCTTCTTCTTCTTCTTCTGTTCTCTTTGGGTGCAGACCTTTCAGACACCATAGAATTCCAGAACCTCAATAACAGCAAAAATTTCCTTCGACACTTAGTAAATATTTAAAGACAGTCAGTAAGAAACAGATTTCCATGCTTTCCATAATAAATTGACTTACTCACTAACCATTTGACACTGCTTTTTCTGTAAAACCCGTTTGTTCTGAACCAGTCAAATGTTACACTTCTCATCCACAACTATGAATGTACACACACACACACACACACACACACACACACACACACACACACACACACACACAAAATACTTTCAAAATTAGCGAAACCGACGGGAAAACCTTTGCCCACAAAGAAATACTTTTCGACGAGCCTCACTTCGGGAACATTCGTGTACGCCAGTATGACTTCCACTCCGGAAAATTCTCTCAAGTTGAAAGAAAAAACTAGATTACCTGTGCAAGTGAGAGAAAGGAGGGGGGAGAGAAAATTGCTAAAGGACAGAGACAGGGGTGGTACATAGAGAGAGAGAGAGAGAGACAGACAGACAGAGACTTCTTTCTTCTATAACTATGCCTTCGTTAGGAAATTATATTTGCTTTATGTTTTACATTGAGTATTAAAAGTTGGGATTTCCTGTTGTCGTTGTGTATGTTTTTTTAACGTTTTTTCCAATATATTTTCAGTGAGGTAGAAAATTTGCCAAGGACGATGAGATACAGACATCACATTACACTTATTCAGATTCGTAAATGGGAGTCGAAGCAGTAAAAGAAAAAATACATTTTCCCGAGAGTGTATTTTACAGTTCTTGTCTTTTCCTTTTTAAGTGAATTACTGCGAAGCGAGTCCAGCCCACAAGCATTTTTTCAGGCTGTTTCGAAGTTATATTTTGTTGTTATATTCCAGTCAAATTTTGATGCTATTTAATCTGACAAATAATTGACGTATGAGAAAAAGAGATAAAAGGCTCACATGATACAAAGAAATACAAAGAAAATGTATAACAAAAAATAACTATAAATCCTTTGAGTTACGGTAATAACTACAACCTTAAATCTCTGATCGCACCAAAAATAACTTAAAGCAGGAAGTATATTTCAGGTAACTTCATCAAAAAATCCTTTTCTCTGAGTCAGTTTTTGACTCTTTCCGGAGTTGCAAAAGATATCAAAGTTGAAATTAAAAACTGAATCATTGATGTATTTCAGTGCTGTTAAAAACATTACTTCTAAATATATATTTATCAAAGACAGAATCATATGAATTAGATTTCAATTTTTTCGCATTTTTTCAGTGCTCTTCTCTGAAACTATCTTTTACAACATGCATAGAAAGCTATATTATTATGATGTTAATAATTTCCTACATAAATTTAATTGTGCACGAATGCCTATATTTGTTGGAATCTAGTGGAGGCTTTTCCAGCCGTATGAAAAGATAAGAGATGTAAAGTGAATGTATTTTAAACCAGTCATTCATATGAGTATTATCCCTTGTTTTTGTTTTCGTACACCCACCTACATACTTTTATAGGAAGGAAGAAGATTATAAGAGGCAGGAAAAACAGAAAAAATTGGAGAATTCTAAAGCTGGATAGTGGAAAGAAATTACATTCTCTGAACTGTCATCCAAGAATTACCCATTCCCGCAGAGTAAACTAAGGAAAATGTGACCCCCGGGTGTTACAATGCCGCCGGAGAGAAGTAGGGGGAGGAGGAGGAGGAATCCCCTTCTAAAATTCAGTAGAACGGTGACCGAAATAATATTTGTAGAAGAGAGAAAGAGAAGCCCCGATATAGCAGAGGGAAAGAAGATCGAGACGAAACGGAGTTGGGTCATTGGTCAGATAATTCAGTCCTATCTAGAGGGAGACAGAAGAATTGGAGCCTCTAACATGAGAGCAGATCTGTATAAAAAGGGACGAGAAAGTCTAACGATGCACCATTTATAGCTGAAATGACGAAGGTATTATTTCGAGAGAGATATTTAACCTGTGATCTCTTCAAGACTAAAATAAACTGGACACCCAAACTCTCGATAGAAGTGAGATGTTTAGTTGTAGTTCCATCAAAAATACTCAAAGAACTCTATGAAAGAGAAGAGAGAGAGATATAGGAAAGTCCTATTCATAAAGCAATTAATTTAATTAATCTTCGGGATACTCGAGCAGATTAGACCAGTCAACGAATGAGGATGCGACTGGTATAGACTGAGTACGTTCAAAAGGGGATGGCTGATGGCTGGGAAGTGAATTAAAAATATATCGTGGATTGAACCAGTATCAAAAGTATGATCAGCAGAAAATGTGTTTTTCTGTTTGCGTGTGTGTGTGTGTGAAAAATTTTATAACGTTGATACGGTGTTCTAATAATATCTGCAATATAGACGACTCCATGATATGTTAAAGAAAGGGCTCTTAAGGTTGTTCTTGACTTTACTTCGATGAGATGGGTAGGAATGGTGAAAGTCGTTGAATGATACCTTTATCAATAAAGTATAATTTATTCTCCTATCATAAAAAGAATTTTCTTCCCCGAAAAGTTTATGCAAATGAACATTATCGGTTAATCAATACTGAAATTATTGTCTTAAATTGAAGGCTTAGCTCTCTCTCTCTCTCTCTCTCTCTCTCTCTCTCTCTCTCTCTCTCTCTCTCTCTCTCTCTCTCTCTCTCTCTCTCTCTCTCTCTCTTTGACTTTATATGTACAAAATTATATACACCAGTTACACAAAAGCATATCCTAGTACACACACACAATATATATATATATATATATATATATATATATATATATATATATATATATATATATATATATGTATATATATATACTGTATATATACTGTACATATATATAGATATGAATTTGTTTATTATCGAATTCAGTGTCCCTTGAGAGTATCTTACTTCCAAGTGGAATTATGGTTGATAAATGAATCTGCCCCACTTAGGATTTGAACCTGGGCCTATGGTGTAAATTATATAGCACTACGGATCGTACTAGTCTGAGGTATAATCTTACACAGGTGTACAGTTTCAGTTTATTTGATTTCCAGATCTTATTCAGGTAGCCCATTGTTTGATTTGCCTTTTTCTGTCTTGCATTAAATTCCAACTGATTATATTAGGTATCATTGTTCCTGAGTATCTGAGAAATTCACCCCCACTAAACCTTCTTCCTTCCAGTGTTATTTCATTTCTTTGTGCATACTCTGTCTCATTGCTTCTCTATTTTTCAGATTGACCTGGAGTTCCGTCTCTCTAGGTATACAATGGTCTCTCTGAAGATAGTTTTGTAAATCCTGTAAATTTCGTTTAGCATCGTGTGTATTCTAAATATGCCAGGTTTCTGTTGTTACTTCAGTCTAGGCCATCTCTTCCATCTCCAGCAACCACGTTTTACATTATAAAATTCATCAGCAGTGTAAACAGTATAGTCGATATAACATTACCCTGTAGCAACCCAGTATTTACCGAAAATTCGCTAGACAAGACTCTAGGAACACTAACTTTGCGTATATTTTGTCCATGAATAATTTCAGTTAACTTTACATATTTAAAGGAAATATAATATTGTCGCTTGACCCTCCATTATTTTGGTCAAATTTACACCTTGTTTTTTAAATCTCTCCCGTTACATCCTGCGGGCCATGATTGTTCGTATCAACATTTGCATTCATGTCACCAACAATAATTCTCGTATCTCCTGCTATTTCATCTACAACATTCTGAATTTCTGCATAAAATTCATTTCATATTCTACTGTATTCATTTATATCTTGCAAGTAGTAATCAACTGCGCATTGCTCTCATGCCTGTCAGTGGATTTTTTGCACTTGATGTTAAGATCATGCTTACACCTTCTCTACCAGTTCATTTGCTTTTCTTGAATAAATTTACACATTACCCTCTTCCTGTGTAGCTTTTCCAGATCCTTTGCAGTGTTTCACTAACAGCCAATATGTCCAGTCCATATCTCTTGAGTTTTTTTCGGCCTGTTCCAGTTTCCAGTTTTCAGTATTTATAAACAGGGAGACTGGAAGTTCTAAGTATGCCAGGGAATGGGTCAATTTCTCAGTTTTTAACATCCATTAATGTGACTGAATCCAAGAGGATTCATTGGCTAAACACATTGTAGGATAGCTAGTTCATAGTGACTTGCAGTTATCATATATATATATATATATATATATATATATATATATATATATATATATATATATATATATATATATATTCATTTGTGTACGTATGTATATATTTGAATATATGCATATAAATATGTACAAACATTTATTTCCACATAAACGTTTATGAGCTTGTGCTTCTATATGATGCTTGCCTTCGTACCGTATTCTGTAACATATATACAGTATATATATATATATATATATATATATATATATATATATATATATATTCATTTGTGTACGTATGTATATATTTTGATATATGCATATAAATATGTACAAACATTTATTTCCACACATAAACGTTTATGAGCTTGTGCTTCTACATGATGCTTGCCTTCGTACCGTATTCTGTAAGTTCTATTATTTTCATTTATGATCAACAACTCACAACATGAATTAATAAATCTTTATTTACTTGGCTACTTAATGTTAGGATCTACAACAGCGTAAAAGATACTAGGTATAATCCAAGGGACCGATCAATGATTATTTAATACTGTTTGATTAATTGAATAATCTCCATGGCAAAGAGGAATTCAATACTATTCGATTAATTCAGTATTCTCCGTGGCAAAGAGAAACTCGGAATCCATTTAACTAGGCTCATGTTAAATACATTTTTCATTCCTCAAATCATATTATTTCCTTGGCCGTTAGGTTAAGCGATATGTTGTCTCGATGTTCAAAGCACAAAGAAAATGGGCAGTTGATGAATGCATAGTATGTAGGTTGCTGTATTTCTTAACAATGGAAAGGCTGAAATTCTCTTATGATATAAATGGAGCAGTAAAAATGATTGACAAGAATTTTTTCCAGTAACATTCTGAAAAGTCAAGATTACTCTTCGATTTAAATAAATGCATTCTTGATGTTAAAAGAATATTGAAGGGAAAATAATTGTTTGGAGTTCTCTGCCACACACAAATGCCAGTGTTTCATTAGTGAGATGTTCTCAATCTGAGACTTATGCCTCATGGGGTTGATAGGTAGTAAGGAAAAAAATCGCTGACTGCCTATTGTAAGACTTGGAAAACATTACGATAACCATCATTACTGATGGGCACTTTTGCATTTTTTTTTTCATCTGTCATTACATCGTCATAATCATTTCCGTTTACCCCGTCATTTCCTTAACCTGCAATCTACCAAGAATCTTTATCCACCCACCTGGGTTCTTGCAATCCCATTTTACTATAATGCATCCTACTTCACCTTTGAGACATGACCAGGCTAAACCTTTACATATATATATATATATATATGTGTGTGTGTGTGTGTGTGTGTGTGTGTGTGTGTGTATTATATATATATATATTGTATACATATATCTATGTATATATATGTATGTATATACATATATAGAGGCGGACACTTTGCTATCCGTGTAGACACCCCGGGATTATGTATGTAATCAACGGATAGGTTTGCTAAAAGCAAATGGGTGTTACCGACTAATACACACACAAACAAAGCCACTCCAACATCATCTAAAAACGTAGCAGACACCTAACACGTCTCGAACTGTCGATCTAACCGCTCAACTCTCCTCGCTGCTGCGAGAAAGGGATCTGGTTTGATATGATACATGTACAGTACATGCGCTACCGGGGTCTAAGCGATGTCAGGTAGGGCAGCCGATCGAGGCTACGGTCTACCCCAAAAGCCAAATCAAAGTCCTTCAAAAGAAGGCATCGTGCTTACCCCATACAGAAAATGGGAAAAGCACGTTAACAGAAGAAGATGTATATATATATATATATATATATATATATATATATATATATATATATATATATATATATATATATATATATATATATATATATATATATATATATATATATATATATATATAATTTAGATCCTATTCAAAATCAGTAACTGTTCCACCTTCCTCCTCAGCAACAATAATTTAAGATTAGCTTCATATTATTTACACATCACACCCACAGTTAAATCCCTCTATTCCATCCTTGAAGCTTTCCCTTTGTACATAACAACTGATTTGCTCTTATTGTTTAATTTTATGCTTGATCCTTTACATTCTATAATATGTACCTGCTAGGGCTGTTGATCTTCCCTGTTTCTGATTGCAGTCTATCCTCTTCTAACCTCGATGCTTGCCATCATTTCCGATTTATTATCTGAGGTCTCATCCTGACTGCATAAAGCACCTCCCCTAACCTTTCCCTTCTAACAAACTTGATAATTGCTACCATCCCTGTTACTTACTGACTCCTATATCAAACCCATGAACATCATCATACTATGCTCTGATTTGAATTGATGATCTCACCAGCACACTTAATTGTGATTTAACTATTATTCAGACATTTCTGAAATAATATACCTCCTACTTTGGATCTTTGACATGCCATAATTAAATTTGCATATACTCCACAGGTTTTCGTGATAAGGTATCATACAGCATACTTGTAAATTTATCATGCAGCATACTTGTAAATTTAAGAAAACCATACTTGGGGTTTATCCTTCTACTATCTCAGTCAGTCTTATATTTATGAAGCTTTGTCCAGACATCGCATGTATCCTTTTACTGATATATTATAAAGATATATTTTCAATCCTATGACACCTTTGTTCATTACATACATTGTGAAACAGTTCATCAAACATTTCTCTCCCTATTTGTCAAAGTCATTTACACATTAAGTGAACCTTTTCGGTGCTTTCACCTTGTAATTATTTTACATTTGCCCCATTGGTAGTTGAAATTATTCCCGTAAATGTAGAGATACTTCCTCCAGTTTTGTTCGCCGTGTTTCCAGCTTTGTTCGCCGTGTTAAACTTTTCTCTTATACTTTCAGTACTCAACAGTCTCTCCGACATGCTACCAAATGTTTCTTTGACAGTGAACAACTTTCCCATAAGTACGTCTCCTTAGCGAACTTTGTCAATTTTTTTATATTGTAAATATATATACATACATACATACATACATATATATATATATATATATATATATATATATATATATATATATATATATATGTGTGTGTGTGTGTGTGTGTTTGTGTGTATTTTTTTTTTTTTGTCCTCTCTGTTAATGTCCAAGCATTTATAGTTTCCTCTGCGGTTCAGCTAGAATCGCACCAGTTTTAATTTAAGGTTCTTGACTTAAACTCATACCTCTCTTCCATTTCATTAAAATTCGTTGCCCAGTTTACAACCGTGTTTCCCCTCGTCCTCCGTTTTAAATAAAAGGAAGCAGCTGATTTAAAGGGTCATTTTGGAGTAAATGAAATGGATAACGGTTTCGTCTCAGAATTGGTGAAACAAGAAATGTGGTAAGCTGTAAGAAAATGACCTGGAAGAGAAGACGACTGTAGGTCTATAGACGCAGATAATTATAAATAGGAAAGTCCAGGTAACACAGGAAGAAACCTAATGTGAATACCTATTCAGGAAACAATACTACGTTTATTGATAAGAATGAGAAGCATCTCCTGGTCGCAATCTAACCATGGCAGAAAGAGGTGAGAACAGAAACTGAGAGGATTAGAGAAAAGCTGTGACACCAAAAGCATTCGCCGAAAGCATGAGAAAACAGTTTGAGAACGGAACTGATGATAACTGCACTAATTAGCTGTATTAATGGGAATTATTGGAGAAGAGGTACTTCGTTCAGTCAGTCGCTTTTATTTTTACATGCTTTTATTTAACTTGACTTCCACGTCTGTCTGTCGGTGTGTCTGTCTGTCTGTCCTCAAATCTTGTAACTCAACTTTCGACCTGTTCCCTTCGTCTGATGGACTTGAAACTTTGCATGGTTACTCAATCCCGGTGGCAGTCCAACCTTACATGATTAGTAGGGCAGCAGTGACCTCTAGTGAGCCTACACTGACCTCTCCCAGTATCTCAGGATTTGTATGAAACTCTTCGGATTTTTCACAACTAATTCTTTGACTCAATAGAATCTATCTTCTGTATAACCACTTCCCCTTCCCTCTTCCATACCTTCCCCCTCCCCCTTTTCCTTCCGGAGCACACGATCAAGTGTTAATTTACCTGTGTCCTTCCCTCCCCTTCCCTCTTCCATCCCCATCCCACTTCCCCTCCCCTCCCCTTCCTCTCCCATCCCCCTCCCTCTTCCCATCTCCTCCCCTCCCCTTCTGGAGCATACGATCAAGCCTTAACTTAGATGTGTCCCCCCCTCCCCAAGCACATGATCAAGTGTTAATATAGACTGTGACCTCCCCTTCCCCCTTCCGTCCCCCTCCACTTCCCCTTTTCCATCCCCTTCCCGTCTCCATTCCCCCTCCCCTCCCAGTTCCCCCTCTCCATCTGGAGCACACGATCAAGTGTTAATTTAGCTGTGTCCTCTCCTACCCGTCCCTCTTCCAGCCCCTTCCCTTTGTCCTCCCCTCCCCCTCCCCCTTCAAGAGCATAAATCAAATGTTAATTTAGCAGTGTCCTACTCCCCTTCCCTCTTCCATCCCATCTCCCTTACCTCTACCATCCCCTTCCCACACCCATCCCCTCTCCTCCTCCTTCCCCTTCCCCTTCCCCTCCTCCTCCCCTTACAAAGAACACATCAAGTGTTAATTTAGCTGTGTCCTCCCCCTCCCCTTCACTCTTCCATCCCCCTCCCCTCCCGTTCCCCTTGCGAAGCACACGATCAAGTGTTAATTTAGCTGTGTCCTACGGCTCCTTTTCTCTCTTCCCTCCCCTCCTCCCTCTTCCATCCCCTCCCCTTCCCTCTTCCATCCCCCTCCCCCTTCCCTCTTCCATCCCCTTCCCCTCGCGAAGCACACGATCAAGTGTTAAATTAGCTGTTTCCTCCCACTCCTCTTCCCTCCCCTCCTCCCCTCCCCTTCTCTTCCATCCCCTCCCCTTCCCTCTTCCATCCCCTCCCATCCCCTTCCCCTTGCGAAGCACACTATCAAGAGTTAATTTAGCTGTTTCCTCCTGCTCCTCTTCCCTCTTCCTTCCCTCTTTCATCACCTCCCTCTTCCATCCCGCTCCCCTCACCTTCCTCTTGCGAAGCACGCGATCAAGTGTTAATTTAGCTGTGTCCTCCAGCTCCTCTTCCCTCTTCCCTTCCCCTCCCCTCCCCTCCCTCTTCCCTTCCCCTTGCGAAGCACACGATCAAGTGTTAACTTAGCTGTGTCCTATGGCTCCTCTTCCCTCTTCCCTTCCCCTCCCCTCCTCTTCCATCCCCTCCCCCTTCCTTTCCCCTTGTGAAGCACGCTTTCAAGTGTTAATTTAGCTGTGTTCTCTCGCTCCTCTTCCCTCCCCCTCCCCACCCTCTTCCATCCCCCCCTCCCCTTCCCTCTCCCATCCCCTCCCATTCCCTCTTCTATCCCCTCCCCATTCCCTCTTCCATCCTCTCTCCCCTTCCCTCTTCCATCCCCTCCCCTTCCTTCTTCCACCTCCTCCCCTTCCCTTCCTCTTGCAAGCACTAACGATCAAATGTTAATTTAGCTGTGTCCTATGGCTCCTCTACCCTCTTCCCTCCCCCCTCCCCTCCACTCCCTTTCCCCATTATGAAGCACATGATCAAGTGTTAATTTAGCTGTGTCCTCCCGCTCCTCTTCCCTCTTAACCCCTCTCTCTTCCATCCCCTCTCCCTTCCCTCTTCCATCCTCCTCCCTTCCCTCTTCCATCCGTTCCCCTTCCCTCTTCCATCCCCCTCCCCTCCCCTCCCCTTCCCCTTGCGAAGCACACGATCAAGTGTTAATTTAGCTGTGTCCTCCAGCTCCTCTTCCCTCTTCCCTCCCCTCCCCTCTCTCTTCCATCCCCTCTCCCTTCCTCTTCCACCCCCCTCTCCTTCCTTCTTCCATCCCCTTCCCTCCTCCATCTCCCTCCCTCTTCCATCCCCTCCCCTTCCTTTTTCCATCCCCTCCCCTTCCCTCTTCCATCCCTTCCCCCTTCCCTCTTCCATCCCCTTCTTTCTTCCATCCCCTTCCCTCTTCCATCCCATCCCCTTCCCTCTTCCATACCCTCCCCTTCCCTCTTCCATCCCCCTCCCCCTTCCCTCTTCCATCCCCTCACCCTTCCCTTCCCCTTGTGAAGCACACGATCAAGTGTTAATTTAGCTGTGTCCTCCCGCTCCTCTTCCATCCCCTCCCCCTTCCCTCTTCCATCCCCTTCCTCTTCCATCCCCCCCTCCCCGTCCCCTTGCGAGGCACACGATCTAGTGTTAATTTAGCTGTTCCTCCAGCTCCTCTTCCCTCTTCCACCCCCTACCCCTTCCCTCTTCCATCCCCTCCCCTTCCTTCTTCCATCCCCCTCCCCTCCTCTTCCCCTTGCGAAGCACACTATCAAGTGTTAATTTAGCTGTTCCTCCAGCTTTTCTTCCCTCTTTCCTCCCCCTCCCCTCCCTCTTCCATCCCCTACCCCTTCCCTCTTCCATCCCCTCCCGTTCCCTTCCCCTTGCAAAGCACACGATCAAGTGTTAATTTAGTTGTGTCCTCCAACTCCTCTTCCCTTCCCCTTCCCCTTCCCTTCCCTCTTCCATCCCCTCTTCTTCCCCTTCCATCCCCCCCCTTCCCTCTTCCACCCCATCCCCTTCCTCTTCCATCCCCTCCCCTTCCCTTCCCCGTGCAAGCACATGATCAAGTGTTAATTTAACTGTGTCCTCCAGCTCCTTTTCCCTCTTCCCTCCCCCTCCCCTTCCCTCTTCCATTCCCTCCCTTCCCCTTCCATCCCCTCCCCTTACCTCTTCCATCCCCTCCCCTTCCCTCTTCCATCCCCTCCCCCTACCCTTCCCTTGCAGCTGAAGCACACGATCAAGTGTTGATTTAGCTGTGTCCTCTCGCTCCTCTTACCTCTTCCTCCCCTCCCCACCCTCTTCCATCCCCCCTTCCCTCTTCCATCCCATCCCCTTCCCTCTTCCATCCCCTCCCCTTCCCTCTTCCATACCCTCCCCTTCCCTCTTCCATCCCCTCCCCTTCCCTCTTTCATCCCCTCCCCTCCCTTTTCCATCCTCCCCTTCCCTTCCCCTTGCGAAGCAATTACGATCAAGTGTTAATTTAGGTGTATCCTCCGGCTCCTCTTTCCTCTTCCCTCCCCTCCCTCCCCTCTTCTTTCCCTCTTCCATCCCCCTCCCTTCCCTCTTCCATCCCCTTCCTCTTCCCTCTGCCATCCCCCTTCCTCTTCCCTCTGCCATCCCCTCCCCTTCCCCCTCCATCCCCCTCCCTTCCCTCTTCCATCCCCTTCCCTTTCTCTCTTCCATCCCTCCCCTTCCCTTCCCCTTGTGAAGCACACGGTCAAGTGTTAATTTAGCTGTGTCCTCTCGCTCCTC
Organism: Macrobrachium rosenbergii; assembly: GCF_040412425.1. Lineage (NCBI taxonomy): Eukaryota > Metazoa > Arthropoda > Malacostraca > Decapoda > Palaemonidae > Macrobrachium > Macrobrachium rosenbergii. The sequence continues at coordinate 39,291,560 of NC_089751.1, read as the reverse complement.
TTCCTCTTCCCTCCACCTCCCCACCCTCTTCTATCCCCTCCCCTTCCTTCTTCCATCCCCTCCCTTCGCTCTTCCATCCCCTCCCCTTCCCTCTTCCATACCCTTCCCCTTCCCTCTTCCATCCCCTTCCCCTTCCCTCTTCCATCCCCCTCCCCTTCCCTTCCCCTTGTGAAGCACACGATCACGTGTTAATTTAGCTGTGTCCTCCTGCTCCTCTTCCCTCCCTTCCCCTCCCTCTTCCATCCCCTCCCCTTCCCTCTTCCATCCCCTCCCCCTTCCCTCTTCCATCCCCTCCCCTTCCCTCTTCCATCCCCTCCCCCTTCCCTTCCCCTTGCGAAGCACACGATCAAATGTTAATTTAGCTGTGTCCTATGGCTTCTCTTCCCTCTTCCCTCCCCCTCCCTTCCCTCTTCCATCCCCTTCCCCTTCCCTTCTTCCCCTTGCGAAGCACACGATCAAGTGTTAATTTAGCTGTGTCCTCCAGTTCCTCTTCCCTCTTCCCTCCCCCTTCCCTCTTCCCTCTTCACTCTTCCATCCCCCTCTCCTTCCCTATTCCATCCCCCTCCTCTCCCCTCCCTTTCCTTGCGAAGCACACGATCAAGTGTTAATTTAGCTGTGTCCTCCAGCTCCTCTTCCCTCCCCTCCCCTCTCTCTTCCATCCCCTCTCCCTTCCCTCTTCCATCCCTTCTTCCATCCCCTTCCCTCCTCCATCTCCCTCCCTCTTCCATCCCCTCCCCTGCCCTCTTTCATCCCCTCCCCCTTCCCTCTTCCATCCCCCCCCCCTTCCATTCCCTCTTCCATCCCCCTCCCCCTTCCCTTCCTCTTCCATCCCTTCCCTTGTGAAGCACACGTTCAAGTGTTAATTTAGCTGTCCTCCCGCTCCTCTTCCCTCTTCCCTCCCCCTCCCCTCCCCTCCCTTCCGAAGCACACCATCAGAATGTTAATTTAGCTGTGTCCTCCCCCTCCTGTTCCCTCTTTCCTCCCTTCCCATCTTCTTCCCCTTCACTATTCCCTCCCTTTTCCGTCCCCTCCCTTACCTTTCACCTTCCCCTTTCCCATCCCCCCTCTCTTCACCTTTCCTCCCCTCCCCCTTCCAGAGCAGACGATCAAGTGTTAATTTATCCGTGTTCTTCTCTCTTTCCCCCTTCCCTTTTCCATCCCTCTCCACTTCCCCTCACCTCCCCTTCCTCTCCCCTCCCACTTCCTCCTCCCATCCCCCTCCATGCCACCTTCTCCCTTCCCTCCATATTCCCTTCCCCCTCTCCCTCCCATCCCTCCCTTCCCCATTCCACTTCCCTCACCCTCCCCTCCCGAGCACGACCAAGTGTTAATATAGCTGTGTCCTCCTCTGCTCCTTCCTCTTCCATCCCCATCCCCTTCCCTTCCCCTCCTCCTTCCTCTTACCATTATCTCCCCTGCCACCTTCCCTTCCCTGCCCCTCACCTCCCTTCCCTGCCCCTCACCTCCCCTTCCCTGCCCCTCACCTCCCTCCCTTCCCTACCCCTCCTCTCTCCCCACCCCTCTTCTTTCCCCTCCATCCCCTTTTCAATTTCCTCTCCTCCACTACGGTGATTAGCTTAATATCAGATTAGAGTGATAAATCGTCTAATAAGTTGTTTTTTCGAGTGAATTATTAAAATCTGAAAATCATGGAGGAGTCGACCAACAGTGGCAAACGGTGGAGAAACCTTGCTTGCATAGGTGATATTCAGTATGATGACTTGGCAGGCAGGGAACTCGGCCTGCTTATCGTGGAGATGAATAGCAACGTCGACCAAAAAGATGCGAAAGCATTCACAGACATATTGAAAGGATACGATCCTTCAAACTGGAGCAAATCTGTAGAAAATATAATGAAAATAATGGAAGGGATACCAATGAAAGTTTAAGTTATCAAAAGACTTATAAAGAAAATCTACAAAAATCAACACATACCATCAAAGAAAATAAGTATGGTGAAATTAGTGAATATATTGATTGATGCAATAGGCAAACGGATGCCTAAAGCATGTAAACTATGTAGAGTGTGGTATAGCATTGTAAATCCACAAAACCTGATTAGGAAATGCTATGCTTGCCATGTTCCTACGCATCCTTCATGTGCTGAAGTAGTGCAAAATAAAAATAAGGACACAAAAATATTTTGCTCAACATGTCTAGTATGGATAGACAAGGTTATTAAATCAAGACTTAATGTACAGATTGTGGAGGATGAAGAAGATGAAGAAGAGGAAGAAGAGGAAAATAGAAAAGAAGAAAATAAGACTGAAGAGAGAGAAAAGAGTAATGAAAACAAAGAACAGGATAAGAGTATTGATGCAGAGAAACTCATAGATTCTACATATGAGGCAATACAGCAACATACATATGAAGAAATAAATTATGACATGATAAATCAAAATAAAATCCCAAAGAGGTTGTACCCGGATCTTCATACTGATGGGAAAGAACAAGAAAAAAAAAAAGAAAGACACAGTATGCACCCTTTTGAAAAGAGGGAATTGCAGGTTTGGTGAAAGATGTTATTACAAACATCCCAAGATATGTCACAATTATGAGATCTATGGCAAATGTGCATATCTAGATGGCTATGAAGAGGAATGCAGCGATCTACATCCAAAAATATGTAGAAACTGGAAAGAAGGAAATGGATGTAGGTTTAATAAGAAATGTAGGTACATGCATCCTGTAGCCATGAAAAACCAAAATCAAAATCAAATACATATAAAAAATCAAGGTAAAAATGAAACAAATAAAGAAAGAAACAAAGATCATGTGATGAAGGCAAAAAACAAGCCAACAACACATTACGAAATGTCAGCACCACGATATGAGGCATCAGCACCTAGATATAGCACAAGGAACAAGCAATGTATCTATGATGCTAGGGGATGGTGCAGATATGGAGATAAATGCAGGTTTATGCACAAAATGAATAAATATGAAGCTGGAAGACCAAATATAATGGAAAAGTTGGATTTTTTAATGTACGAATTTCTGGAAATTAAAAAAAGATCAACATATCAGAACAGGAAAGATACATGGGAAAATCCTTATTATTACCCATATTAGATAATGGAGATAATAAGCAAACCATCATAGTGATGAACGTGCTGGGTCTAGTTTCGAGTAACTCAAAAAGAAAGATAGAGTTCTTAGAAGAACTAAACCAAAATGAAAAAAAAAATAGAAATATTGAATATAAGTGAAACCTGGTATTCCCAAGAGACTGGTAATGATGACCAGATAAAGGGTTTCCAAACTTATAGATCAGATAGAAAAAATAGAAATCAAGGGGGAACCGCAATATATGGGAGAGATGCCAATCAAGGAAAAATCTGTGAGAAATATAGTAACACAGAATGTGAATTAATAGTGGTAGAATTTGAATCTGAAAAATTAGTGAACATTGTAATATACAGACCCCCTAATACTAAAGAGTTTGGCATAATAATTGACAAATTGGATGAAATATGTAGAAATCACAAGGACTGGACTATACTCCTATCCGGAGACTTTAACTTTCCTTTTGTAGAATGGAAAGAACGAATAGGAGACTGTGGTTGTATTTATACATATAAAAAAGAGAGCAATAGTAGCGCAGAAGATAAGAGGCAATTTGAAAAGCTATTAGATATGCTACTAGAACATAACATTCAGCAAATAAATCACCTGCCAACAAGAAAGGATAATATTTTAGACCTAGTATTTGTGAATGAGGTGAACTATGTTAAAGAAATAATAGTATATAACACGAGTATTTCGGACCATAATGTCATAGAAATAACAGTCCGTTCCAAAGCACATGAAAACAGAGAAAAGCAAGAGACGAAAAAATGGGAAGGATATGGAAAATACAATTTCTATAGTAAAAATATAAATTGGTCAAAAATAAATGAAGAATTAAACAAAGAACGGGAAAACATATTTGTAAGTGATAATATACAGGTAAATACCGATATATTATACAAAAAATATTAGAGGAAATAGTGGAAAAATATATACCGAAGAAAAAAAGTAAACATCAGTCACGAATTCCAAGAGACAGAAGGATCTTGTTCCAGAAAATCAGAAAGTGGAAAAAAGGTCTTGCAAAGGAAAAGAATGCATGGAAAGTGATGGAACTAAAAAGTAAGATAGAAAATGCAGAACAGAAGATTATACAATCAAAAGAAAATGAAAAATGGAACCTAGAAGAAAAGACCCTACAAAATATCAAGCAAAACCGTAAAATTTTTTATTCGTATGCAAAAAAGATTAATAAAATAAGAGTAGAAATAGGCCCTCTAAGAATTGAAGGGCGATTAACGAAAGAAAAAAAGGAAATATGTAACATATTAGCAGAAAGATATGAGTGAATTTACACCTAGAATTGACAATGAAGATAATGATACAGAAATAAGAGATGAAAATATTGAATACTTACCTGATATAGATATTACAGAAGCCGATATTGTGTAGGCTATTAATGAAATTAAAAATGGATCAGCAGCAGGACCAGATGGCGTACCTGCCATATTGTTAAAGAAAGTGGTTCATTCAATCGCAAAGCCGCTAGCAATATTATTAGGACAAAGCATAGATACAGGCAAGATTTATGATGAGCATAAATTAGCATATATTACTCCTACTTTCAAAAGTGGTTCAAGACTAGAGGCAAGTAATTATAGGCCTGTGAGTCTGACATCTCATATTATGAAAGTTTATGAAAGGGTAATGAAAAAAAATATAATGAAACATTTAATGAAAAATAGATTGTTCAATATAGGACAACATGGTTTTGTACCTGGAAAAAGTACACAAACCCAACTGTTCTTCCACCATGAAAGCATATATAAAAATATGATAAATGAAAAAGATACAGATGTGGTTTACCTAGACTTTGCAAAAGCTTTTGACAAGGTAGATCATAATATATTAGCGAAAAAAATTAGAAAACATAACATTGTTGACAAAGTAGGAAGATGGATAAAAGAATTTTTGCAAAACAGAAAACAGATAGTGATTGTAAACGATGAGAAATCGGATGAAGCTACGGTAATATCCGGTGTACCACAAGGTACGGTGTTAGCTGCATTGCTGTTTGTGATTATGATTGCAGACATAGACAGTAATGTTAAGGACTCAGTAGTAAGAAGTTTCGCAGATGACACAAGAATAAGTAGAGAAATTGCTTGTGATGAAGATAGGAACTCGCTACAAAGAGACCTAAACAAAATATATAAATGGGCAGAGATAAATAGGATGGTATTTAACTCTGATAAATTTGAATCAATGAACTATGGTGATAAAGTAGGAATGCTATATGCATATAAAGGACCTAATAATGAAACAATCACAAACAAGGAAGTAGTTAAAGACCTTGGTGTGATGTTGAATAGGAATATGTTATGCAATGATCAAATAGCAATTCTATTGGCAAAATGCAAAGCAAAAATGGGAATGTTGTTCCGGCACTTCAAAACAAGAAAAGCTGAACACATGATTATGCTCTATAAAACGTACGTACGTAGTCCACTTGAATATTGCAATATAATATGGTACCCACACTACCAAAAGGATATTGCACAAATAGAGAGTGTACAAAGGTCATTTACAGCTAGAATAGAAGAAGTTAAGGACCTTGACTACTGGGAAAGACTACAATTCTTAAATTTATATAGTCTTGAAAGGAGAAGAGAACGCTACATGGTAATCCAAGCATGGAAACAGATAGAAGGAATTACCGAAAACATCAAGGAGCTAAAAATATCAAAAAGAGCAAGCAGAGGTAGATTAATAGTGCCAAAAACTATACCAGGAACACTAAGGAAAGCACACAGGACATTAATCCACCACGCACCAGCATCGATAATGCAGCGTCTATTCAATGCGCTACCAGCTCATCTGAGGAACATAACAGGAGTGAGCGTAGATGTGTTTAAGAATAAGCTCGACAAATATCTAAGATGCATCCCAGACCATCCAAGACTGGAAGATGCAAAATATACCGGAAGATGCGTTAGGAATTCTCTGGTAGACATCAAAGGTGCCTCACACTGAGGGACCTGGGGCAACCCGAAGGAACTGTAAGGTCTGTAAGGTGTAAGGTCTTCCCCTCCCCTCCTTCCCCCTACCTCCCCTCCTCTCCTAACCTCTCTCCTTCCTCCTCCTCTCCCCTCCCCCTCACCTTCCATCTCCCCTCCCTTTCCCCTCCATCTCCCCTTCTCCCTCCCCTCCTCTTCCCTCTTCCATCCCCCTCTCCTTTGCTCCTCCCATTTCCATTCCCCCTCCCCTCCCATTTACCCTTCCCCCACCTTCTTACTCCCACTTCCCTCTTCCCTCCCTTCCCCTCTCCCTTCCCTCCTCCCATTTACCCTTCCCCTCACCTTACTCCTCCCTCCCCTTCCCTCTTCCTTCCCTTCCCCCTTACCCCTCCCCCTTCCCTCCTCCTCCCCCGTAAACGGACATCAACTTCGTTAACCGCAGTCATAAATTGGTTACAGTTTCTGTCAAACCTGAATGTATGAAAGAAAAAATATTTTAAAAATTTTAAACATGCTTTTATTAAAATGCACTAAAAAGTAAAAAATATTTCTTTGGAGAACACCCGGGTTTTGTTACAGTTAATCATGTCGGCAAAAATAAAAGCGTGGGCCCCAAACGTGGAAGGAAACGCTGCAAGAAATATATTATTTATTTCTTTTATATAGACATGATTAATTGTAAGAAAATCCTGGTGTGTCTCAAAAAATTATTTTTTACTTTTTAATAAAAGCATGTTTTTAAGTTTTTATTATATTTTTTTACCCAGCTTTATGGTCGCACCGTTATTTTTGATGATAATGTCATGATTCTAAATAGAACTAGCGTAGGTTGAAGAAACAAATGAAGTCTTCAAAGCATGAATAAAAATCATTCACTGTATTGAAAATACGTATCCTATACTGCGGAAATGAATGCCTATGCGTATATACTAATGTCTCACGAAAGTCCACACATATTAGAACTCTCTTAGAATAAGTTAATATTGAATTACCAAGTAAGTGTATTCCGAGAAATCAACCTTTATCTGTATTGCAGCTTCCCTGTTTTCAGTGATACATGACGAAGATATTCTTAGTTGTATTCTTTCATTTAACTTACATGATGGCGAACCAGACACTAAGGATTACGGCATTACGCAGTACTGAGCAGTCGTCAAGGAAATGTAAATGCTTGCTTTTAATGTTCATAGTTATTATGAATGAAATTTCCTTGGCTTTAAGCCGCAAGCATTGTGCTCTCTCTGTATGTATAAAATTTCATATCTTTCATAACACGGGGTGTAGGAAAGCAGACAAAAGCTGCACTATGAAAAGCAGAATATTATAAAGATGTGATTTTTTACTTGGAGATATTTTCTGCACCAACCCTGAGCCTGGAAGCACAACAGCGATTGCCATGGTAACAATATATCATCACATTTTGATGTTTCGTACAATGTTGAAACTACTCGTCTAATATTTGTAGGAAAGATTGTATGTAAGAAATATACAAGACAGAATATTTTGGCTGATTATGCTATTAATAGCATCTTTAAGAAATAGATAAAACTGATAGCACCTTTAAGAAATAAATAAAAACTTGCAAATACATCTATTTTTGTATATGTATGAGGAAAGAGGTACAAATAAATGCATTGTTTGCGGACTTCAACAAGTTTCCTACTTTAGTTATCTAGGATTTCAGTTGATTTTTCCTAACGGAACGAGAATGTTTGAAAATGAATGTCTGGAAAAATAGAATAGGAAAGACTACTAAAGATTTTGGTGTTTCTTTATCTGCTTTAGCCAGTATTACAGTTTTAAAAATATTGCGAATTATTCAAGGTATCACATATGTAGGTTCTGTTGAATGTGGAGTAAAATAATCATATTGATACTGAGCAACTGAAAGAATTGTACCTTATATATCATTCTTATTTTTTAAAGTAAAGTTATGATATACATAAAGGAACTGATAATCTACTTACGAGCATTTATCGTGAATTTCCTCATCTTAGGAGATACTTTAATTAATTATTTGTGAACGGATTTATTATATTATACATGGTGTGTAGGAAAGGTTTTATCCGCTGTAGGTATAACAGGAAATTTATAGTGATTATGGGATATATGAAGAATCTTAGATTTAACGGACAATAATTAATTTAGATAGGCTTTTAAGTCAGGCTTTTCCATTTAACACAGTTAGTTAACTTACCCTTGGTTTCACTGGTGATTGATGTAGTATGTTTTTCAAATTCAAAACTATGACTGAAATTCGGGTAAAATGCACATTTAAAACAAAAAAGTCGTAGCTAAAGGTGAGGATATGGTCTGGACAGTCTCTCATATCTATATTGAGAAAAAGGATCTGATGGAAAGGAAACTAGATTTGTGGTTAGGTAAGCAACAGATTTGACACTAGTAACAACATGGAAAAGGACTAATTTATATTTCATTTACGTTTCACCTTATCTGTGAGATTAAAGTTCAGAGTGAATTCATTAGTTCCGTAATATGTGTATTATTTCGCTTAATTTCCAGTATTTCATCTATGAGCGCCACCAGAATGGCGTTGATGCCTAAATTAATTTTCTATTCAAGTCTTGCTTCGCTTTTGAAAAATTTGTTTGCTTGTGACATTAGTCGAAGCATGTCCGATATGGGAAGAGGTGCCATGATAAATAATGTTAGGTTGATGAAATATATATTAGCATAATATAACCCCCAGTGTGCATAAACTGCTTTTCTAAAATGTTTTCTAACAAGATAGCTTAATAACTGATAAATTACGAACGAATGAAAATGAGCAAACTAGTGCAGTTCTCACCGCATAATGCATTTTGATTTATTGAAGCATGATGTTAAATCACAGTTTAATTAACTCACTCCCATTTCACATTTCTGAGGTCTTCTCTGTATACGTGGTAACCTGTGGTAATGATGAGCAGTTGACTACACCGGTTGCTGAAGGAAATTAAAAACATTTCTGAGAAAACTGCGACAGGCCACTGGTCTCATGCTGATTATGATAGAAGATTGAAGAGTAGAAGCCAGAAGTAAAACAACTCACTGATCACAACCACAATTAAATTTTAACGCTGAGTCGTGGGTGAAACTTATTTGCAGAAAACCTCCACAACATAAGCCATTTCATAACCCCTACACAGAGGATCATCTGCTACGCCGTAAATCCACTTGCGCACAGTGCGCCATTAACCTTTTATCTTGCACAGTTCTCGAGCCTCATTGATTTTAAGGCTTTTCCTCTCCAATATCTATTTTCCACTATCAGTCTGGTGTTTTTAAGTCTTTGTTTCCTCCCAACTAATAATCCTTCCAAATTCAACGCTGTTTCCACTACTCTGCTGACCCCATTCTTTCCACATATCCAAAGAATCTAAAAATTCTCAGATTAATTCTTTCACCATATATATATATATATATATATATATATATATATATATATATATATATATATATAATATATATATACATACATACACGTATATATTCTTACGTTCTGGTGTCTGTTGGAAAAATGTAAAGGGGTTTTTTATCATAGACTGCCTTTGAGGGCCAACAGAAAGCACCCAGAATGTAATAAAATGGATGGGAAATAGGTGTGACTTACCCTTATTATCAGCAATTAAGTTAGGGAATGGAAGGTCGCCATTGGGAATGAGTCACTAGTTACGTTAAGATGAATTTATTTACAAATGAAGCAGTCACGAGATTAATCTTAAAACTGATGATCCAGTAGGCAAATCAGTAAAATGTGAAACGCTATTAGACCGTGAATAGCAAGTCTTTGAAATAGGAAGCGGTTAACACTGATTGAATGAGTTGCTAGGGTCTGGCACTTGTGCACAATGGGAAGGGAACTGGGTAGTCCCCCCCGGGGACTGCGTATCAGGCTCTCTGGCTTATCATAAATGGCAGTATTTCTAAGTATAATTGATTCACAAGGCTGGGTCGACCGCATGGGAGCCGTGTAACAGGATTCCTGGAAGAGAAGCCCAAGTTAGCATTCCAAATCAAGGAGTTTCTCTCATATGAAACTTTAAGTCTGCGCCATGGAGGAATTAATCAATTAAATTTAATTAGCCATTAGTTAACACTATGGTGGGAATAATGTAATTCTGATTACTAAATTGACTTAATTTTAACTTAGGACAAGTCATGGGGTGAATCATTGGCTGCTTTGCTGGTAGGGTTGCTTAACAAAGGGGGCTTTGTTCAGAGGAGTGGAAGTTGGAAATAATGAAAATGTGGAGAGAAATTCATGAGAAGAAACAGGAACTGGCAGGGAAATTGCATTCATAGACGTACCTGATCCTGTTTTTTTCATAAGCTCTTTGCAAGAAGCCGTAGATCGTCTGGAATGGCGTCTGGGCCAGCATGGAAGGGAGAAGCTGAGTCATACGCACGTCTGGCTAGATGCTTGTCGGTGGTATGTCTGCTTGGTTGGTTTTCAAATCGCTCCTCGGGGGTCTTGGCGTACTTTGAGTTGGACACAGGGTAGCAGTCGCGTTTGGAAGCAAAATCCCCAAGCCAGTAATAGGTTCATACAGCAAGAGACCTTACAGCTAAGTCCCTAAAGTTCAAAACAATAGCCCCTTTGAAAAGGCTTCCGCCTTTGTGAGCCTAACGACTTCCTTTGCCCCCGAATCACGCGATGTGGAGGGGGCGAAGGAGTGGTATTGTTCTACCCCAGATCGGGTGACCTGGGGGCTTTAGACTTTAGTCCTTCATGAGTTCAAATCTGGGCAATTTCTTCCTTCCCACCGCCAAACTAAGCCTAGAATTTAACTGAGAAGCGAATTTGTCCGTTAATTTCGATCCCCGTATCTAGCAGGCTAAAAGGAACGAATGAAAATATGTGAGAATATATATATATATATATATATATATATATATATATATATATATATATATATATATATATATATATATATATATGTATATATATATATACATATACACACATTCATACATACACATATAAACACGTGTATGTATATATATGTGTGTGTGCGCGCGTGTGTTTGTGTGTGCATGTGTGTTTGCGTGTCAGCAGGATATATCAAGGAGGAGGGAACAGATTTTGATGGAACTGGGCCGGCTATATCCACGTGACTTTTCGAGGTAGTCAACTGTAGGAGAAATCGGAGCACTGCTTGTATGGTGCTAGGAAAACCACCTTGATCTTGCCGTCTGTAAGACAGGAATTTTGGCTGTCTAAATCACGCCCAGCCGTGAATTCATAGTACCATATTGATTGTTGGGCCCCGATACTTACTTTTTTTTCTGTCTGTGGTGAGGAGAAATGCATGACTTGGTAGAGGTATGCCCACTACGTACTTCCCTTGTTACGTTTTTCTGCCTCACGTTTCCAGTTGATGGCCCTTTCATTGATCTTGAAGTTCAGGAATTTTGACGAGACCAAAAGTGCATTTTTGTATGTGTGTAAGCAAACTATTTGCACCGTGCGGTCCCTTAATTTGGAATAAGAAATAAGAAACAATACGGCTTCTGCATCCGTTACAATTCCCGCATAAAGGCAGCTCCCAGCGAGTTCTTTAACTAGTTTACAATTTAGTTTAGCCTTCGAGCATGAACTGTCTGCAAGGGCAGTGAATTAAGGAGAGAAATGAAAGGTGTAATGGAGGTTCCATTCTTGTTTTGCTAAGCCTTTTTTTAGTTTTCTGTAAAAGAAAACTATTGAGAGTGTCTGTCCGTCCGCACTTTTTCTGTCCGCCCTCAGATCTTAAAAACTACCCAGGCTAGAGGGCTACAAATTGTTATGTTGATCATCCACCCTCCAATCATCAAATATACCAAATTGCAGTCCTCCAGCCTCAGTAGTTTTGATTTCATATAAGGTTAAAGTTAGCCATAATCGTGGGTCTGGTAACGCCATAAGACAGGCCACCACCGGGCCGTGGCTGAAAGCTTCAGGGGCCACGGCTCATACAGAAAACTCTATTGCGCCGAAACTTCGGTGCATTTTTTACTTGTTTTTTATTGTCTAGCAACAGAGAACATTCATCACGTCGACGAGAGTTGTTCCGAAGAAAGAGTTTCTCCTTGTTTTTCTCCTTGTTTATATATCAGTGTACATCTCTTGCGCGACGCATTCCCTTACAAAAAGATCGTAGCCAATAGGAACGATAACAATGCACTTTTAAAACCCCTCAATTACGGCGCCCCCTCTCCGCGTTTAATATAACCGAAAAAAGACGCCGGGAAAATAAAGGGCAGCGAGGAGCGGATGGTCAAAGTGAAAAGTCTCGTTATTTCTAACCTCGCTCTCGAGTGAATTTGTATGCAAGACAATTGGCTCCATCGAGAATTAAAAGTGACAAATTCCTTCCTGTAAAGACTCGAGCATGAAGGGAGGAAGGGAAAAATCGCCAGAAGTTGGGCTGCTTTAATATGGGCGCGAATGGCAGCCGTACATCTATGTCTGGGGGCTGCAGATGCCACGCTTGTTTGTTTTGTAGCGAAAATGGAAGCTCTTTCGTTGTTTGTGTTTGGAATTATTTTCTGTGTTGGCGTCAGGGTGCTGTGGGGTGGTAGGGACAGTAGGGATATACTGGGCCCTAGATTTTCCTCTCAATTAAAATTGGACAAACAAACACGGTTATAATTATTTTCTGGATTATGGTAATCGCTGATGCATATATCCTAGAATATTAATTCCAACTGGGATTTTTTTTTGGAAGAACTACTGGATTAAAGAGCCAATTTAATGAGGCTGACAGCCTCCCCGAGGAAAGTATAATGTTTGAATTGATGCCCATATATATATATATACACACTATACACATAAACATATATATATATATATATATATATATATACATATATTTTTTTATTTATGATTCAATTCAAGTGTTACATTCATGGAACATAAACATATATATATATATATATATATATATATATATATATATATATACATATGTATTTTTGTGTATATTTATTTATGAATCAATTCAAGTATTACAATCATGGACAAATCTACTAAGGGGAGGTTGTTAGGCTCTTGAACTGACCCTTTTATCACTGGAGTTCCCAATGGTTCATACTCAAGTACCTTCCTATATCTGTCATCCGGAGAAACCCTCTACCCGCCCTTGATGTTTTTGGAGACATTATGTTTAAACACAATGCATGAAAGTTTTTAAGTGTCTTGAATTAGATTAAAACTGTCATTACGAGGTAAACACAAAGACAAATTTGCTCTGAAGCCTCTCATTCCTAATCGAAGTATTGTTGGACCACAGTTATCTTCCATTAAGAAGTTCCCGACTTATTTTGCTGTAGACGAATTATCAGCCTCCATTCGTTATTGTTTTTTGTTATAATTACTTATTCCCTTCTTCGATTAATCTCTCATAAATAACATTTGTTGTTTTTATTTTTATAAGAAATAAAAACATCAAAGGCACTTCCTATTGGGAGTTAGATATAGAGATGAATATTAGACGGTCATAATCTTCTCCAATAAACAGGGCATTGCTACATCACAATATGTTCACAAAATGCCCTCAAGGTTCTGTAGTCATTGTTCGCATCGCAGAAGAATAGCTTTCGATAAAAGAAGTAGAGATAAACTTGCTAAGCAATTAACACCACGCGCACACGCACACGCACACTATATATATATATATATATATATATATATATATATATATATATATATATATATATATATATATATATATATATATATATATTATATATATATATATATATATATATATACACAGTATATATATAAATTTTGTGAATGTACGCAAAGAAATAAAGACAGACAAATAGAATGCTAGAGATGGGAAGACCTGATTGATAAGGGCAATGCATATCAATAAAAGAATACAGTTTCCATACAAAAAAAGTCACCGTTTTTCAGTGAAGGGAAAACTTGATATGGCTTTCAATTCTATTTCACAGATGGTCCTCCATTAGAGGCATTTTTTATATTTCTAACTACAAAACATTCCGTGGCGTCCGTCACGCAGACGAAATCAACTTTTCCCCTAAATTTGCATCATTATTTTATTTCATAGCTTTTCCCGAGCGTGTTGTGTAAAAGCTTTTAATGGCGTTATCTTTAATAAAGCTTTATTGGAAAAATTTAGAGAGAGAGAGAGAGAGAGAGAGAGAGAGAGAGAGAGAGAGAGAGAGAGAGAGAGAGTTGTCCATTAAAGTGGTATATGACTTTAATTTCGTACTCATTAAATTTTTACGAGTAAATATCCTTTCTCAAGAGACACTCTTTACATGTGATTTTTGTTAGGCTTAATAAATAGAAAAGTGATGGAACTTGATCTTGCAGTGTCTCGTGATGAAGAAAATCCTAACATAAATTAGTGACATTCTCCATGTATAATGAATCTTTTAAACTTTACAAATTATATTTTTATTTTTATTGTAAATTCCGTGAAATTGTTGTTATTTCAAATTTATCATTGTGTGAAACTGTTATTAATGTATTAATCGTTGGTTAATCAAAATATTCTCAAAGTTGAGATTAATGACGTAGATATTTACTTGTTGCTATTATTAATGAATACGCTGTTACAAATATACCACACACTCATCAATATATATATATATATATATATATATATATATATATATATATATATATATATATATATATATATATATATATATATGTGTGTGTGTGTGTGTACAACATGCATATATATATATATATATATATATATATATATATATATATATATATATATATATATGTATGTATGTATATATACATACATTCGTACATACATGTATGAATGTTTGTATATATGTAATTATACATATATAATTATATATTTATAAATATATGTGTATATATATATATATATATATATATATAGAAGTAGGTAGATATTATGACGCGATGTGCAGATCTTGTCAGAGAAAGAAGGTAAGAAATAATACATTCCTAGTTATTCTGGCAGTATTATCCGAGTTGTACAGAAGAACAGCCAAGGTTTTTCATCTAATTCCATGCTTAGTTTTTTTGCAGTGGACTGCATTCCGCGACTCACAGTTATGCAACCATTGTCGTAAATCCTCTAGCAACATAAGGGGAAACCTTTATGAATTAATATACAGACCCATAAGATTAGTTTATGCTATGGTGTCATTTACTACGAATCCAAGTGGTGGGTGGTGGGCCAGATTCGAACCACTGACCTTGCAATAGCGAACTCTGTGTTGTACCATTATCTGCAGTGCCCACCTTCCACACCCAGTTCAGACATGCAACCGCACTTTCACGTTTCTGAGTGAGTATGTGTGAATGTTTGTGCCTATGTCTTGCTGTGAATCGTATAGAATAATTCCTGATTTATGCGAGGCAGCCTTCACTCCTTTGAATTCCGAATTTAAACATGGGTTTTTTCCCCTGTTGTTGCTCTGAGGTCTTACGATGAAATTTAATTCGTCGTAGAGTGTGTTAAATTGACTTTCAAGTCGGAAGTTCCTCTTGGAGACGAATGATTCATGGAAGTTTTTCCTCGGATTATTTGCCGTCTCCTCTTTGCCCACAGATGTGATTACGAAGGATAAAGTTACAGGAAAAGTCATTTCTGATGTGACTAATGGAATATTTCATTACCTTTTTAATATATATATATATATATATATATATATATATATATATATATATATATATATATATATATATATATATATATATATATATTATGTTCTATCTCTTACAATCTTGTGTCTTTTGCTGAGGTAGGGCAGGAAAGGCAATTAAAAGTAATGACAGGTGGGATATGGAAAATAGAGATTATCATGTAATGATTCACAAGAGGAATAGGGCAATTATTAATTATAAAATGAGTAGAAAAAGGTAGGCATGTAAAAAATTCAAGGCAAAATCTGAGTAAATCTTCTGGATAAAAATGTTTTATATTAATTTAAATACACACTATATACAATAAAAAAAATATTGTTGCTCTTGTTTTACTAATGAAAATTTGAAAATTTTGCTTTGCCAATTTAAAAAATTCTCACATTCTGGTGCGATAAACGAAGACGTCTGCAAGTATTAATATGTAAATAATGCTCGACTTAATATCGACTCACTGGGATGCAACCTTTTGCAGATTTTCCGACTCTAGCTTCTGCAAGGTCAAAAATACGAATGCTCTAAAGTGGGTAGCCTTCAGGTTTTCCAATCCACCTTCCGATAACTTTTCCACAAAGGACTACTGGTGCTCTTGCAAATCTGTTCACATTTATGCAGTTTATTACTTTCCACTTATGTCCTTGCTCGGTTATGCTGAATTGTGCAGTTTCGTTGAATACTTTAGATGTATTTTTGACATTTAATGCCTCTGGTGTTGACTGATACACGTCTCGTTCAGCCAAACTTGTTTGTTTGGCTTAATGCAATTTCGACTTTTCTGACATTGGGAATTCAGATTTGTTTCACTATCATAAATTGCGGCGCTGCTGGACGATTTTCCAGTAAGGACAACCCCCGCCCCCATCCAAAAATATATATCACCAACGCCATCGATCTGGTTCATTTTTGACATTTGGTGAGCTTTGTCGATTTACTGAAACAAGAACTCACAACAGTGTGAGTCTTTCCCGGATATCGATAATAGGAAAGCTTAAATGGCAGGTCTTTAACAAGCTCTCCATTCAGATTCTCTTCGCATTCACGAGATATCTTGCAGGATATTGGAAGATCCAGCGTCTTGTTACAAAAATTTCATCAGAAAGGAAGCGTAATGTATTTTTACAATTTTATGTCTTACATGTCTGGCTTTTTCTGTGTGCATTCGTACATTTTTTTCACGGATGATAAAAATGAGGAATTTAATTTTGTTCGTGTTTTGTGAAACACTCATTTAACACCTAACAAATTGAGAATGAGCTTTTCACCTTTCGTCATGAAAGTTTTCTCATATCTTTTTACATATTAACGCTCTCTCTCTCTCTCTCTCTCTCTCTCTCTCTCTCTCTCTCTCTCTCTCTCTCTCTCTCTCTCTCTCTCTCTTAGTTTTACGGCTGTCCTTTAGAGCAAGAGCCCGTTCCAGCGTAAGGCTGGCTTAAAAACAATAATAAGCCTTGTAGGTTGGGTGGGTGAGCGCCTAAGTTCACAGCTAGATGACCCATGTTCGAATCTCGAACCTGACGAGGAGGAAAGATGGGCGCCATTCCTGAATTCCAGGTTACCTCTGTTGACCTTATGGTGACTGTAGGTTATAATGAAGCATAACTTGTCCAGATGCCTTGAAGAGATTCTGGAGAGTAACTGAAAATGTATATTTTCCCGAAGAGACGCCGGAAAACATTTGTCATCGCAAGGTATTGGAAAATAGCTTGTACAAACATTGCCGCAAAGGGGTTTACTGGAAACTAATTTTACGCATCGTGCCTTAAAGAAATACTGAAAAGAAATCATTCAAAGGATACTTCAGATATTGAAATGTAACTTGCCAGGACGTTGCCTTAGGGAAGGAATTGAAAATTTACGGATATTGCTTTGGAAATATAATAAAGAGTAACTTGCCTGGATGTTGCCTTAGAAAGGCTGCTCAGGATTTCTTCCGTTTGATGTGGTAAGTGTGAAACCTGGAGCATAAAGTCAACATCTCTCTCTCTCTCTCTCTCTCTCTCTCTCTCTCTGTAACTCTTTGCATCCCATTTGTTTCTAGAATCCTATGGGTTTCCGGTCTGGAAAAGTCGAGCCTAGATGTTACCACGACAAAGGACGTATTTATTGTTGCCTTTGTTTCTCGAGCTTTTGTTCATTGTTTCATGTGTGGAAAAATATATGTATAGGTATATGCAGATATTTGTGCCTGTGATGTTTCAGGCTCTATAGCATGTGAAAGTAGTTTTCGAATTTGTTTATGATTTTCTCTCTCTCTCTCTCTCTCTCTCTCTCTCTCTCTCTCTCTCTCTCTCTCTCTCTCTCTCTCTATATATATATATATATATATATATATATATATATATATATATATATATTTATATATGCACACATATATGTATATATCCATATATATATATATATATATATATATATATATATATATATATAAATGTATGTACGTGAATGTGTATGTGTATAAATATTCATATATCTACTATCTTACAGCATTGTTATTTCACTAATAATATTATGAGAATAATCACCCCATTTATTTTGAATATACACATACTTTTATAAACGCCCAATTAAAAAATTTCACAGTCACCATCACAGAAATAACATTCTCACACAAAACAATTTATGCATATAGCAGTGAAGGAGACAAACGCACTTTTACAAAATGAAAGACGCAATAAATCTGGATTTGAGAGACCGAAATACTTGAAAGCCAGTTTTCCCCTCCTCTCCCTGTGCCTGGGGACAATAAGAGCTCAACAAATTGAGTTACGCCGAATTCAAGGCAAAAGATTTATTTCGTTTGGTATGCCGGTCTTCTGCGAATCATTTGGATTACGGCATAAAACTTACGGTTCTAAGTCATCTGCTAATACGCATTTGCATGCTGGTCTCTCTCTCTCTCTCCCTCTCTCTCTCTCTTTGCAAATATATATTTATAAATATATGTGTATATATATATATATATATATATATATATATATATGTATATATATATACACAGCACGTATACGATATATATGTATATATATGTATAACTGAATCACGAAAATATGGAACATGATGAATATATAAATAAAGACAAAATCCACGAAGGAAAGAGAAACAACGGAGTGCTGCAAGGCCTTTCGACGTTAGTCCTTTACTTAAGTAAAGGACTAACGTGGAAAGGCCTTGCAGCACTCCTTTGTTTCTCTTTCCTTCGTGGATTTTGTCTTTATGTATGTATATAGACATGTATACATATATTTGTTTATAAATATATATGTATGTATGTAATATATATATATATATATATATATATATATATATATATATATATATATATATATATATATATATATATATATATATATATATATGAAAATAAAAATTCGCTAGTTCCGACCATAAAATTTAAAACAGAATGGGAAAAGGACGGAAAACTGCCGTTCCTAGATGTACTGATCATAAGAAAACAGAACAGGTATGCATTTTACAGTATATAGAAAACCCACCTTCGCTGTCTCCTACATTCATTTCTTAAGCTACCTCGACGTCTCCGTAAAAATCATGGTAGGGTGCAACTTATTCCTCAGAGGACTTAGGATATGTTCAAATGAGTACCTGGATAAAGAATTTAACACGATCCGCCAACACCTAACGCAACTGCTCTATCCACCACACATTATCGAGAGGGCTATTAACAAAGCGAATAAAATATACTATAGAGGTCCCACTCCCAACAGACAAATAGATTTCAACAACAAAATAAAGCTTCCATACGATGAAAACATCCAAAAGGCCACCGAACAACTCAGTTCTAATAATCCTTTCATTTTCCATTATCCCAAATCCATCGGGAGTTCGCTCGTTAACGTATACTTAAATAACAAAAGGGAAGAAGCCGGAGTTTACAAGATACCATGTAGCAATTGTCATGAAATCTATGTAGGCGAGACAGGTAGATCGCTCTCGCAAAGAATAACAGAGCACAAAAGATCAGTACGTTATGCTTCGGAGAGTTCGGGAATTTTCCTACATATCAGAAATACAGGGCATGTCATTAACTGGAGTGGGGCGGAGTTGGTTTTCAAGAGTAGCTGTCCGTACAAAAGAAAGATGCTGGAATCTGCTATCATCAATCAAACCAACAATATGAACCTGTCAGGAGGACATTGGAAATCGGACGCCATCGACACCTTAATCCTCAAACCCCTCCTGACGAAGATGACGACCCAAGAAACGCGACCGCCAGATCCATCGCCAAACGGGAGCTAATGAGGCCAAAACCACTAGGGAATTTGGTCACTCTCCTCCTTCTTAAGAAACGCCACCTCCATAACATCGGAGGCCTAAGGCCACACCTTCATGTTTTTGTATATATACCATTGTAACTTTCCACCTGTCCATATTCTACCAGTGAACAGGGGCACAGAAACATGTGCCCGAAATATATGTTTTCAACGTTTAAATAGTGTTTTTATGGGCCTTTTTATTTTCATATTACACTGTAGTATTACAGGAAAAGACATTCATATATATATATATATATATATATATATATATATATATATATATATATATATATATATATATATATATATATAGAGAGAGAGAGAGAGAGAGAGAGAGAGAGAGAGAGAGAGAGAGAGAGAGAGAGAGAGATCCTTTCGGGATTTCAGGATATCTGTTTTTAGGGCAAAATTTATGAAATTGATGATATTAGTTTACCTTACTACGTTCATTATTAGGCAACTGCCTCTATGGTTATGATTCTGCTCGTATAACTTCTTTAAACTTTGCTAAGAGCCTGTTTTACCGCATATTAGTAAGTCAGTTTCTGCCAGTCTAGCTATAATTATTCTAGGAATTTTTTCACCCGTCGGAGATAGCTTTTTTCTTGATTTATATTTCAACCAAGGCCAGCCGTCTATCATCTTCAGTGCCTCTTGCCTTTTGAATGAGTGCGTGTTGCTTTTTCGAAAGTCTGGTCACCGTATACTTCTTTTATTCCACGAAATCACAGTGTCCAGTACCTGAAGTCATGCAAGCCTTGTTATCCTGTATTACAAGAAGGCTACACTGCTGTTTTACATTGTCATTGCCTTTTCTCGACAACTGTTTATCGTTAACTTATTATATTCTCCGTTCGACTGTTATTGTCTGTATGCTGTTTGTCGCATTTTTTCACAGGTAGGCATCTTTATACTTAAAGGTCTGCCTAGCAAGTTAAAGAACTTTATTGGTGTGTTCGATATAACCACTTGCTTCAGCTGAATACTATTAATTTTATGACTGCCAGTCCGAGGCTCAGCGATATCACTATTACTTTTGCTGTGAAGGAAATGTTTTAGGAATGTCTCCACTACCTTTTGATAAAATTGGTGATATCTGTATCTATCTATCTATTTATCTATATATGTGTATGTGTATATATATACATATATATTTAAACGGTTTTATATATATATATGTATGTATGTATGTATGTATGTATGTATATATACACACACACACATATATATATATATATATATATATATATATATATATATATATATTTATATATAATGTTTGTATGCTTGTATGTATGTGCGTACATGTGATTAAGTTTTGGTGGGTAGTATTGAAGATTTGATGGATAATTGGCCCAGAATGTACACCATAATGCGTGGCGATATTAATCAAAACTTTATCAACTGAAAGGAGGATTTAACTGAATTTTTTCGGTAGATTCCATTAAAAGAAATTTCATCTGACATCGGAAACTTACCTCAATAAAGTATTAATCGATTTCACTTTTTTAGGTGCTGATACTTTAGAGAGGAAGATTTTTTCCCTTTACACTACCTTGCCTAAGGGATTTTCATTTGGGTCGATTTCTTCTTCATCTGTGACTTTGCCTCTCTGCTAGTATTCTAATTTCTAATTTTAACATTTGAACTTTTGAAAATGGGTTTTCATAAATAAAAAAGGTGAAAATATTCATTGATTAGCCACTAAAAATTATTAATTTTTTGTGGGTATTAGTTGACTAGATTTCGCTGCAGAAATTCTACCCGGCCTCTCTTGATATCAGCCAGAAATTTACCATCCAGGGGAATCTTCTGCAGAGCGTCACCTTCAAGTCCTCAAAAACGATTTTTCATTATCGAGAATTTTTTTTTTTGTCTCTTTAGTGGTGACTCAAATATATATTGATGGATTCCAGTAAAGTGTTTTTATGTTTCGAGTATGACTGACTTTCAAATCCAGGAAGTGTTTTCATTCCTTTGAGTTTGGTAGAGGTATGCGTTCGCTGAGGTCTTTCCACTTGTACCCTAAGCTTTGATATTTGACAAATTTGAAGATGTCAAGTCTGACTGAGGAAGTCTTCATTTTTATGCTGCATGTTTTTGCATTCGTTTGTGTATTCATGTATTCAGAAAGTTCTCAAGATACGCGCCTCCTCGTAATGCTGGTTTTCAAGTTGTTTGTGCCTCTGAAAATGAAGTTAATGAATCATTGTAAGAAACGTTTGAGAAAAGCTCCTGGTTCTTTCTTAAGTTTTAACTTTGTTTCTGAAGCAAACATTGTAAAAGGATCAAAGAATGTTTACCTATGCAAAAGAGGTTATGGCTTCGGTTCGATTTGCGTGTTCATCTTTCTTTCTGTCTTTCTGTTTATCCGTTTGTCTGTCGATCTGCAGATTTTTTTTATATTTTTGTTCGTTCAGAGTTCGGTATGTTTCAGGGAAAATTAGTTACTTTTCGTTGTTGATCTGAATCTTGGCCTGGATTCGGGATATTTTACTACTTCAGTTACTGTTGTTAAGGATAATTTTAAGAAAGAAAACTGTAAGCTTCAGATATCTGTGAAAGGAACTGTAAATGATGTAGGTCATTGTATATCATTTATAAAATGGTGATTTCCGTGAGCTATTTAATGTCGAGTGCAGTATCTGTTATATTTAATTATTCTTTTGAAATATTGATTTTTGTAGTTACATATGCACTTCAATTCAATCCCCGTGCATTTTTAATAGTTCTGGTAAGTAAGCAGATTTTTAAAAAAAATTTCATATATCATATCAGACATATCTGAAGTAACTTAAATAACCTAATAACAAAAAGCCACATAAATAATAGCGAAAACTTGTAAAACATGCAGTCCACACACTACCTACATCAAAGCAAAGAAGATAATTCACATTACTTAAATTACAACATCCTAATCCTGTTTCTTTAATTTTGTAATTAAACAGTCTGCGCAAGAGCTTTCTCATCCAATCTCCACTTTTACCCATCTTAAAAAAAAAAAAAACATCAATTACCTGAGCTAACTATTCGTGGATTGACTATTCTTTTTCAACCTCGAACCATTCGGTGAACAAAAGCTTGAGACCAGGAACGAGTGTTGGTCAAATTTTGCATCACCTCAAGAACAACCTGCTCTCCACTGGGCTCCAAGTGAAAAATTTCGAAGCGGGGGACGTAGGAATTTCAGGGTTTTCTCTCTCTCTCTCTCTCTCTCTCTCTCTCTCTCTCTCTCTCTCTCTCGTGGTAACTGCAGAATTCTTGCATTCACGATTCCATGGCTTAATTAACATTTCATAGGAATATTATTCTGGGATTCTGAATGTTTTTTTTTTTTAGAAAAATGTAGTTATGCATGACATTTATATATGGTTTAAATATTTTTTTATTGAACGCGAGTATCTTTGCACAGGTGAATAGATGTACATAAAACATATACACACAAATTATACACATATATATATATATATATATATATATATATATTTGTATATGTATATACATACATACATACATACATACATACATACATATTCTCAAATATTAAGCCACAAATATCAGGAATAACTTAATTCAAATAGTTATTTTGGAGAGAATGTAATGATTGATGATGAGGTTTTGAAGAGAGGAAACCAGAGATGTTGAAAGTTTTGTGCTATTCTGACTGCATTTTGTGTGGGGAGTAAGATGGACGAGAAGAGCTGACAATTTCACGTACAGTCGTGGACGATTGTAAAAACAATGCCTGCTAAATAAATGTTTTAATACAACCTTATTTGGTAGTTCATTTCCATAATTTATTTATTTAATATTTTCATCAGCACTAAGTAAGGCGTTCTTGTTTATCGATTTCTGTTTTATTTGAAACACAAAACGAAACGTGAATGCTTGCATATTAATAATTATATCATTAATAATAATGAAAACTGGAAACCAGATAATTCTCTGCAGGTAATCCAACTTGCTTTCTTAATAGTTAGCAGTAACCTTGAGAGTTATGTTTAGATCAAAGACCAGTGTTGACAGTTATAAATGGAGGAACGTTAAGCAACCGCATGTAAGGTAAAATACATTTCAGAAACGGCCGGCAACTATTGCTAACTGAAACTTTATATTGTTTATTTGCTACTGAAAATTAAGGATTTTTTGTAAATAAACTTTTCTTGCTTGGAAAGTAACTGTATCAGTGGCAACCGGGTACGGTACTAAATTGGCACATTTTTATAGGTATTAGCCCTTAAAATGAGGTATATGATACTTTATCATTTATAGAGTAGAAATGCTGTGGCATATTTACTTTATCTTTTTATACCCTGAAATTAATTCTCTTAGGCGAGAAATAATTTAGTCTTTTTATATATTGTGAGTTATAAATAACTGTAGGTTTTAAAACATTAGTAATAGTCGATGATAGCAGATCAGTATCGACCTTTGAAACTTGAAAAAAAAAAAACATAAATTGAACAACAGATATGTTCGGAAGCGCATACAGTTTCAGAGCTTCATTAAAACTGAAGTAGTTGGATTTTAATGTCTCCACACTGAACAGGGAGCACGAAGCTTCCACACTTTATGTGCTTCTGAATGTAACTGTTCAATTTGTCGGTTTTTTCAAATTAATAATACTTAAAAATCACATCACTTGCTTCCAACCTTGAACCATCTCTAAAAGACTGACATCTATACAGATGTTCTGCATGTTGATGGTTTCTCAGAATTGCATCACCACTGACATTTTTCGTGGGAATGATTGTGTACAGACTGGTTTTTAGTATATTCCATTGCGCTAGAGCACCGTTAATACAATTCTCAGTATGATTTTTTTTATTAATGATCCATATTCAAAAACTGCTCTTAGGTATTGAGTTTTAGATGGTTGGGATAAAATTTTAATGTTGATCTGGAAATTTGTAAGTAGGTCAAGGTCACTCGTAATGGGGTAAATCCGTCTCCACCTGTCCAGTATAATCATGAATAAATTGTGGAGATGATTATGATGATAATAGAAATTCTAATAAAAATCATAATTTTTGTATAGTTTTATATATAATGTATATATATATATATAACATTTTTTATATATACATATACTTATACATATACATATACATATATATGTATCATAGGAATGGTCAAGAATGTAAGGTCATAATGTTAAATATTTGACTCGATTTGACTGCTACACTAACCTGATTTGGGCTTCCCGCATTACACAGGGGCCATAAATGCATTTTTTGAAGTTCTGACTTCCACCATTAGAGGCTCTTCCTGACTTCATTCGTGAAAACAAAGCAAATCCGTTACGAAAGACCTGAATCAACATTTAATTTTCTCACTATGATTCTTTCTCGCCCCTTTTAATGAGTCCCATTGTTAAATGGAAAGTTTTAAGGAAAATGTTGTGAAAGGATGAATGAAATTTCTCCCGTAATTGGTTTCTTATTTTTCATTAGTTTTGCTCATGTAATTATTTGATAAATAATTAGTTTTTGTTTAATTTGCTTCAGTATCTAATATGAAGTGAGAGTGAGGGTGATAAATACTGGAGATTGGATGCGTAAGTTTTGAGAGGTACAGAATCATACAGGATGCTAAAAACATTAAGTCAGTATAACATTGTTGTGTTGAAGTCTACTACGGTGTTCTGTTTAAACGACTCTACACTTCTTCACTAAATTCCGTTGTAGTGCATCTGTATTTCTTAACTTTCCATGGCTGTTATTAAAGATAAACGAGCAATGTTGAAAATTTTGCAATAGCCTATTCTTGGCTGAACTCGTAATGGAAAATTTTATTATTGATTTTTCAGAATTAAGTGTTTCTTTACGCAGACGTTGGTGGTGGTAGAGTTAGATTTAGCAGGCCTAGGGAAGCCTGTAAGTGTTGTAATATGTAAAAGGGACTAATAGCATTAATGTGTACGTTTGGACTTCACTCAACCAACAGAAACGATTCTCCAGTGAGGAAACATGCTATAGATAAAATAGTAATAATAATCATGGTTATGAGGTCCTTCACCAAAAGAAGTACACTAAATCTAATGCTCTAAATAAAAAAAAAAATTAATAAGACCAGAGGAAGCCTAATCGGCCAGAAAAGAATAAGGGGGAAGAAATCACAGCGGCATCATTCCGGGACATTACCAAAGACAAAGACAGACATAGAGTTCGGTAAAAAAAAAAAAAATAAGAGCATCAGAATTATAAGAAGTGTTTGGAGAAGTCTGAATGTAGTCGAACACAACTCCCACAGGAAGGATAAATTTTTTCTCTCTTGCAAGAGTTTTATGCTTCCTGCGATTTACTGCAGGTCTGAAGATCACGAAACATTGGTATGAGAGTTAGTATACATACATATAGATATATATATATATATATATATATATACACATATATATATATACGCATACATACATACATACATATATATACATACATACATACATATATATATATATATATATATATATATATATATATATATATATATATATATATATGGAGCTTTGCAGCCTTTTGGTCTTGGTACTTACTTCATTAGCAGAGGGCCTGAGTTCGATTCTAGGCGAGGTAGAGTGGTATCAGATATGCTTCATTAAATCTCCCTGTGCCACTACGGATCTAAAATCAGAATATGATGCTGAGTTGGTATACATAGTATATAAACCTAATTAAAAGAATAATTATTGCAGAACCGGATGTATAGCATTTTGAGGAACATCCCCATTCTTGGAACTATATATATATATATATATATATATATATATATATATATATATATATAGATGCATGTATACTGTATATATAAATATATATATATATTTTTTTTTTGATAGATAGATGGATAGATAGATATGGTATATTGTGTGTATATATATATATATATATATATATATATATATATATATATATATGTTTATATATATATATACATTATATATATATATATATATATATATATATATATATATATATATATATATATATATATATATATATATATATATATATATATATATATATAAGGATTTTGTGCACAGTCCTTCGGTTTAGGGAATCTTTGTAAACTGCTGATGCGTATGTGTATCTTCTATTCAGGCAACGCATGGCAATCATCAAGACTATACTTGATTATAATGGAACCGCACTCCAATTTATAGACGAGTACAGTAAAAAGTCACAATAAAAAGAATCCATTTTTGAAAATTAACATTTAAATGTCGGAAATTAGAAACTGTGAATGTTAAAAAATGTCAATTTCCAGAACTTATTTATCTATCTATCTATCTATCTATCTATCTATCTATCTATCTATCTATCTATCTATCTATCTATCTATATATGTGTATATATAATTCTTTCTGGAAAATATAATAAACTATAAGACCGTAGAAAGTGTCATTAAAGCTAAACTTGGTTCCGTTTACCGTATTTGAAGTATCAATGTAGTATCAGTGAATTTTAATTCATAAGTCAGTTTTAGGTAAAATCATGATTATTTATTCATTAAAATGTACATACGAAAATCTAGCTGTTCATCTTCTCATTAGTATTTAATATATTTCCCCCTCATCGGATATCTAAAGCAAATTTGTACATTTGACCTGAGATGAGCCATACAGAAAGATCAATTAATCATAACCTTTATCTTTCAGGGGTTCTGATTCCCTACCATAAAACCGGAGAGTCCTTTGTCTTATGACTAATGTTCGATAACTATCTCCCTAATTGAGGCCTTGCAAAGTTTACTTATCAACACATAAGTTCGTTAATTGGCGTTTTGACGTTCTTATTTTTTTACCTTTGGTTTCATTTTAATAATTAATTGATTTTACCCTGAAACGCTGAGCTTCAGAATGCAAGTGATTATAAAGCAGCGAATTTATACGACTTTTTAAAGAGTTTAAAATTTTGTCAAATGGACCTCTATATTATTGCTTCTGATATTTTTTTCAGGCCCGATACATTTTCTGTTATCAGTTTTTTGCTACTTTTCACTTTCATTTTCCCGTAATTACTTTTTCATTACCGTAATGATGCCGAGAATATTGGTTCAAAAATTTTAGAATTACGAAAAGGATTCACCTCTCGAGTCTTTTTCAGTGAATGGGCTTTTAGTTAATGGGAGTAATTTGGAGATAATTTTGTACGGCCACTCTTTTTCCTAGTCATTTAAATGCAATTGTGGCAGAGAGAGAGAGAGAGAGAGAGAGAGAGAGAGAGAGAGAGAGAGAGAGAGAGAGAGAGAGAGAGATTTCTCATCAGTGACATTTACCGAATTCATCTGTTACATCATCACCGCGGAAACTATATTTTGTGAAGGTCTGGCGTAGAAGGAATAATCTGGCATCACTGATTCAGTAACAGGTCATATGGAATAGAATAACACAACGAACTACTTTGGTCAAAGGCCAAATAGACGGAGAGAGGCGATGTATTGCTTTGTTGAATCATGAAAACTCTTTAGTCCATTAGAGCACTATTAATACTTCATTTACCTGAAAGTCAGGTACTGCTGTAAATTTCAGATATTCATACATCGATGCATCAATTTCCAAGTGCACAACGTAACATTGTTAGGCATTAATGACGTAAATAATAAAAACCTTATAATTAATTAATTTACGCAGTAACACTTTAGCTGTAAAACCGCCTTATGCAGATAAACGAAAACCTATTATTACCCTGAGTGCTTTTGAGTTTGAATGTGTTTATGTGTATGTATATATATATATATATATATATATATATATATATATATATACATACATATATATATATATATATATGTGTGTGTGTGTGTATGTGTATATGTAATTGACATTGTTACTTTACATTAGTGACTTTTTTATGTTGACATATTTTAAGCTACAAATATCGTTTAATATCCAGTTTACTATATCTGGGGAGTAACACACAAGGGGAATTACAAATGATAAATGCTTCTTCAGAGCCATTATCTACCGTTGTCTCTAACCCAGGCAACGGTTCGACTACTGCCGGTATATTACACCTTTGGTGTAAGTTATTTTCCGAGTTGTAGTGAATTGGATATGATATTATGCTGTAAGTTTTCCAATGAATGTTAGTGTAACTACATATATTTCAGGAAGATGAAAAAAGTTGTTGAAAAATTAAGAAAATGCTCTGCCAAATCGAGTACAGAGAGGTCTGTGTATGAAAATATTCTTCGACACAAAGGAAGAAAACTCAGTATAGGCATTCAAAATACTGCAGATTGCATGCACATTCCAAAGGAGGCGAGACAAAAGACTATACGGAATGGAATGAGCACAGGAGACCCAAGAGAAATGTTAATATCGAGTTTAATCCTAGGCGCCAGGTGCGCAATAAAACGATTATTGGTACCTCGAATTCCTTAATGAATATACTAACTTTAGCCGGATACTTGGGTAACGGGTGCTTCGACTTTCTGTTTGTTATAATTACAGTCGTCTACGGAAAACGACTCTTTGTTTATTTTATGATTAGAGTCGCCTACAGGAAACTTTGACCCTTGGTTCCTAAATGCTAAACCCACGGAATTTTCATTTCTGTTCCTTTTTTTAATAGTTTTTGGTGTACTTATTTTACTGGACGGTTTAAAGTATATATATACTTTTGGATCTTTCCTAGATAGTGACCCCAAGAAATATTAGTCGTAGATAACGACCCTCGAAAACCCTTGGGGCTCACAATCTAAGAAAGATGCATTTAAAGCCCATCATCGTTTATTCAGCCAAACCATATCCTCTTTGATAAAATTTACAGTACAGCATATAACCCTTGACTCTTTAATGCTAAAACCAGAAGTCCTAATCATTTTCCCAGGTTGAAAAAGGAAAAAAGTTTTTCGCTTAGGTTAATTTAATTCATCTTTATGAAAGACCAATCCTTTTCTGACTTTCCTCTAAAAGTTTTTATTTTGCTGTGCTCTCCCAGGACAGACTGCGATCAAGTTTCTTGTAATTGGCATTTGGCAGTTCGTAATTGTCTAGATGGTTCACGATTATAAAGTAAAAATCAGTGGAGACTGTATTTCAGTTTTCTCATTTTTATTTTTATTTTCTCCTTATTTTCCAGCGATTTTAGGCGATGTGTTTTAGATTTTACTAAGAAACCAATGTGATGTTTCAAAGTTATTTGGGACTTAAATCCTAAAGAACGGAAAGGTAGTTACAGTGCTGCCTGGTAAGGAGAACTAAAAAAATCACCGGAGCAGGCAATGCAAGACTATTGATCTTATATCTTCTTGCCTCCTTTATATCTCCTTATTTCCCGATGTGTCAATATGAATGGTGATACGTGACTGGTGGAGAGAAGAGACTTGGGCCTTTCTCTCAAAAGATTTGTTTGTCTGTCAGATTAGTTGTGCTGCCTACAAAGAGCAGAGATCGCTTTTATCATTTGAAAAGATAAAAAAGAATATTTATTTCATCGTGTTACATAAATAACATGAACCAGAAATTTCCCGCTGGCACGAGTATCCATTACTATATGAGGCTATTAGGAATGATGTCGAAATTTCAAATCATCGTTTTATGGACTAAATTTATCAAACGATTAAACGGCATGTAAACAGTCTTTTGCCGTTGCGTTTAATTTTCGGATTCTGAATGCAGTTTCCTTCCTCGGGCGTGCAATAAAATTCCTTTCTCCTTGGGTATTCGCAGCCGAGATTCAGTGGGAAAAGGTTCTTGACAGCACAGAGCAATAACCAACAAGGGATACGAGAATTTGCTGGGGTTTCCTTTCTGTCTCCCCGCTTTTCAAATTTACATCGAATTTCTTAGGTTTTAGAAATCTCAGATTTTTTTCAGTAAATCCTGTGCCATGTGCTGCGATAATTACTGTCGTTATCAAAACAATTATATAATTCAGTAAGTCATTAGACTAATTTTGCTCATCTTTTTCTTTTCAGATTCTCTAAAAGCCAGAGTTTTAAATTGGACGGTGCCTCTGAATTTTTATGAAGTTTATATGTGGAGCAAGAGTGTGTGACTTTGAATGTTCAGCAGTTTTCACCGGAGGAATTTGGACAGTGAATAAGGATTCCTGCTCTGTAACACTAAGTTAATGTTTGTAAAACAAGACGAGTGATAATACTTTCCTTCGATATATAAGAAACCAAAAACTACTGTTTTGAAAGACTCATAAGTTACAGTGAATTTTACAGAGAATGGGAAAATTATCAAGAAGTATTATCAATTAAGAATGTGTCTTGAAAGATTTTATCTTTAATTTTTTCAGATGTAGCAAGTATTTTAATGATTCTGAGGAGCAACTAACATTCTTGAAGAGACTGGAACATTGAAAATAAGGTAAATCAAAAGAAAACATAGCTTTCATTATCATGAGAGTGCTCGTCACTGATGAGAATATCGTTCAACACCATGAATGGCATTTGGCTGCTGTTCACCAGTGATTGAAAAGAAGCCAAACCAAGAACTAAATGCACTACATTCCTGAGCCAGTGTCGGCGGCCTGTGCATCCAACAGAGTGTTCTCGTCACAGAAGGAGGGTAATAAAAACGGCCGTCTCAGAGGAAGGGGCGACCATATACGAATCAAAGGCGCGTTATTCAGCGTCAGGAACTTCGCCCGTAAAACAGCCATTTTTGGAAGGGTGTCTTCGTCTCGGATCTGGAAGCAGGGCTGGTGGTGGTGGTGGTGCTGGCTTCCAGTCATGGCTGCCAACGTCCTCTTGCCGATTCTTTTCCCGCTGTCGGACGAATTAGATTTCCCCAACGGTGAGTACCGATTCCAGAAACGTTCCCTTTCTGATTCTTCTCTGATTGTCTTGTTGTTTTTGTTTTCGGCCTTCTTTTCTTTGTGACTCTTCCTGTTGAGCAATTATCATTGAGTTATGCATGTTATTATTTTAATACTGAAAGCATCTGCTTAAGGAATTCAGCCGAAATGTTAACGTAGGTATCACAGCGCATTCCGTGGAAAATTGATGACAGTTTATGTAGAGGGCGGTTGTTGTATGTGGGTAATGTTAGGTAATGCAGTAATTTTGCATTCTTAATGAAAGAGTGACGTTTCTAATATTATGGGCAAGATTTTTGAAACACACACACACACACACACACACACACACACACACACACATATATATATATATATATATATATATATATATATATATATATATATATATATATATATATATATATATATATATATATATATATGTGTGTGTGTGTGTATACATATGTGTACACATACATAATGTGTGTATATACATATATTTATATATATATATATATATATATATATATATATATATATTTCATTAACTTTGCAGACTGAATCTTCCCATTAAAAAACTTTATAACTTCATAGTACCATCTGGACATTGAAGTCTGCGTGCTTCTGTTTTATTACAGAAAATAATTTCTGAAAAAGTAATGTAAACCAAAATTCACTTTAATAAGACTCTTAATAACAGTGATATTAAAGATGATAATTATTAGTTGTCTGCGTAATAGTAGTCTCATAAAAGCGGTAAAGACATTATAAAAAAAGTGTAATCAACATGCTGAAATTACTACTTCAGGTGTCTACCTTTTCGTCACTGAGGGAATAGCCTCAAAGATCTAATTAGTTTTGATGCGATTTTTGTGACATGTTTCTCATCACTAGCTTGAAAGAAATGTTGAGACACTAATTAAACAAATGGATTTTATCATTATGACAAATTACATCCCTACCGTAGAGACGGAAGCGTATAGATATACAGTAAGAATGATTACATTACATTTTGAGTAGTTGTTGTTATTATTATTATTATTATTATTATTATTATTATTATTATTATTATTATTTTACCTTTTTATTCAGATAAACGCCATTGCTACTTTTAGTATCAACCGCATCAGAATCAGTGTTGCCATTGGTATTAATATCATGATTGTCTTTATTGTTACAATGCTTTTAATTTGTTTGGCATATCTCAAGGAAATCCCACTCACTCGTCGTAAATGAAAATTATTCCTTCATTCTGCTCCTGATAGATTTCCCTTGTTATCTACATCCTACGATGAAAGCAAACAGAACCTTCAGTATTTACCCAGTTGGTCTGACGAAGAAATATATATATATATATATATATATATATATATATATATATATATATATATATATATATATATATATATATATATATATATATATATATACTGTATATGTATAATATATATCTGTATATATATATGTATACATATACATACATATATATATATATATATATATATATATATATATATATATATATATATATATATATATATATATATATATAAAAGATACATAAAAGGAAATATGTTTGTAATGCTGAAATTACTATGGCAACAGTTTATTTGCCGAAGGCATTTGAAACATGAAAACGGAGAAATTTATTGACAAATTACATATGTTTTAAGATATATCAGAATTGCGAAATAGATACTCTGTTCGGATTATTTTTTTAAGGCAAGTTTTATTTTTCATAAAGAATTATAGTGGCTTTTAATGTAGTTTTCATGCCAACTGAACGGTTACGGCGAACCGAATTTCAAGGAAAAGTCGAAGCTATGTTTGTAACAATGGGGAATTTGACTTGCGAACAACATTGGATGACTCAAATTATAATAGATCATAATTTGATCACAATAGGAAAAAGATTTTTCAGAAACAACATTCATACTTTTACGCACATGGATATATATATATATATATATATATATATATATATATATATATATATATATATATGTGTGTGTGTGTAGAATATATAAATAATAAAATATATATATATATATATATATATATATATATATATATATATATATATATCTAGAGAGAGAGAGTGTTTCAAAGTTTTTATATATATATATATATATATATATATATATATATATATATATCTAAGAGAGAGAAAGTTTCAGTTGATATATATATATATGCATATATATATATATATATATATATATATATATATATATATATATGTATGTATGTATATATTTATATTATATAAATATATATATATATATATATATATATATATATATATATATATATATATGTGTGTGTGTGTGTGTGTGTGTGTGTGTGTGTGTGTGTGTGTGTGTGTGTGTGTGTGTGTAGAAAGAGAGAGAGAGAGAGAGAGAGAGAGAGAGAGAGAGGGAGAGTTTCAATTTAAGGTATATAGAACTGTTCACGAAGAATATGGCTGTTCTAGCTTTTGCATTGAGGAGCAAAAGAAAAGTGGGAAGTGGGGCCCTTAAATCTTATTCACTTCACACCGCACTAACACTTAATGCATGATGCATCCTTTAGCTGTTTTATTACCACAATAAGCTCCTCTCATCTTTAATGCAACAAAGTGCTGCCGCAACTCGAAGAAGATTAAAGATTGCTCTTTCAGAAGAGTCTGTTTCCTTCTCTTTTGAATACAGCTGGTTAAAATGTTTCTGTCATAAGTAAAATATATTTCATGTTGGGAATTCCAGTAAATTTGTTTTATTCGTCTTTCTCTTTTTTTATTTTTTTAGTATCGTAGGCTTAAATAGCTGTTCTTTGAAGTTGCAAATGGTAGATTTCTTTTAATACTCTGGATTACAATTTTATTGGTTTTATGGACACTTCTGATTAATTATGATATTTTAATCGTCTTTTATTTTATTGCTTTCAGTGTTTTTTTTACCTCACGATGTGTTTTCAAGAGCTATCTGTTTCATTCTTGTTGCTTATGCTATTATTACAGCAAAATGTATAGTGACCATTTAGTAGGCATAACGCTTCTCACATGACAACATATGAAAGCATTCCTGTCAACACAATTTTTATCAAATAATGAATTGCATGAAATGTCTTAAGTTGTGCCTAAATGTGAAATTAATGTGCTGAACAAGATAAGACATTCGATGAAATGTGGATGATGTTCTTATTAAAACATGATAAAAGCCACGTTAGCATTAAAATGAAAGCCAGTTTTAGAGGACTTGGAAAAGCTTTATAAATTTTGTTTTGTCACTTTGTATTATTTTCTGAGACGGAAAATGCTTGTGGTTTCTATTCATGTTCTTAAACAGGAATATTTAGTAATCAGTTTATATATATATATATATATATATATATATATATATATATATATATATATATATATATATATATATATAATGTATATATATGTGTGTGTGTATGTATGTTTATGTGTGTATTATATAAATATATGAATATATGTAAATAATGTACACATATATATAATTTATATATATTTGTTTGTATGTATGTACGTATACGGGTGTTTATGCGCATGCGCGCGTGTTGGAAAATGAATAAATAGACATAAGTGTGTATCCAATTTGATTTTACCAAGAACATAAAATGGAAAAGTGACTATATAATAGCAACGATAGTAGTAGTAATTACCTCCGCCATTGAAGAGGGATAGGTAATATTTCCACCCACGTGTATATGTACGTGTGTCAAAGACAACGAAATATCTGGAAAACAGAAGAAAGAATCTTGATAAAATCTGCAGAAAGCATCATCAATCGTTACCATGGAAACCACCTCGCCCGTTAGTCTCGTCTCGCGAGAAGTGTCGGCGAGTAGCCTGGAGGAAGCATGCTCCCCATCGAATACCCTTGTTATTGTCGTCTTGCTTTGCCATGCAATTACACCCATAATGGTGCAGTCTTAGCCAACTCTAGTTAATGTTTCCACCTGCGCTCGATAATTAACTGATTCATCGGTAGGCTGCGCAATTACGCAGGTCCAATGCAATCTGCATAATCTAATAAGCTTCGCAGAGGTGCAAAGGATGCACGGGTATATGAGTCGTTTCCTATATTGCATGGAACGACGGCATAATGACGCCGTAATTCCATGAGGATAGGAATTAGGTAAGCAACCGGAAATGTATATCATTATGGAACTAATTATAACGAAACTTTAACACCATGATACAATTTACTGATATAATAGTCGATTTTTTATATATAAACTTTTTTAATTAAAGGCGATTGTAAAATTGACAGTAAGGAAAATGTACATAAGTATGAAATTAATTACACAGTTTTTTTCTTCCGCGTCTTAACTTTAGTTCTTATAATTTCGTTAGTGAAAGTTATTACGTTTAGAGATCTGTGCATTCAAATTTCAGAGATAATACTAACGCATTTTGCTGTTAAACGCTTTCAGGGTTTTACGTCAATCCTCGAGGCTTAGGCTTATTCTACGAAGGACATTATGTATGTGTCTTTAAGCTTAGAGTCAGTTTGAGTAGGAAAACAAATGTTTCTGACATTAAAAAACAGTTACACCTGCTGATTTCGAGTTCACATCTACACTCTGAATTGTTACTCATTTTTAAATTGATTATGGTTGTCTAAAAAATGCTCAGAATTTAGAATCAGATGCATGCAGTGTTGTGTAACTACTGATAAATATAATATATATGTTGAGTGATTGTTGATTTTGTACCTCCATGACTAAAAATGTGTCAGATTGAAACCCAGATTCGCCTAATGATTGGCCATGTAATCGTTAATAAAATACACTGTTGGCAATCCTCCTGGCACAATAATTTCAAGGTCACATAAAGAATAAAAAATGGTCATACTTTACATGTATATTTTAACTAAGCGCTCACACGATTTGTAATCATAATTCCATGCAAGTGAGGTCTCTTAGACAATAGCACATTGTGAATTCGAATTTAAATACTTTAGTGTTCGTGGAACCTCACCAGAACGGTAATGGTAGTGAAATTTCAATATAGTTTTTTTTTTTAGTTGCGCCTGCAATGTTTTACGGTTTGCTTTGATTTGTTATGTAGATTGGTGTAGGAAAACATTTGAAATTATCCTCTTCCTTTAGTCAGCTCTTTGGAATAAATTTGGCAGAAGATTTGTATAATGTCTTGCAAAAACAATCGTTCATTAGACCATTTATTATGCCTTAAGTATCTACGCATTTAGAGGGATTAAGTTAGTCGTTGTCCACCTTGTATCGATCCCCGTAGGGGGCCAGTGCCGTCAGTGCACCTCACTTCGTACACTGTAGGCATTACTTAAGGTTCTTTACAGCGTCCCTTCGGCCCCTAGCTCCAACCCCTTTCACTTCTTTTATCGTACCACCGCTCATATTCTCTTTCTTCCATCCTACTTTCCATCCTCTTCTAACAGTTGCCTCATAGTGCAACGGCGAGGTTTTACTCCTGTAAAACTTTTAAAACCTTTTTATAGTCTGTTTCAGTTTCAGCGTTGAATGACTTCATAGGTCACAGCGCTTTACCTTTGGCCTAAATTTTATATGCCATCCCACCTTGTACTAGTAATGTTAGTGCTCCTGTGATCAGCTTTGTTTGAAGGTAATTCATAAATGGAATATAAAATCTTCCGAAGTCACTTCCGAAGTCATCCAAGCGAAGGGGACAAAGTATAAAAGTTAATTTTATCTGCAATAAATAAGATAACACTAAAGTCAGCGTGACCATCATCCATCAGTTGTTATGGAAAACCACATCATCAGTCGGTTCATATTTCTGTGCAAATTTTTCATCAGCAACTTGTCGAACACCCTTACGGTCTGCGCCCTTCACCTCTGTTTTGTACACACTAGAGCTTCCTGTAAGTAAAGGGCCCTTTTTACACCAGTACCTTTCATATACTGTTTACCTGTAACTTTCTTGGTCGACTTCACCTCCTTGTCTCATTACATAGTACAATTTATACGCCCGTTTCAACAACCTCCGTTCTCATCACACATGCGTCATGTTTTACAAATTTAATTTACATACAAACATATTATTATTATTATTATTATTATTATTATTATTATTATTATTATTATTATTATTATTATTATTATTCAGAAGATGAACCATATTCATAGGGAACAAGCCCATGAGGGCCATTGACTTAAAATTCAAGCTTCCAAAGAATATAGTGTTCTTTTGAAAGAATTAATAGAAGGTAATAGGAAATACAGAAAGAAGAGTTCACTTATTAGAAAAGGAAGAATAAATTAACAAATTATTAAATAGGTAAAATTGTACGTAAATTATTAAAATACAAGGAGAAATGTTTTAGAGTAGTATTTGCGTTGCATATGTGCTTGAACCATTTCCAAGGCGTACTTTTCTGAACTACCGTCGTATGTTAAATTTATTTCCGGACAACTACAGGAATAATTCATCCTGATTATTTCATTTTATATGTTCATATATGAATATGATATTTGACAGATACACTAACATTTTTTATTCACAAGTATTAAGCCTCAAATATTGTTTAATATATAGTTCATTATACCCCGGGCTGCATTTCCCGAGATGTAACCGAGTACCGAGACCTTTCCCTGAAAAAAGAGGAACGCCATATCTTAAAAACTAACCGTGGAATTTTTTTTTTTTTTTAATAATCCCATTATGTTTCCCACACCCAAATTACTTTCTAGGTACTAATCTAACCTAACCTAACCTAACCTAGGGGCATCGCAAAAAAACCGGGGCTGGTGCAATACTAGCAACATCTCAGGAATTTGCCCCCGGGCTCGGGAATAACTTACACCCAAGGGAATTATAATTGTAAGGGGTTCGAACTTCGGTCTGATTTGGCAAACAACGACTTATAGCGACTTTTGACAATTGAACTATCAAAAGATGGTTCAATGGTCAAAGGTTGTCGTTTGCTAAACCAGACGACAGTTGGAATCCCACTGGTGGCGAAGCAGTTATCAATTGTAATTTCCCGTGGGTGTAAATTGAGGCGTGCAATGCTAAAACCCACACTCGCCACAAGTTGGCGATTTCCAGTTTATTGTACATCTGGAAAGCTCTATCCTTCTTCTTTCCGATGGTATAAAGTGAGTGTGGAATTTGGGTCAGGAAGATGGTTGAAAATCCTATTGAAGCAAAATAAGATGTTATGAGCTTTTAAAGTTTTCAAACTTTAAAGCTCATTTTCTCCACTTTTAAAAATGTGGTGAGTGTGGGTTTTAGCACTGGATGCCTCAATTGTTCCTGACGTATAGTGAACTGGGTTTTAAACATTTGTGGTTCATTATTTTTGAATATATATATATATATATATATATATATATATATATATATATATATATATATATATATATGTGTGTGTGCGTATGTACACTCGGCAAGGAAAGTGAAGATACAGTTTTCATTAGATTTCGTTCATTGAATTTTAATTTTTTTCTTACAGAAAACACATAATCTCGGTAAATTTACTCTAGAATAGGAAAATACAATGCAAATTATATCATATATGTTAAATCTGCAAAACAAAAACGCTCAAATACTTAAAAACACCATGCATGTCCGAAGTAATCAGAATTTCTCAGATGACTTCGTTCATAGAGATCTAAAAGGTAGTGTATGGATATCTCGGTGTAGAACTGTTTATCAGAACAGCAATATTTACTCGTTTTCCGTTACGAACAGGCTTATTATTGCATCATCATACAAGGTAATGATAATTTCTTTAATTTTTACACATTCATATTTGTATTTCACGGTGTTTAAAGGTCAGCTGGAATTAATGGCAGTAATTGTTGTGACAGCTAGGGTAGGTTGACCAAATCTATTTAAATCAGCAAGAGCGTTCTCTATTATGTGCGGAGTATCGCCAGGTCTTCGGCGGGAAAACGCAAGTAACTGGATGTTTCTTGACGTTGCCATAGTTTCTCTCTCTCTCTCTCTCTCTCTCTCTCTCTCTCTCTCTCTCTCTCTCTCTCTCTCCTCTCCATTGCTAAAACATACTATACAAATATAGTATCGCTGAATCACTAAAAGGAAAAAAATAATGAAATGAGTAGCTCTACATGTAGGCCTAGGCTTACACAACAGCAACCTCTCTCTCTCTCTCTCTCTCTCTCTCTCTCTCTCTCTCTCTCTCTCTCTCTCTCCATTGCTAAAACATACTATACAAATATAGTATCGCTCAACCTCTAAAAGAAAAATATAATGAAATGGGTAGCTCTACATATAGGCCTAGGCTTACACAACAGCAGCTCTCTCTCTCTCTCTCTCTCTCTCTCTCTCTCTCTCTCTCTCTCTCTCTCATCATAACACTGCATTCGTTCCTTTATTGTTCCCCAAGTTTTTCGTTGGACATTGCTCAAATTTAACTCGATTTCATTATGGAAGCTGACGTTTCCGATTATGCAAGCATTCCGTTCATTGTGGTGTCATAAATTCATTTGTGTAAGGTTAACTTGGTAGGTTACGTCGAAAAAATGTTTATTTTGCTCAGAACTGTCGCTGCAAATTACAACTGGAACGAATACTGTAAAGCTTACTACTGCATTCAAGTATCAATGAATTCAGAACCGTAGAATGTGATTGAAAGTAATAGGATTAGGAGGTCAGGCAAAAACAAACACAATAAGATTGAAGCTCCTCCCCTTTCTAAAGTTGCCAGATGTCTCATTATTGAGCAATGTATGTCCGAAGATTTAAAAAAACTGTATCCTCACTTTCCTTGTTGAGTGTACATATATAT
This sequence comes from Macrobrachium rosenbergii, assembly GCF_040412425.1. Lineage (NCBI taxonomy): Eukaryota > Metazoa > Arthropoda > Malacostraca > Decapoda > Palaemonidae > Macrobrachium > Macrobrachium rosenbergii. The sequence continues at coordinate 39,251,102 of NC_089751.1, read as the reverse complement.
ATATATATATATATATATATATATATATATATATATATATATATATATATATATATATATATATAATATATATATATATATGTGTGTGTGTATGTACAATCACTCAAAAAAAGTTTTGCAACATACTCAAAAAGTTTTCGGACAACAGCTTATAATAGCGACATCTGGCGCTATTTGGCAACTCAGTTGTAAGCGCGTGAAACAACTGAACACTATAGTGGTGGGTCCGAGAAAGTACCTGCAGTTTCCCTTAAACAGGGCTTTTTCTGATACTGCTTACTGTTGTCATACTTTACTTAATAAAAGGATGTTACTATAATGCTTCAGAGGTCATAGCTGTTCTTATATTTTAATATTTTCATCTCCAACTGCCATCACTATCGTTGTTTTATCTCCTTCATATGTGTGAACTTTGTAGACATAGGCCTACGACTGTTATAAGTTGAACTATTAGTCTTATTTAACATCAACAAATACGACTTTTGTGAAGATTTTCTTGCACATTATTATTAATCAAATTTTTGAATGACTAATCCTATGTATATTGTGAACAAGTGAAACTTAATATAAAATATACTGAACTAGACTTACAGATTTCACGTCTGTTTTTGTAATACACAGAATATAATTGCGCGGGCGCACACACACACACACACACACACACACACACACACACACACACACATATATATATATATATATATATATATATATATATATATATATATATATATATATTATATACAGTATCTATAATGCCGTTATCATGTGTAATTTCTCATTTCTTTCATTGCTACTTAGGCCTATCATTTTGATGCCTCTTATGAAGTTAACCGAATATATAACGCCTATTTTTGTATTTCTTATTATCTAAGTTTCTAAAGAATTAAAATTAGCAAGAAGTTCAACATTAATTTAGTTATGCTAAACGCCAGCAGTGAAGAAGACTACCATGCTCATCAGTGGAGAATGTCTCCTCCTCATCGCAAAAGATGATTCTTACAGAAATCATCGGCCACTGGATTATATTACAGTATAATGCAAACCCTAGCCTCTATTCTTTGTGTTTCGCTGATATGAAGTGTTTCTTGGCAGGAGTATGATGAAATAATATTTTGGTCTCATGTAGCCTGTTACGGATGGTTTGAGCAGCAACTTGAAGGAAAAGTGTAATGTTCTCTCTTTATGGCAACACCGGCTTGTCAGCGGGGTTAGGCGGAGCTCCTTCAGTGATCATCCGATGATACAACAATGGGGTCGTCCTCCACTTTTTACAATGAATTTAACATATTTCCTCGTTCTCTCTGTTGTTTTATTCCTCTATACATGGTTGTTTTATTTACGCTAAGCTGCCGAGCAATATCTACAATAGAGACATTAGTCTTATGCAAGCTAATGATAGTGGTGCGGCAGTCTGTTGCCCATCTTATCGGTGCAAACGACGAGACAGTTTAGTTTAATTTTCCTGCCCGAATGTGGAGTCGCACGATAACATACGACGTTACGAGATTTTGTTCTTTTTTTGTTTTTGACAACAATAATGGTTGAATTCTTTCTTTCTCATTTATATATAATTTCATTGATGATTATTCAATATTACTTTATTAGTCAATAAGCTTTTATCTGGATTCGAAATATAGTTTCTTCTTTGACTCTTTTGCCCAATCATCTGAAGTGATATTTTTCAAAATGTTTCGTCATTTTTCGTAATATGAATTTTTCACTCACCATTCTTTTTTATATTGTTAACCGTATGATTAATAACCAAAGTCGAATAAGAAAATTACATTTCCTTGTAAATATCAAAAGAACAAATTACTGTTAGTGAACGAAAACTTCTGGAACATGTTGCAAAAAGATTTTTGAGTGACTGTACATATATATATATATATATATATATATGTATATATATATATATATATATATATATATATATATATATATATATATATATATATATATATATATATGTGCAATCATTACTTCGTTTCTTGGTTTCCATTTGCCTTTGCATTCCTTTTCATCCTTTGAAGCCCTTTCAAACTTTTCCACGAGGGCTCTGCTATTTTTCTTCACAATCTCTAGTCAGAACTTTATCAATTAGTGCAAACTTGACTACGCTACTGACAACTTTTCCTATTTCACAGCCTTGCACCTATATCTCTATCCTTCTGACTTCTTGCATCAATATATCAATACAGGTAATAGGTACTGAAATGTAGCTTTAGCCATATATGTCTAATATTATTAGTCTAATTTCCATTATTTGCCTAACAGATCTGCCTACCACCAGGTGTTAACGTTAAATTTTCAGTGCTCTAAGGAAATGAATGTTTTTAACAAAGTATAATGTTTTTTCCACGAGAATTAAAGTTAATTCGTGTATATTAGCATCACCCTTGCATTGAGGTGGATCCATATTAATTTTAGTATTTTTATTTTCATTATTATTCTCATCCTGCAATATCCATCCACTTCTCTCTCTCTCTCTCTCTCTCTCTCTCTCTCTCTCTCTCTGTATATATATATATATATATATATATATATATATATATATAATATATATATATATGTATATATATATATATATATATATATATATATATATATATATATATATATATATATGACTAACAGGACCTCATTGAAACTGGATGGTATCTAGCTGAGAAATTTATTCAGCAAAAGTTACAAGCTTTCCAGTACTAACATTCCTCATTGTCAAGTATCCGTCGAGTGACGTATCCGGTCATTCGACGGATACTTGACATTGATGATCCTGTTGGCAATTGTATTAATGCACACATAATTGTGCAAGTGATAAAGTTAATATATATATATATATATATATATATATATATATATATGTACAGTATACGTGTATGTATGTATAATATATATATAAAATATTATATATATATATATATATATATATATATATATATATATATATATATATATATATATAACTGAAATCAGATCTAAGTTCTGTTCATGCATTTGCAGTATTTAAATACAAAGAACGTGTAATAAAAGAATGTGTTTTTACAAGGTTCCAAGAAACGAGAAACAGATAAAATTCACCATATCTCAAAACAATAAAAATATATTTAGTGGTATTATTTTATCAGGGCTATTCTAGATTATACAAATATATTTATAGATATACGTATACTATATGTATATATATTCTGTTTTTGAACATCAAATGTGTACATCAAGCCAAGAAAGAAAAAATGAAAAACTTGACTGCTGTCAGTACTTTAATACCGTCTTCAGACTCACAGCAAAAATCACTAATACGCCGAATATATACCAGGCATGAGTTCCCTTGGAAATCACATTCTTCATGACCTCAGAAAGATCAGTTGTAAGAAAAGCAAATAATACAAAGTCAGTGGAAAACTTACCAGTGATTATTTATAAATGTCATCCTTTTATTTAAGTAATTAAAATAGACTTAAAGATATTTCACTGTATAAAATCCTTAGCGTGGACTACTGCTCGCTTTTGTCAAGTTAATTCTAAGGCAGGAGTCAAGTGTATTGATTGTCAAATCATTATTTGTACAGCCTTATGTGGCAGCATTTTTATACTGTTTAATTCTTACATTATATATATATATATATATATATATATATATATATATATATATACGTATATATATACATATATATACGTATATATGTGTGTGTGTGTTTAGATCTTTGGCCAAAATGAAATAAATTGCATTCTAACCAAGCGTGCTGTATATTATAGTAATGACTTTTAACGTGTAGTGTATGTAAACACTATCCATATATTCAAAGATTTCAACAATGGAACAACGTTAAAAAGGCGTTCATGAAAAGGTTAGATAGAATATGCTACTTAGTGAATCCTTTCTCTGTCATTGGGTACTGTAGAAGGTTTTCTAGGCTATATTCCTTAGAAGTATATAGATAAAAAATTAGGATAGCATACGGATAACATAGAGGCACATATAAGTAAATGCAGATGTTTTAATATTTCTGGAGTAACATAACTAGAACTGCACTAAAGCTAAGTTGCTAGTAGGCATTCTAAATATCGGAAATTTAATTTTTCTGGGTTGCCTAACGATCAAAACATCTGTGAAAGGGGTACTGTTATTTCCCTTCTTTTATATTTTTTTAGGATGAAATTTATGGAAGGAGACAAGAAATTGATGACGGAAATGAAACTCTTACGGTGAAACTTTTCTTTCAGATTTCCCTGAGCATTGTTCAGATACGTGTAACAAACCATTTGAAACCACCAAATGGAAGAGCTAAGCCTCCTTTAAGAGAACTCCACACACACACACATACACACACACACACAATATATATACATATACTGTATATATGAACTGAATTACGATGATATGGAACGTGATGAATGTATAAATAAAGGCAAATGCCAGGAAGGGAAAATGAAACAATGGAGTGGTTGTTAGGCCTTTCGACACACGGTCTAAAGGACCTTGTGTCGAAAGGCCTATCAACTACTCCGTTGTTTCACTTTTCCTTCGTGCCATTTGCCTTTATTTATACGAATATATATATATATATATATATATATATATATATATATATATATATATATATATATACTCGTATATATATACTCGTATATATGTGTGTGTGTGCGTGTGTGTGACAATACAGAAGTGGGGCCGACGATGCATTACCTACTGCCATACCAAATGCATGTTCACAGAATTTTCTATTGAAACTGAATTTTTAGTTCTTAATGTATCGATGTATACGTTTTGAAATAATGCAAGTTGATCATGGTAACTTGGGAATCTAAAATATCATGAAAAAGACAAGAAGTCAACAACGAATACTATATATATATATATATATATATATATATATATATATATATATATATATATATATATATATATATATGTGTGTGTGTGTGTGTGTGTGTGTGTGTGTGGTGTGTGTTTGTGTGTGTATGTGTGTTATTCTGTTGAAGAAAAATCAAACTGTTAGGGTCGTGTGAAAATTAGCTGCATATTTAGTATATATATATATATATATATATATATATATATATTTATATATATATATATATATATATATATATATATATATATAATTTTTAAATATCTCATATACCTTACTTTGTAACGTCAAGTCATACTTCAAGACACGTTCATCCACTCCTGTTTCAGTGTAACTGACAATGTCTGGTAAATCAGAGCATCAAGACACGCTGCGGACATGATGGAACATTTATGTAATTATACGGGCGGTATAATTACTTGGGCCCCGAACATAACGGCCTCAGACATGTTTAAAGTGGATGGTCGGATTTCCTACCACTGGCCATCTGTGGAGACTTGACTCGTCCTTGCCTCTGACTATTTTTAGAATAAACTAGGCGGTTTTCACTGTTCATATTCTGACACGCGCATCACATTTATTAATTAAACTTTTAATCACTGCCGTCATATTACCTTCTACACCATAATTAAATCCTCTGCACCCTACACATTTCATTTCTGTCAGTCCAGTTACAGGTTTTTTTTATTTGATTTTTTCACACAAATGATTCTCGATAAACACTTCATTTTCCTCCATGTGTAATCTCTCACTGCACTTTTACTATAAATCCTTTTAGTAAATGACAGGACTTATTCTAATTTCGTACATTGTCGTCTAACACTCCATCAAATCATCACCATTTCACCGCAGTATCTTAACTGTCATCCATTCAACTACTGCCACCTTTCCATTTTTCAACCCATTAATTTCCTTTCTTTCATAGCCAGCTGTCACCTCCTCAGTAATTCTCAGGCGTATACTGGGCCTCTTGATTTGAATCGTTTAGATCTGCCTGTTTTCTCTCCTCAGATTCATCGTTCCTTTAGTGAATCCCTCCATTAACACACAATCTCCCATTCGTATTCTTTATACTGTGATCCATTTGCTCATCAACCTCTCTTTTGCTCCTGTAAAGCACGGATTATACCATTTACTATTTCCTTTCATTTACCGCTAATTTTCACATAATGAAATCAATTAGTCACTGATTGTCTTATTTGCTCTTTGTGCACTTAACATATTTTGATCATCTTTTCTGGTCTTGTAATGCACATCAAACAATCTGGTTCTCATTTTTCCTTTCACTAATCTTCGAAGTGCATTATCCCGACGGTATCTGCTTTTATTTCCTTTTCCTATCATCCCATTCCAATCTTTGTAAATATTTTTTTCCTCAAATAGCTATCTGTTATACAAAGGAAAGTCTCCAAACAGTTATGGAACGTACTGCAATTATGAATGACTTTTGTCAGTTTTAATTTTGATTAGTATTAGTATTCTGGCTCGTCAAGTATCTGTAATTAACTTCGCTATCCTCGAACAACAGCGCATTTGAAAAAATATAAAAGTACCCTGAAATTTTCATTAATAACGAATGGCCGGTGAAATTTCATTTGTCACTGGAAATGCGACAAAATCCGGAGTTATATTTTCCGGTTGTGACGTTAATTTGCAATATGGTAGCGTTAACTTTAGCTTCATTAACGTTCACATTCCTCTTGGCGTTCCATGCAAACGAAGTTATCGTAAAATTGGTAAATATTCGAAAGCAATTTTCACCCCTAAAACAGATATGTGCCAGGTACAGGCTTCTGTCAATAATCAGCTGTGACTCAATACATTTGACTGACTGCCAAGTACCTGTTTCACTATCAGGTCAATAGAGTTACAATGGATTTTTCCTGGACGTTCCCGTGTCACTCCGCCCTTAACTGGAATCTCGAATTACATTTCTTCTACATAGCTAGGAAAGCATCTTTTAGACACACGCGTCTTGTTTATATTCATAAATATTAAGCCACAAATATCGTTTAATATCCAGTTCACTATATCTTGGGAATAACTTACTCCCTAGGGCAGTGGTCGGGGAACAGGGGTAAATTACCCCAAATGGGGTAAAATTAGAAATTTTGGGGGGTAATGAACGTGCTACGGATGTGGATGTGCTAAGTGAGGGAAACTGATGTGAAATGTTTCTGACTGATCAAAAACACACACTTGCAGAAAAGTTCAGAAAAACAACCTGGCTAGCTCTTCTTGCATACTTAGCTGACATTTTTGGACATGTAAATGAACTGAACAAGGAATTGCAAGGAAAGAAAGTCAATCTCCTGTTAGCAAGGGAAAAAATTTCAGCATTTGTATCAAAGCTTCAGTATTGGAACCAGAAAATAAATGCCAATAAGACTGCTGCCTTTCCAAAACTGGGAGAGTTTTTGAAAGACTGTCAAGACTGCAGTCTTAGTGACATAAAGGAGTCAGTCACAAGGCACCTGACCAAACTTAGAAATAGGTTCTGTGACTATTTTCCAGAACTTGATTCACATACTGTCAGCTGGGTTGTAAATCCCTTCAAAAGTGAGCTGGCTGATTTGCCTGAACAGCCTGAAGGATTGGCAGAAGAGCTTATTGAACTTCGTTCCAGCAGTGAAACAAAAATGGAATTTGAGAGCAAGGATGATCTCTCAAGTTTTTGGATGTCAAAAACTACAAAGGCTTATAAATCTGCACATATGGAAGCAACCAAAATGCTACTACCTTTCGCAACAACCTACCTTTGCGAACAAGGTTTTTCTACCCTTGTAAATCTAAAAACAAAATACAGAAACCGGTTGAATCCTGAAGACAGCATCCTAGTAGCAGTAACATCAAAAATCCCTGATTTCGAGTTTGTTGTATCCAAGATGAAACAGTATCATTTTTCCAAAGCCTGAGGTAGCTGATATGAAAATATTAAAGATTTCAATCTGTCGTTAAAATATTAAAGTTTTCAATATTTTCTTAATTATTTTTCGTTGTGCGCCATTCTTATGCCATTCTGATGGTCAGTAGTTTTGCTTGTGTGCCATGTAATGCTAAAAAGAGTGTTTTATTTCTGTTTATAAATGTGATTCCTACATTTTTTCTTGTGTGCTATTTCCATGCCAAAAAGACAGACTTTTATTTCCTATGATAGATGAAATTAACAATTAAACATTTTTCCAATATACGTTTTTTATTTATTTATTATCCATGAATTCTATAAATAAGTTGGTTTGTCCACCAGAGTACTTCCAAGTGTGGGGGTAAATTCATTTTACTACAAATTCTATTGGGGTAACACCCAAAAAAGTTACCCGACCCCTGCCCTAGGGGAATTATAATTGAAAATTGCTCCGTCACCGGCAGGATTCGAATCGTTGCCTGGTTTAGCAACAACGATAGACAATGACTTTGACAACTAAACTTTCAGGAGAAGTATAAGCTGATATTTATTCTGCTGTACACATGCCTGTCGAATTCAGGTTCTGTACTTAAAATCAATATCAACCATGATAGCTGATTGGTAAGTTTGTAACACTTCGCTAATGATGAAGTTTTTCACTTTTACACGCGCGACATTTATATCCACAAATATTAAACTACAAATATTGGGTTAATATCCCATTCACTATGTCTCGGGAATAAGTAACACCCAAGGGGAATTACAACTGATAAGTGTTTCCGCACTTATCAGTTATAATTTCCCTTGTGTGTAAGTTTCTCCCAATTTATAGTAAATTGATATTAAAAATGATATATATATATATATATATATATATATATATATATATATATATATATATATATATATATATATATATATATATATGTGTGTGTGTGTGTGTGTGTGTGTGTGTGTGTGTGTGTGTGTGTGTGTGTGTGTGTATGACACTGTATCCCACTTGTTATAATCCATGCACATTAAAATTAATTGGCTGAGATAGAACCATTGTATCACTCAGATAATTGAATATTATAATTCGGTCCACGCTGTCAAATGGGGTTCATGTATATACAGTATATATATATGTATGTATAGATATATATACACATATGAGTGTGTATGTAAATGTATACATATATATGTAAATTATATATATATATATATATATATATATATATATACTTGTATGTATGTTTGTGTAATAATGACCGGTGTCGATGACCCTTGGTGTAGCAACGCCAGCTCACTTACATCAGTAGGTCAGTCTTTCAATCTGGGGGAGTACTGCTTCCTGTTTACTTTTTCGTTCAACGCAGTAGGCTGGAAAAAATGTTCGGGTCCTAAAGGCAAAGCTTTTACGAAGACTGACTTCTCCCTATATCCCTCTATGGCACTTCAAAAATGGAATTTAAATTATCTACCTTATTATTCTGTTTATTTCCCATAATACGGCGTACGTCACTGAACCGTATTGTCGTTGTATTGACGTATAGTTTATAATTTGCTTCTGTTCATATTGTGCTCTACAGCTAAAAAGGCAGTTAGTTTGTTATGAAAGCCCACATGGAGTAAAATGTATGTATGTATAAAAAAAGATGTAACCAAAACCAAATGAGGACCTACATAGTAAAGATATATGCTCTTGATAACTACAAGTAAGGAAAACTAACAAGTAGATCCAAGAATTTCTCTGTGAAAAATGAGAAAATGACAGAAAAACGAGGCAGTGGAACACGGACGACATTTTAAAGTTCCGTGGCAGCCTTCCTAGCTTACAAGCATAACACTCTCGGCAAAACAACTATTCTTTTAAACATGAAATTAATAAGAAGACCTCTGTATTGGACAGTTTAACAACAGGCAGCTCAGCGGAATGTGGTTTGTGATACATTGCGAAAGCAAATAGCGCGCGAATATATATACGCTAGAGGCTTAGAATTGACTTGACAGCTCTCCGAGATCCAGAGCTTCTTCAGAGGGAAAGTTGGAAAAGTTCTTATAGGTATTTGGTATACCGAGTTTCAGGTCCCACAGGGCGTTGCCCTTTCCCAGACGAAACCCTGCCCCAACGTTTGTCCGCCTTGCGCTTGTTTTCATGAGTTCTCGTATATTTCGTTCAGTGGGAGAAGCCTGAAGTTAGAAGAAAGGAGAAATTACTCAACTGAAGTCGGACCTTGGCCTTTCAGTAAGCAATGAAGGCATGCAAAATGAAAAAAAAAATGTAATACTTTAAGTTACTTGACTCTGGTTTTAAAAAGTAATTGTCCAAAAGAAACGAGAAAAAAAAACTTAACTATCGTCCTCTCTAGCGAATACTCAGTCTCAATGCTTCCGAGAATTTTTCCACTCAACATCTACTTGAGAAGGTTTGCAGCCACAAATTCCAAAACATTTATTCCGGGAGAGGGTAACAGCTTTACGCTTCTTTCCGTGGTGCCCTTTCGTTTACTTTTACTTCGACACGTATCGAAAACTAAGGATTATATCATCAGTTTCTTCTTTGAATTTTATATAGATAATTTCACTGGCCAGACTAAAGAGCCGGATTTGATATTTCAGTTTTCATTTTATTGTTTACTGGCTCATAAAATATCTTCCTCCTTTTAACTGTATCACTGTAGTGTCCACGGACTGTAGGACATACCGGAAAAACCAGCAGGCTGAATATGTCTTTATTCCAGGATAACTGACGACAAACTACGGAAGCATATAAAGAATCGGTAAAGAAAGTAGATATGAAAGCAAAGAATCGTTTCAGCAACAAAAGAAACAAAAATAGGATATTTAACGAAGAGAATAACCATTTTTGGGTAAAAATGATCATTAGACTAAACGCCACTTTTTTCATCATAGGACTAAATCAGATATATTTGACAAACATTACAATCTTGCAATTTTGTTGGATGATCAGGAGGTTCCGTACACGAATTCTGTGGTTTAGGGATACGGGAGCAGAAATATTTTAAAATAGACTTGATCAATGGAAATGCTAAGTTTTCAGAGAAGAATCTATACAAGCATACTTAGGAAAGAGAGTTTAGGTCGGCGAGAGTCTGCAGTGAAACATGCAGTATGTAATCTCCACCATATAAGTGAAATAAAAGAACACAAAAGTGGAAGTTGGTAAACCCATTATATCTTGACTTAGAAACCAGATATTCTTTAATCCTTATGAGCCGAATGAAAAAATATAAAAGTTCAGATAATTAAAACTTGCTTCTTGAATGCCGCCAATAAGTGAAAGGAGCTCTTCATCTCGAAATTGTTTTTCTGTTTTCTGTTCTCACGGTAATTATTCTTGTCATTGCGGCTGCATCGTCATGTTTATGAAAAATTGTAGTTCTTTTGTGTGAAACAGAATGAATTACTTGAAAGAGTAATAGAAAAAGTATTAGAACATTTTATGTGTGAAACAGACATGAAACTGAAATGGAAAAATCTGCGTTTCACACTCTGCACATGGAAATAGAATTCAGGCTACGAAGCTAAAAGGATATGAAGAAGCGGCATTTCAAAACAGAAAATCTCCTTATCAAAGAAGCTCCGGAAAAACAAGAAAGGTTTTCTTCTCTTTTACCTCAAAAGGATCGCAGACGATCCGTCTCTAAAAGTCGACTTCCAATATATTCCAAATAACTCTTAAAGGTTCTGTCGAAAAATTCTTGAGAATCGATACAGAACCGAACACTCGATATTTACACTTCGGTATTTACCGTTCTCTCAAAGGCTTCTATAACAGTGTGAGATCATTATGTATCCAAGTGACAGGCGATTCACTATAGGGATTTTACCATTCACTTCATTATGTAATTAGATATTTTATCATGTAATACGCAGTCCGTACCGTGCAAAATTATAGTAGCAAATATGGCGCGGGCTAGATAAAATATCGTAGTATGCTTGCTTTGTGCAGTAGCCTAATATGTCTTATAAGTATGGCAACGTAAGTGTTTAGGAGAGGTCGGTCTCCGCCACAATAATAATGATAATGTTGAAAATATTATTATTATTATTATTATTATTATTATTATTATTATTATTATTATTATTATTATTATTATTATTATTATTATTATCAGGAGTCTTACATATAATATTTCCAATGTCAACCTGATAACTAGACCCTAATGTTGAAGACCTTAACCTAGTTTTGTGGGTCCTAGGGCTATTCTAGTACCAAAATATAGAAAAAGGCAGTCAGATTCAATCTAACTATAATGTCAATCATCTGTAATTTGTAACTAAAATGAAAAAACCGTTTTGAAAATCGATGTAGAAAATCCACCCCAAAAAATCAGCTGATGTTAACTTCAGGAAAAATAGACTGGATCACAATTTATTTAAAGGTACCAGACTATTCCTCTGTGATGGAGCTATATATTGAAAGAATAATTTTGAAACATTCCCCGTAGTTCAGATACAGCGGTAATTGGCATGGATCCTCTAGAATTTCTTGTAAAAGTATGGGAAGACAGGAGTCTCAACCGCTCAGATAGTAGCACTTTCAGCAGATATAAGCAGTTAGTGCAAAAAGTCTCTCATGTTAACCAGTCCCATCCCATTCATCGAACAATTTCTAAGACTGAAAAACTCACTTGAAAGAACCAAACTTGGCAAAAGCCAGCAGGAATGCTTTAGTCGAGAGAATGAAATTTTAATTTTAAACAAAACTCGTAAAGCGAAAAAATACTGGTCAGCATGAAGCTGATTGTATTTCTAATTAAAGTACTCTTTTTCATCGATCACGGTTGGCAAATCAGGGTGGAGATTTATTTGCTTTTTTTCCAGTATTGAAGACAGTGTGCGTGTGTGTGTGTGTGTGTATTTTTATTAACCGTAGGTCATAATTTCTTCCTCTCCAGCAAAAAAGAGCATTTTAATTAAGATTCTTTAAGGTTCACGTTTCTTTGCCCCACAGCCATCCTGACAAATACAAGGAAACTTTGGTCAAACTCCACATATGACTTTGCGGATGCGACCTTAAAATTGCAAAAGTATAAGGAAAGTAAGGAAATGGTTCCCTGTAATTTTATGGTGTAGATATTACTTCACGGGGTAAGTAAGGATAAGGGAAACGGAAATATATTTTATTACATAAGTTTAAGCGATGCGGAAAAATACAAGCGTGTCTAATCCTACATTCGAAATGATAATTTGCTTGGTATGAAGTGTCGTTATCTGATTAACTCGCTCTTTGTGTGGTCTTCTCTACGTGCATTCTTATGACACAAAGTAACTACCTAAAGTAGACTTCGTCTTTTTATTATACTTTTTTTTTAACCAATACAGTTGAAATTACGGTAACTTGATCACGTTCAAGTAAATAACCGTGATATTTACAAATAAAAACAAAGCCATTAAGCCATCGGTTCTTTTTGTAATAAATGAGCTTAACATTCATAAAGCCTTTATTGGTATGTAGATCAGTTCAATTGCAAGATTAAGGCGCAGGTAGATCAGTTTTAAAATCTTAAGCGTACCTCATGTGGTGCATCGAAACTTCTACACTGCCTTCAACTGAAATCAAACGTCTAGAAAATATTCATGATTTGAACTTACTCTCCATTTCTCTGACTTCTTTGATTGTACAGTGATAATCTTCCTTTCCATTATGACCTTGGATGCAAGTCACCTCAAGGAAGAGAGTTCCTCTTTACTCACACGCTAAATTCACTAGCATTCGGTATGAAGTCGTCCCCAGCCCACACTGGAAAAGTCCAGGCACCAAAGGGGAGATAATTACAGTCACAAAAGACTGATTCGCAGCGGACGACGGCCTTGATTTGATTTAATTTTTTTTTTTTTTTTCCTCGATAAAAGCAACACTTGAAAAGCAAAATACTTCATTTTACGGGTGAAAAGTGGATTGCAAGTGGGTTTCACCGGAAGCGACGGAGGAAAGTCTCCACCAGTCTGGAAATTATTGAGTAATTATAAGGGCCACCAGAGGTGAGGTGCTTTTTGCCAGCGAGCATTTTCTATTAGAATTTTTTTTTCTTCCTGTTACCACTTCTTACGAAATACTGCTTTATGTTTTGTTAACCTAATTATATCTGTCAAATTTTTATTTTGAGTAAAAAAAAACGTTTAAAGGAAAGGGCATTCAGCTTTTGAGACATTTTTCATGACTAGTAAGAATAGTATTCAGTAACTGAATTCCACCGAGTTACAGCAATTATAGTATTTCGGGAAAACATTTTTATATTTTTCCAGAGTGGTTAAATCGTAATAGGAAAAATCCATGGTTATGATTTATTTGTAGAATGAAGAAAACTCTTCGATGAGATATAGTTCATGTATCACCTGACAGATTCATGGCATATTACGTAGGTCGCTGGTGTTAAGCCGTTAAGAAAAAATGCAAATGAACAGAAATTAATTAACGTGTCCTGTTAGACCTGGTGTCCTTGAGTTTTCTTTTCTCGTACAATTGCGAACATTCTCCCTCGGGTTTATTCTAGCTCTCTGTCACGATACGATTTTCTTACTCCCTCATCCAAGTAAGTTTCTCGGGTATTTAGGTCGAGATGGTGAAATGCAGTTCATCTCTGTTAGGTCTGGTGTCATGGTTTGGTTTTCCTCGATTCTAAAAGCAATAATTGGGTTGCAGCAAATCCCCGATTTTGCTCCTTGTGTCGGTGTTGCAACGGCATCATTCACGTGTTTCTGAAATGTAAAAGCAGTCGTGACTTTGGTAAGGCCGATATAGAATTTTAATTTATTCACTTTATTACTTATGTGTATTGCGTGAAGGATGTTACAGCAACCCTCCAAGGCTAATTGGGATCCTATTTTCATCCTTCCCTCCCGTCTGATCTTCAGTTATTTTTAATGAAAATTAAATGGACCACTCACCAGTATCGATACTTTGGGTGATTTAGGTTCTTTTTACTTGTCTAGAAGATATCACATTGTTCGAATTGCCTAATCCAACTTTAAGAAATTGAGTTAATTCCTCTCTTGATCTCGGCGATGAAATTTCTATCCTCCACATTAGGATTATTACCTTCACATGTCAAGGGTGTTTCATCTTTTGCCTCTTCCTCGATTGGATTGCGTTTAATGCAATTCCTTTTACCAGTGACCCCACTCCCACTTCCTGTCTCGATCATTTTCTTCTCCACCGCAGCAATATTGGGCCTCTCTGTGCCTTTCTTACTGGTATCAACTTGGTCACTGTTTTATTAAGAGACGAAATAGCATATAAATGTAATGTGAAGTCCTATAAAATGGCAAGACACCTTACAAATGAATATATATGTTGTATAAAGGTAATGTGAAGTTCCATAAAATGGCAAGAAACCTTACAATTGAATATCTGTCATATAAAGGCAATGTGAAGTTCTATAAAATGGCAAGAAACCTTACAAATGAATATATGTTGTATAAAGGTAATTTGAAGTTCCATAAAATGGCAAGAAACCTTACAAATGAATCTGTCGTATAAAGGTAATTTGAAGTTCCATAAAATGGCAAGAAACCTTACAGATGAATATCTGTCATATAAAGGTAATGTGAAGTTCCATAAAATGGCAAGAAACCTTACATATGAATATCTGTCGTATAAAAGTAATTTGAAGTTCCATAAAATGGCAAGAAACCTTACAAATGAATATCTGTCATATAAAGGTAATGTGAAGTTCCATAAAATGGCAAGAAACCTTACATATGAATATCTGTCGTATAAAAGTAATGTGAAGTCCCATAAAAACTTCTCGACGATGAACAGTATGTTTAACTTAAGGTTTTTGGATGTTTCAGTATTACAGACTTTACCTCTTGCAATGAAAACTTCTAATCACTTATTATTCTTCCGAAGTTACCTCAGATGCTGAAAGTACACGTCCTACGTACATAATTTGTATAGTTGCAAGTAAAGAAAGTCGTTACTGGTAATATAGAAATGTCTGCAAAATTGTGTTCATGTATTTTAGACTATTAATCTTGGAAAGCGAGACTAAGTAGAAATATATTTCCACCGTTTTATTGATTTTCCCTTACTACGTCTCTCTCTTTCCTAAAGAAGCATTTGCAGTGCCTCGTTTTTGTATTTAATTCTAACATCGTTCTGTTTTTTTTTTTCATATATACAAATCTTCTCAAAATAACGATGATCATCATTTCCAATATGATTTCACTTTCGTCTTCATATCGTTTGCATTTTTCAACCTTCCGGTCCTCATAACTTGACCTTTATCCCACAAATATTGGATTTCAACAGTTCCGAATTTACCTTTTTTGGTCATTCCGTTCCTACTCATTCCTTCCTTGAAGGGCCCTTGACACATATTGCATTTGAATATTCCGGTCTTATGCCTTTTGGTAGGTTTATTATTATTTGAATATTATTGCTGCTTCAGCTGCATTTATTTTGTAGAAGACTTTTTCTATTTTCCTTATTGCGGACTTCTCTTCAGTGGAGGTGCGTGCTAACAGCTCGCCTATATTTGTCATTTCATGGGGGAAAAGTCAAAATCTGGATTCTGCTTCTTTATATATTCTATACAGTTAGTTATATACAATTGTTGCCGCGACGCGTTTCGACAGACTCTTCTGTCATTCTCCAGCGGGAGCTAGTAGAGGACTGGCAGCTTGCATAGGTCCTTCTGAATTTATACACGGGCTTCAGCGGGGGGTCATGGATGGCGAACAGGATCGAGCTTCGCCGCAGAAATTTGGCTTGAAGTTCGCTGACTGCAACCAATCAGAATTCGCCATCCAATTTCTGCGGCGAAGCTCGATCCTGACAGGATCGAGCTTCGCCGCAGAAATTTGGCTTGAAGTTCGCTGACTGCAACCAATCAGAATTCGCCATCCATGACCCCCCGCTGAAGCCCGTGTATAAATTCAGAAGGACCTATGCAAGCTGCCAGTCCTCTACTAGCTCCCGCTGGAGAATGACAGAAGAGTCTGTCGAAACGCATCGCGGCAACAATTGTATATAACTAACTGTATAGAATATATAAAGAAGCAGAATCCAGATTTTGACTCTTCCCCCATGAAATGACAAATATAGGCGAGCTGTTAGCACGCACCTCCACTGAAGAGAAGTCCGCAATAAGGAAAATAGAAAAAGTCTTCTACAAAATAAATGCAGCTGAAGCAGCAATAATATTCAATAGAACCTGTTTAAAAGAGGGTCTGCTGCCAAATTATATTATTATTATTATTATTATTATTATTATTATTATTATTTATCGACGTCAACATTTGTACGTCATGTCACAATCACACGAAAAAAAATGAGGGTTGTCATATTGAAAAGCAACAAACTTTTTGTATTATTTTTGATACTGTGATTAATTCATATCGTCAACGCCTTAAACATAGCAAGATTATTCATTCATTTACAACACAGTATTAAAAGTAGAAGCTTCATCTTCCAGTCACCACAAACGTCCCTTTGACATTTACCCGACAGCGATATTATCTGGAAGCCAAGTGGTATTGTTACCAAGATCTGACGGGTAATAAGTTACTCTTGCTCAATGTATTTAGCAGCTCGTCATCTTCAGTGTTGGAGGTAACTCCTCGAGAACCATGTGTGGCAATACGTGTTTATGGAATTGTAATTTACCTGTATACAGCTGGTACTCAATCATAAGGTACTTGCAAGAGTCCCTGACAGCCGGTATTTGAACTTCCCGGGAGCTTCGGTTGTTGAGGTATTGAGGGAAGTTGGGATGTGACTTTAAGCCCATCAAATTCCAACTTCTCCAACTCCTCTCCAGGTGGATATGAAGTTCTCAGCCACGCAACCACTCCTCTTCCTCTTATGTAATACGCGAACACACAGGTTATGTAAACTACGTGAGGAATTTCATGACATTAAGTTCTTTACGAGATAGTATACACATTCTGCTCTTGTTGATAACCCGTTGTCTGACGATCGTCTGCCTTAATGCACAGCAAAGTCCTCCACAAACATAACATTTGTACCTTAAAGAAATTCAGATAAAATGATCTATTGAGATCGCAGACAAGATTAAATGGCTTTACATTTAAGAACCACCTTCAGGTAAAGCCGTTGCCAGAAGAAAATAGGAAAGACAGTGAGAGCAAGATCAGGGGTTTGCTGCAACCGTGCAAACTAATTATTGGTTTTAGAATTGGGAAAAATTAAGCCACGACACTACACTGGACCTTAAAAAAAAAAAATTTCCCCATGTCGACATAAAAACATGAGAAACAACAACAGACCTGGATGCGAAAGCAAAGATAGAGAGAGAGAGAGAGCGAAAACAAATTGAAGCAAAATTAGCAGTTGTATTAAGCTCGTACCAAAGGTATTACTTCAAGTCTTGTTCACTTTCTTTTAACTTTTAAGAGAATTTTTCGGTCATTTGTTCATACCTCATGAATAGGTACAAACGATGAAATGTAGTGTGTAATTAAAGTTAGAGAAATATTTAGCTTACTGAGAAAGAGGTATCATTAAAAGTAAGGTATAAGGGAAGATTTTTCATATTACATTGCCACCAAATATATCCAGAGCTAAATTATTCTAAAAAGAACTCAGAAGAAAGCAGTCATCTTAGGCTTAGTTATTAATTACGATTATTTAAGCTAATGAAGTACGATAAAAAAATGACGAGTCTTGCAAAATAAAAAAACCGTATATAACAGAGAATTGCACTTCATTTTACTATAACGGATTAATTGAGTATTTTTCTCATTCTATTTCCACGAAGCTTGTATCACCGCAATTAAAAGATTATCAGATGATTTCCGGGTCTGCCGCAATTGTTGCCCGGATGAAAGCAACCAACATTTGCTTAGTCATCCAGAATGATTGAAAAACTCCAATAAAGGATTTATTTACTCACCTGTGTTAACACTACAGAGGTGTTTGATTAATTATGAATGTGGGATAGACAAGACAACATTAGCAAGCGAGAAAGCAATACGTAGCACGAAGCCGCACTATATATATATATATATATATATATATATATATATATATATATATATATATATATATATATATATATATATATATATATAGAGAGAGAGAGAGAGAGAGAGAGAGAGAGATTACTGTATTTTACACACACACACACACACACACACATATATATATATATATATATAATGCTTATATACGCACATATGTGTGTGTGTTTGTAAAGAGAGAGAGAGAGAAAGAGATGTAAGTGCGAGCGCGAGTGTAAATACTCTGCCAGAAAGCATGGTAGCATTCTAATGATCGTAGTTATCATTCGCTAATTTTTATACTAGTTGAGAATCTCCGTCGTTTCATGTGCAGTCCATTTGCAATCTACTTTTTACCCGTGAAATAAATAGTCTTTTACGTTTCGGTGTTGGTTTTTACTAAAAAGAAAATAATTAAAAATGTGGTAGTCTCCCCGCAATGAACTGGTCTTTTGTGATTGTAAACATCACCACCCCTTCCGAGTGAGGACTTTTCCAATGAGCTCTTGGAAGAAGCTTCAAATGGTAGTACAGATGATGTGAGTTATGAGGAGGGATCATCTTCTGCGCTGAGACTTGTATCTGTTGTGATAAGAAAGCAGACAGAAGTTAATAAGTAAGGAAGGATTACCACCTTGCAAAAATCAGTCAAAACAGTGTACTATTTTTACTTTTGAAAAGCAGATTACAAGTTTATATGTAGCAATTCAGTTAATATTGTAGTTGCTATAAATTCTGCTACATTGTTTTCTTGACAAACAGCGTAAAACTGTTATCTCATCAGAACCCTGTCATTTCAGGCCTAGAAATACAAAGGAGTGTCTGTTTTCTAATGTTTTTATATTTCACCCTTTGCTGTGCGTAAATTATTTTGAAATTGAAATCTGTTTTATTTCTTTCATAATTTTGAAAAATATAAAAACATGCAAATATTATGTAAAAACTTACCAGACATAAGCTGGTAACATTCTCTTTATAACATTGTTTTCATTCTTAGTAGGCTTGTTGGTATCTATGCCATGTTTTCACGTTTATTGTCACCTTGTCCACTATTTAGCATGAATAAAGGCAAATTGCTGACGCACGGCGGAGCATAGAGAGTGACAGACAAAGAACAAAAAAGAAACGTCATGATTTTGAGGTCTGAAGGTTTTACTCATGGAAGGTTAGGTTATATTTCTTTCCAATCAATCCGATATTCTCTCATGACATACCTTTAAAATACCAAAGAAATTCAGGGTTCTCATAATTAAAATATGATCCTAAGCGGGAGAAATTCATATCTGAGCATTTTCGATTGAACCAAAATCGTGAAATTGTTGACTGCAATTTTTATTTCATTCAAGTACACGTACAAAAGGGGTAGGTATTGGCATCATATATATATATATATATATATATATATATATATATATATATATATATATATATATATATATATATATATACATACATACATACATACATACATACACATACATAATACGTACATACATACTTATAATAGATGGATAGATATAAACTCCTAATGCACGAAACAAGGTTTATGACTATTAATACTGCCTAGAGATAAAATGTAACAAATTGAGGACACGTTTAATTGTATAAAATTTTTCAGTTAATGACACATAACAACAAATATGAGGAAGTTGGTGAGATTTTGTTTTTCATATTCTCGTTTTTCGCAGTATTTTTCAGTCCCCTCTTCGCCTGGTGTATTTCAAAAAGTCAAATTCTACATGATGAAAGTCAGCGTCAAGTTTTTCTTTCACACATTTTTGCAATCTTAAGGGTCCCATCAGCAAAGTAATATGTGGAGTTTGACCAAAAGTTTCCCAGTATTTGTCAAGATGGTTGTGAGGTAAAGAAAAGTCCAACGTTAAGAATCATTATTAAAGGGGATATGTTATAGGAGAGAAAGAGAGAGAGACAGACAGTATGTATATATACATAAGTGTGTACTTATATATATATATATATATATATATATATATATATATATATATATGTATATATATATATATATATATATATATATATTGTGTGTGTATATATACAGTATATATATATATATATATATATATATATATATATATATATATATATATATATATATATATATATTTATGAATAGAGAGAGGGAGAAAGAGAGAAGGTTATGAATAGCACAGATTTGATAAGAGACAGGTAAACAGCAAACAGGTTTCATTTATATGAATCTACATGATGTCCTGAGAAAGAACGCGCAGGTTTCCTTGCTTAGAACCTTATGACGCGCGCGCGCGCGCGAGAGAGAGAGAGAGAGAGAGAGAGAGAGAGGAGGAGGAGGAGGTTATTTCATAACTAATAATTCTCGGGGTGCCCGTAGTGAGAGACCTTTAATACGACATAGGTTAGTTTTCATTACGACTGCGTTCATCAACTTCCCTCTGCCGCTTCACTATCTCCCTTGATATTCAGATATATTCTGAGGAAACTTTTTATCTCTCGAGGTCTCCATTTCCATGAAAAACGCCGGTCATAATTAACTGCATGACGTACGTTTTCCTATTGCAGAATGAATGAAGGATGGGGGAAAAAATCTCATGTCTCTCTAACATTTGTGCTCTCCCTTCCCTAGTAATTAATTATATTTCTTTTAACGAGCAGATTATGCAAATGATATGTCATCTAAAACACCTGTGACTTCGCAGAGAATTCATTCTCTCCTTCGAAATAAAAAAAAAAAGTTTCTTGAGATATTTCGGAAAGTTGTGAATCGTTCGGTCATTAATTTTCTTCGATGGTTTGCACTCATGGAGTTTTCCCATAATATATCAACTAAATTGATAGCTGTTCAGGTAAAACTTCTCGAGGCGCACAGTGGGTGGGGGCGGGGGGCAGGGACGAATATCAGAAAGTTGCAGAAAGAAAGTGAATTAAAAATTAATTGAGAGTCATATATTGATAAACTATTCTGCACTTCCGTTTAAGTTTTAAACTAGGTGTTTGTTCTGAAATTCAAACATTTACTTTGAATTTATGTAGTAAATGTGTATGTAGTGCTTCCCATTGGGTTTTTTCCTCCAGTTTATTCAAATGAGTATCCTTACCAAATCTTAATCTACCGCATAATCCTGGAGGATTACTAGATATGAATCTGGGGTGTTCATTTGTAAATGGAAGTTCATATTATGAGGACTGTATTGAGATATCGATGGTAATTGAATTGCAGTGCATTTTTCTTGGAAATATCTGGCGCTACAGTGATTTATAAAAATAGAAATAGGAACAAGAAAAGTCTTAGATTTTGCTTGATTGCACCCAAACATTCTCAAATACAACATGCACGCACACATGCGCATATGCACACGCCAACACGAACTGTTATTTGATATCTTACACATATTCTTGTAGGTGCTGAGTGTAACATATGATAATCTGCTCAATTCAAGTGCTATGTATGTGTTTACTATCCATGAATTTGAAAAAGTGTTTCACGAGCATTTGCCGTACCTGAGTGTTAAATCCTTAAAACTATTTGTTTCCTTTGTAAATAACTCCACCAACCTGTCAGGAGCAACAGTTTTTCAGTGCTCAGTAGTGTATTGTTTTTAGCTAAATTATCACGGTTTACCACATATACAGTTGTATACCATTTATCCACTTATTGGCATTTATGTATATTATTATATCGTAGATTTTAACGACACTAACAAAGAAATCGTCGAACTGAGGTTGTGTATGTTTTTTTCCCATATTAAATGTAAGTCATACCGTTTAGAAGGAAAAGGCAAATTTTTTCTCTCTCTCTCTCTCTCTCTCTCTCTCTTTATATATATATATATATATATATATATATATATATATATATATATATATATATATATATATATATATATATATGACATATATATATAACATATATGTATATGAAAAATATATATATATATATATATATATATATATATATATATATATATATATATATATATATATATATTTATATATAAATATATATACACGTTTACATATTTCTGTGTGAATGTATGCATGTAAGAAGAGTAAACGAGGGAAAATTAATGTACACAAGCTGCAGCTTAACACATTTTCTGAAATTAAGAATCTGTTCTTTCTTTCTTGCAATTTTGCCACTGGGGAGTCTACTCTGTACCCGAGAGTTGGAAAGGGATCATTAAACATGAAGGGAACTGGAACTCCGCAAAGAAGAGGAAAGAAAAGAGTAAGAATAAAAAAAAAAAAAAAAGGTGGGGGAATGCACTGATTTTGACCCATCAAAAAATTACAGATCTGTCCTTTCAAAAACGGAAAGCGCTCACGTCATACGATTTTCGACCTTTACACGGTTTCGCTTTTGAATCTAAATTTTGCAGCATTTTCGAGAACGTAGTTCGAATTGAGGAGTACAAAAAATTTAACATTTATTATTTGAACTAGATTGTATATGCGCCATGATAAATAAAGCGAAATACGCATCTCCCTTTTTCTCGCTTCCGATATCCGGAATACGGGAGCAATTCTTCATTTTGCGTGCCAATGCTTTGACATGAATTAAATTTCAGAAAAATACTGAACCATCAATTCAAAAATACAAAAAGGCGCATCAGTTTTAACCTCATATGAATGCATAGCCATTAATCAGTGAGATAATCAACCCTGGGCATTTTTTTTTCTCCGTGCTTTTATCATAAACGTTAGGGGAAAAGGTCTTTTATCAAGGCAAGTAGATTATTGCCATGTTTGCCTTGGAATTTAATTATTATCTTAAACAGAAGATATTTTTAAAAGATAACAAACTACTTACCTCTTTTTCTCTGCTTTTCTTCTCGATGGAATTCATTTTAGGTCGGTTTCCTGAATCGTGATGAACGATGTTTAGGAACCAACTATTATGTAAGATGAAAAATAAAACGATCATATGTAAGAGCATAGACACACACACAGACGTATACATTCACGGAATTGTGCACACGCACACATGCGCACATTCCCATATAAAACCCACTGTGTCTTTGTTTATCAAAGCTATAAATCAGTCACTTGGTAATTATTTGGCTATTACGGGACGCGCGGTCAAGGCGGAAAAACAAAGGGTAACACCTTTTTGGGTCTTCCCCAAAAGGATTCATATTTATACTAGCTGACGAACCCGGCGCTGCCCGGGCTAACTCTAAATGACAGCCTACGTGTAGAGAGAGGGAAAAGGGAAAGGGGAGGGGGAGGGAAGGAGGAAGGGGGAGGGGAGGGGTTTGTGTTGATGGTCCGACTGACAGTTCCACTGTTTTCATGCGATTGTTCACCCTCCAAACAGTCGTAGGTGAACTGACAATTATTACTGTGCTGCTGTCTTTTTTATCCAGGAATCACTGTGGTGACTGTTTCTTTTATCCAAAAATTACTGTGGTGACTGTCCCTTTTATCCACTTATTACTTTCCTGTCTGTCCCTTTTATCCAGGTATTATTGTGGTAACTGTCCCTTTTATGCAGGCATTACTGTGGTGACTGTCCCTTTTATCCAGGTATTACTGTGGTGACTGCCCCTTTTATCCAGGTATTGCTGTGCTGTCTGACACCTTTAACCAGACATTACTGTACTGTCTGTGACCTTTAACCAGGTATTACTGTGCTGTCTGTCCCTTTTATCCAGGTATTACTGTGCTGTCTTTCCCTTTTATTCAGGTATTACTGTGTTGTCTCTCCCTTTTATCCAGGTATTACTGTGGTGACTGTCCCTTTTATCAAGGTATTACTGTGGTAACTGTCCCTTTTATCCAGTTATTACTGTACTGTCTGTCCCCTTTATGCAGGTATTACTGTGGTGACTGTCCCTTTTATCCAGGTACTACTGTGCTGTCTGTCACCTTTAACCAGGTATTACTGTGCTGTCTGTCCCTATTATCCAGGTATTACTGTGGTGACTGTCCCTTTTATCCAGTTATTACTGTGCTGTCTGTCCCCTTTATCCAGGAATTGCTGTGAAAACTGTCCCTTTTATCTAGGTATTACTGTGCCGCCTGTCACCTTTAAACAGGTATTACTGTGCTGTCTGTCCCTGTTATCCAGGTATTAGTGTGGTGACTGTCCCTTTTATCCAGTTATTACTGTGCTGTTTTTCCCCTTTAACCCGGTATTGCTGTGCTGTCTGTCCATTTTATCCAGTTATTACTGTGGTGACTGTCCCTTTTATCCAGGTATTACTGTGGTGACTGTCCCTTTTATCCAGGTATTACTGTGTAACTGTCCCCCTTTTATCCAGTTATTACTGTACTGTCTGTTGGTCCCTTTTATCCAGGTATTACTGTGGTGACTGTCCCTTTCATCCAGGTATTAGTGTGGTAACTGTCTCTTTTATCCAGGTATTGCTGTTGTGACGGTCCCTTTTATCCAGGTATTACTGTGCTGTCTTCCCTTTTATCCAGGTATTACTGTGAGAATCGTCCCTTTTATCCAGGTATTACTGTGGTGGCTGTCCCTTTTATCCAGGTATTACTGTTGTGCCTGTCCCTTTTATGCAGTTATTACTGTGCTGTCTGTCCCTTTTATCCAATTATTTCTGTGGTAACTGTCCCTTTTATCCAGCTATTACTGTGCTGTCTGTCACCTTTAACCAGGTATCACTGTGCTGTCTGTCCCTTTTATGCAGGTATTACTGTGGTGACTGTCCCTTTCATCCAGGTATTAGTGTGGTGACTGTCCCTTTTATCCAGGTATTACTCTGCTGTCTGTCACCTTTAACTAGGTATTACTGTACTGTCTGTCCCTTTTACGCAGGTATTACTGTGGTGACTGTCCCTTTTATCCAGGTATTATTATGCTGTCTATCCCCTTTAACCGGTTATTACTGTGCTCTCTGTCCCCTTTAACCAGGTATTACTGTGATGTATGTTCCTTTTATCCAGGTATTACTGTGGTGACTGTCCTTTTATCCAGGTATTACTGTGTGCTGTCTGTCACCTTTAACCAAGTATTACTGTGCTGTCTGTCTCCTTTAACCAGGTATTACTGTGATGTTTGTTCCTTTTATCCAGGTATTACTGTGGTAACTGTCCCTTTTATTCGGGTATTCTCGAGGACATGAAATAAGGCATGGGAAACCCCTTTGAGTTTATTTACCACATAAGTTGCAAAGGGAAGGGGGAAGGGGAAGGGGGCGGGGGTACGGGCTTGAAACCTACTCCATTGTCTAAGTTTGGCTAAATGATGGCCACGTGCGAAATTTTGTGTAGATCGGTTAAGCGGTTCGGATTTCTGTAGCGCACAGTGTTACAAACTAGCATACAAACATTCACTTTTATATATGTGTGTGTGTTTGCGTGTTTGTGTTTACGTGTATGTATGTGTGTGATGTAGATAAGTGTCTGAGTGTTTGACTGAGCGCTTGTGTGTGTGTGTGTTAAATCCAACCGGCAATTTCAGAAGGCCTGCCTATTGATTCTCTGGAATTCCTTCCATTCACATTTTCCTTCTTTTTCCTCCTTTTCTTTTCTTACGCATATATATAATACGTGAAAAGGAATCTGCAAATTTTGCCCGAACATTCAAGTTCACACCTAAACACATATCCACTTGCACATAAGTATACAGGAGAGATAAGAAGTTAATTATGCTAATTCTCTTTTTCCAAGATATTTAATCTTTAGTTATCATTAACGTCAACTACAGCTCTGTTTGCTTTCTCCAGAGGCTGTCATCAGGCTAATGAGGATTGGTTCCTCATCCCCCAAATATACAGAGTAAACAAAACCGGAGAATTCCTTCAATTTCAGGCCATCTGGAAATCTGATGAAGGGTTTCCGAAAAAACGTGCCATATTTAACGCTCTTTATTGATTGTAATGTTCAAAATTCAGTATTTCTAATACAAACATATAATTCGCTGAAATATTTATACTTCGTTGAAGGACTGTTGACATTAGACACTAAACATCACCGTTTATTTCAGATGATAGCAGAGATCAGGAAAATGGACGAAGTACCCAGTAAAACTAAAGATTTTGCCAGTATTGAGATTCTTATACGTCTATATTGGCCTCTTGTTTAACAACATAAAGACACAAAAATTCAATTATTCCCTGAGGAATCTAGATAATTAATTAGATCTCTTGATCTTCCCTTCA
Source organism: Macrobrachium rosenbergii (assembly GCF_040412425.1). Taxonomy (NCBI): domain Eukaryota; kingdom Metazoa; phylum Arthropoda; class Malacostraca; order Decapoda; family Palaemonidae; genus Macrobrachium; species Macrobrachium rosenbergii. The sequence goes on along the minus strand of NC_089751.1, from coordinate 39,224,250 downwards.
GGTAGCGAAAGTATGAACTAGTTATCAAAAAAAGTAGTTTTTTCAAATGTACTTTGTAAAGCCTATTAGAATTTGTAGGCTTCGCTGGGTAGGATCGTCGTCTTGAGGAGAATATAAATTTGAATACCATGTTTCGTTTATTTTTTCTTTATGTCTCTTTACATTTGGGTATTCTGACCTGAGGAAGCTTACTTTGCAAGTCAACGCCCTCTTTGGCGTATTTTCACATGAATTACTGCCCAATAAATAAATAGTCCTTATTGCCATGTATAGTCCAGGTAACTTATCAAAGACGACCGTACACTAGGATTATCTAAAACCGAAAATTTATACCCCATATATGGATTCAATATTATTTCACCCATATTCCATCCTTGTAACTTAAATCAAAATATATAGAATAAAAAAATGAAAAAGCAAAAAAAGATTTAAAGAGAATATGATCTTCGATTTACCCACACTCATTGTTTATTCCCATAGGAATATTATATTCGTTGTATATATTTATAATCTCTCTTTCTCTACCATTTTTCTCCAAGATGAAGGAGACCATTACACTATTGATATATTCAGGTGTCTGACGAGGACAATGGCACTAACTTAGATAAAGAATAGTCTCAGAAAATAGGGAATTACGACATGAAAGCTTTCATGTATACAGTATCTTTCCTCACACACCCACACATATATTTATATATACACACTCACATATATATATATATATTATATATATATATATATATTTATATTTATATATGTGTATATATATATATATATATATATATATATTTATAAAATACACATACACATATACATATATGCATATAGTAACTTTGTAACGCTTCCTTTAAATTAGGGAATACAATATGAGGGAAATTAACGGTCGGATGTTTTATACACACACACACACACACACACACACACACACACATATATATATATATATATATATATATATATATATATATATATTATGTTATATTATATATATAATAGAGAGAGAGAGAAAGAGAGAAGTGCTGCTACTAGATAAACAGATATTTGACAGTGATTTACACTATGAAATTACAGATATGAAAAGTGCCACTTCAACTTAAAAGGCGGAAGAGATTCTTTATAGTGAAACACTAGCCGATCTCGTCACTAATTAAGATAAAATCACACGTACTGATCAAGAATATCCCTAGGAAATTAAAATGTTCCAATTTGTAGTAGATTATTGGGAATGTGTTGGATGCACGTGGACTGCTTTGATCCAGCGCTCTGGAATCGGCTTATGAAGGGAATGAAATCATAAATGTTATTTCATTCCAGTTTGATCTTTTCGTGAAATTACGTCCAGATAGCTACTTTTTCCCTGGTAACTAAAAATATTGAATAAATAGTGTGGAAAAATTTATTTTCCGTTTAAAATCATGGCATGACGTCTTCCAACCACATAAGGAAACCAAGTTTGAACGCTTGAACCTTTGCAATAAAAAGAAGTGTAAAAGACTTTTACTAATGAAATTTCTTTTGATAGACTCCACTGTGAGAAGAAATTGGTAGACGATTTAAAAAGGAAACCAAATATTTTGTTAATGTTTATCATTCCTACCATATGAACCACTATTAGGTATTTTGGGTTTGTATTATTGAATGTATGATGTTATGTATTCTTGATTAATTTTACAATGATTTTACCGGCTTCTACAACTGGGCAGTCCACTTAGGGTGATAGTGACGTCACTGGAACTCATTTGGTGCATTGTAGGCAACACGCAGGGTCCTTCGCAGCGTCCCTTTGGCCCCTAGCTGCAACCCCTTTCAATCCTTTTGCTGTACTTCCGTTCATATTCTCTTTGTTCCATCTTACTCTCCGCCCTCTCATAACAATTGCTTCACAGTGCAACTGCGACGTTTTCCTCTTGTTATACCTTTAAAACCATTTTACTCTCGATTTCCTTTCAGCGCTGAAAGATGTTGTAGGTCCCCGCACTTGGCCTTTGGTTTAAATATATTGTTCCATTCCATTCCACAACTGGACAATAATGTTCCCTTAATAAAGCAGTGTTGATTTTCACACTTTTCTATGGTAATTTTAGCTGCCTTTTATTTAAATAATAATTCTGTAACTAAACAAGGATTAAATATAAGTACATATTCGACAAAGTGATTTTCTAATTGTGATCTCAGGTTACTTCCACCTGACTGTTTGGCCCACTTGCGAGCAATTGCGAACTGCCTTATTTTGCAGTGTCTTTTCAAAACAAACCGTGAAATTACACATCATTATATGAGCTATGACTGCTTTAGGAATTTGCGTTTCCCTCTGCTATTTCTGTGTGAGTCAGATCTAAAGCACGTGCAAGAGCGATTGACCAATCAGATGCTTGTGGTGTTGATGTTTCTCTCTTTCTCTCTCTCTCTCTCTCTCTCTCTCTCTCTCTCTCTCTCTCTCTCTCTCTCTCTCACTTGTTAAAGATAGTTTCCTCAACGGAGGCTTGAATTTTAGAATTGAAAAGGACTGTTAATTGTAGACAACAATATTGCCTGAGTATTTGTCAAGAAACTGAATAAAATTAATGATAATTATAGTAGAAAGATCATTGGAAAGCTAAAAGGGGAGTGATATATGGAATTAGGCCCTCTGTTTCAAAGTAATGACCTATATTTCACACAAAGATGTTAGCCCTTTAATTGATCACTTCCATTACCTATTTTCTAACGAGGTAGAAAATGAATTTCGCCAAACAATTTTTAGGTGGAATTACGCGTCTCTTTCTGACCGTATTAGGATAGGCATCTCAAGGCTATCTTCATCTCCTTAAATTTATGTTTTGTATTATCGTCTCATGTAGAGTAAAGGAACGCTATCCTTCTAGGATGACACTTCCACCTTATTTCGGTAAATCTCCGAGCAACATTACTTGGGGTCTGGAAAAAAAAAAAATTGCCATTTTGTTAAGCTCAAGGGGGGACTTCACAGATAGGAGCTTCGAGCATCACTGGGTCTCAAGTGAATATCCAGGGATCTCTGATATTCTAGATGTATGGTAAATTTTTAAAAATGCCCGCCATTTGTGCGCGAACAACGAATAAAAGGCAAGTAGAAAAAATTAAAACATAAATTCTCCTTATGAGAGAGGCTGGAAAGGTATACGGGCATTATCCTTTCCCTTTGCTGCTTATTCCCATAAGGCCTACTTTTGTACACAAGGGCATTAGGTTGTGCGCCTTATCTCCCTTGCATAATGATATTCGTAATCCCCCCATTCTCCTTCCATAATGAGGGAGACCATTACACTACCAGTGTATGTCACTTAAGCTACGTTTAAGAATTTTCAATAGATATCAAAGAGCCATCATACAGTTTCGTTTCGTAATTGTGAGAAGAATATTTTAGACGATGTTTAAGGACGTAAAAAAAGAGACATTTTGTTATGATTATACACACACACACACTTATATATGTGTGTGTGTGTGTGTATAATCATAACAAAATGTCTCTTTTTTACGTCATAAACATCGTCTAAAATATTCTTCTCACAATTACGAAACGAAACTGTATGATGGCTCTTTGATATCTATTGAAAATTTTAAACGTAGCTTAAGTGACATACACTGGTAGTGTAATGGTCTCCTCATTATGGAAGGAGAATGGGGATTACGAATATCATTATGCAAGGGAGATAAGGCTAACAACCTAATGCCCTTGTGTACAAAAAGTAGGCATATGGGAATAAGCAACAAAGGAAAACGATAATATATATATATAATATATATATATATATATATATATATATATATATATATATATATATATATATATATATATATATACACACACACACACACACATACATACATACATACATGCAGACTAGTGCACCCGTGCCTTCAAAAACAACTGCAAAATTTAATTAATTTTGGAAATGAGCGTTACTCATGAGTTCTGTAAATTTGGGACATTATAAACATTATACTTGTTAAAGATCAATACTTTATGATTGTTAAAAAAAAAAAAGTTAGGTAAAAAATTAGGTGAAAGCTATCCTTTGTTTTGACCCCAAGTTATTGATAATGTCGTTAATTTTTAGCATATAGCGTGCGCCGATAGCCAGAAATGATGATAATATGCTTTTCTGTGCAATTCCTGGCATAAATATCGATAAAGTATTTGTCATTAGGAAGGCAGTTCATCATAGTTCTGTATTGTATTACAAAGGATTATATATCTGTAGTTACCGTTTTGGATTTTTACTTTTAATACTTCGCTTTCGAACATACTTCAATATATTACAGTGACACCAAAATGATCATTCTATCGTGAAGGCTTCCCTTACACTGACCGACGTAAGAAATATATTACCAATTAAGTTTTTGAAAGGGAATCATAAATACGCTTTCATCTTTTCTTTACATTTTAATGTGAAATTGCTCTCATAAATAGAATTAAAATCTATATTGTTTGGAAGGCAGGCTATCGCAGTTTTGCACTGTGTAAAAAGTCTGATAATTCGTTTTTGGCAATTGATTTGAAAGGAAAGTATAGAAAGATTTTTTTTTTAAACTAACTCGTCAATTTGACTCTTTAGTTTTGTTGCTTTGTCTTTGTGAAGTAATTGCTCTAAATAGCAAATATTCAACTTCAAATTGGCACCAATATCAGTATCCCAACAAGGGAACTAATTTTACTCAGACCCATCAAGTAGAAACATCTCTAAGTCTAAACTTTTCCAGCTGTAGATGTTGGACCGAGGTTGCAGTATTACGCACCAAAAAAAAACTATATGAAAACATATATGAATAAATTGCATTTTACAATTGAAGGTTATGCTTTGTGTCTAGCTAAAATTGTTAAACTGGATTGTTAATTCGTTAACGACTATGAATACGTACATATAAAGATAAAAATTTGCCATGGCAACAGTTATTAAAAAAAAAAAAACTTTTACTGCTCCTAACATCGATTTCCGATTCCCTCACTAATTAAGGGAAAATTACACACTTGTTGATCAAGAACATCCCCAGAAAATGAAAATGTTCCAATATGCAATTGATTATTGATAATCTGTTAGCTGTGTGTGGACTGCTTTGCTCTGCTGCTATGTGAATCGGCTTATGAAATCAGTGAAATTATAAATGTGATTCTATCTCAGTTTGCTTTTTTTTTCATGAAATTACGACAGTCGTTATATAATGAATTTTCCACCAACATAAGGTGCAGACCGTTAATAGTTGGAGAAATAACTCGTTGATAATTCACCCTTCTTATATCATCATGTCAGGTTATTTTAAAATGTCCTGACATTGGTTGCTTAACCTATTTGCAGTTTTAATGATTTCACTCTAAATTCCCAATTTATAGTTTCATGATCAATTATTTCAGCGTTTTCTGCTCACCTCCCTTGAGATTTATAGTGACATTCATATATGTAAGGATAGATAAGGTCTGACGCACAGGATTAATTTAGACTAAGAAAACAGCTACACCCAAATCTGACTGTATTCTAGCTTTGGCAGTGAAAGTAACCGCCATTTGGTGGCAGATCCTGTCTCTGGCTCTCTGAAGGACTGACCTTTGGCCTTCACTGGCTAATGAATTTGGGTCAGACATAAGTCATCCTTCAGAAATGTTACTTCAAAGCAGGGTTAGCAGCTGATCATCAGATTATATACCTCGATGGCCCTCTTTGTTCGTTTCACCTGTGTACCACAACTCTTCAAAAGGGTAGCATGCAGAGTAGGGAGACGGGGATATTCAGTGTCGCTTAGAGGAGTCCAGTGGGGGCGAAGCCCCCTCGGCCAGGTTAGGTTCACGGCGCCTTAAGTTAGGTTAGGAAGGTAAGGTCTGGTTAGGTCAGGACACGGCTTTCTAAGGAAGGTTAGGATTTCTGACGCTTACCTTTGTCTCCCTACTACTGCATCCGCTCCCTTCAAAAATATTGACTTCATATCATGCTATCCTTGCCTGCTATGCCCTTCGCCAAACATGCCACATCGAATTGTCCTGTTCAAGTTTTGCCACCCCTACGTGAAGGCAAAGAGAGACTGAAGTTACTTGCCGAGATGACGTTTAACATCCTTCTTGAAACGGGGAATTGCACTAGGCCATAAATGCGTACGAGAGGTTCACCTAAGTACCTCAGTTGTTAGCCCCAATGGTTAGTGTGTGTCCTGTTTTAATATTTTAAAACACCATGCGAAGATGGCCACTGCTTTGAAGGCTAGTGCCTTCTAATGTTCATATAATGGGTAGTAACTGCTTCCAAGTGATTTTTTCTTTAGCTCTAAGACAGTGACATTTGTCTCTGCCATCAACGCAGTGTGGAGAGAGACCTTGCTGTCAATGAGAAAGTTTTGCTGTGTTAATAAGACATGATTCTTATCATTGTTACTCGTGAGCCCTTATGTTTCTTACGATGCTTTATTTTGAACGAATGCCTTTTCAATATGCACGCGCTTGTGTATGTGTATTTATTTGCTTATTTATCGCTTACTGCCACGAGAGAGGGGTTGGAAGAGTTTTTAGCTTACTTACTAATTCATGATTAATGGTATTATACTTAATGAAGTCGTTAATCCCTTGTGGATCTAAATGAAATTGTGGAATAAGAACAGCACTGAATGCTGAAATATCTTTGACCTTTGAAAGAGTAAAGAATAGCGAGTGGTATCATGAAGAACTCTTGATGTGTTATGAATAATGATTCATCTCCTTACTCAGCATAGTGATTAAAATTCAAATGAATGACACAAACTTATTTTTTTTTTCGTGTAAAGTTCGTAAAACAACTATCGGTCTTATTATTTTCAATTTATTGATAATAATGCCCTGAAGATGAGTTTCCAGACCTGTGGATAAAAGAAGTAGACACAGCTATTGCATAATATTATCGTGAACGAGTATATACAGGTGAGGAAATGCCTTGTTGATATTTGTATTAGGTAAAAGATATTGATAAATATTTGATACGAAGTCGTTAATTATTTGTATGTTTTTGTTTGTGGCTGGATTTTAATGCCAGTGATTAATCATCGTTTGATGACTTCTTGTTAGGAATAAGAACAACACGTTAACTTGACCCCGCCATATTTCTTACCTCCTCCTGTTTGCATTTCAAAGCTGCCATTAACCAGAATTGTTGCTTTGTTTATATTGAGGGCATATTCGACTTAATGAACCACTCTTGGATTCCTCATGAAAGGGAATTTCCCATTAAGAAATGAAATGGCTTTCCATTGCGTTATAGTGTTCCAGTGTCTAATGCACTACTCTACATATAAAAAAATGGATGTATGTATGTTTGTGTGTGTGAGTATGTGTGTATACATATGACTTACCTTCTGGGAAAGAACACTGGGGGGTGAGACATCACTGGCACCAAAGTGGGTGGTGGTGTGGAAAGGGTGAAATGTAAAATAGTGACACTCCTGATGCCTTTTAAGTCCAAGTTCAGCCCCAATAGGGAGCGGGGTGAGAAGGGATGGGAAGGGGGTGACGTAAAAATAAGCGAAAATGACAGATATTAGTGTCTAATCCATAGTTTTCGAGGTTGCTGAGAAGAATAGTGACACTCCTGACGCCCTTTAAATCCAAGTTCTTTCCCGATAGGAAGGAGGGGTGGGAAGGTGGTGACATGCAAAAATAACCAAAAACTACAGATATTAGTGCCTCATCCATAGATTTTGAGGTCACTGAGATGAATGGTGAACCTCCCGATGCCCTTTAAGTCCAAGTTCAGCCATAGGAAGAGGGTGATGAGAAGGGGTGAAAAATAAAATGTCAAAAATGACGGATATTAGAGTCTAATCCATAGTTTTCGAGATTGCTGGGATGAATAGAGACACGCCCAATGTCCTTCAAGTCGAAGTTCAACCCTGATAGGGGTGGTGGGGTGCGAAGTGGTGAAATACAAAATGTCAAAAATTCTGGGCAATGTAACTGGAGCAACTATCTTAACAGGAATGGGGAAGAGTGAGAGGAAGAGTTTATCGGTTGTCATTCAAAGATTTCCCGGGCAGCGCCGGGTTGGTCAGCAAGTATGAAATAAATAGCATATCCATAACAGTAGTCGTGTAACTGGCACACACTCATGCATATTAAATAAGACCATAGGTTTACTTATTTTGCAATAATTCTTGACAACATTTCATCATCCAATTGTTATCATCTTTTGAAAACTTTTGAAGGGAAGCGGAAATTTGAGTCTCAAGGAGTGAACCATCCTTGCAAACTGACGATTTTTTGTATTTTCGGGCCAGCTCCTATTTCACTTGTCAAATCCCACTCCAGTTGTGCAGGGTGGACTCTGCAAAAAAAAAAAAAAAAGGTCAAGAGTTAGAGAAACAAAATCTGGGCAAAGTGATCGATCACATAAGGTTTTGGGGAGAGGAAGTGCCTTCAAATTTAGTTTGCCCGGAGAAAAACCTTGTAGTGGTAAGTATATATTTTGTTTTTTATTGATTTCACAGTGGATAATTAGTCTTTTTTGTCTCAGATGATCGCAAATTAAAGGATCTTAATTACTGCACAATATTTTCGGTTGCTGTCAGTAAGATATACGACATGTAACTGAGGTTTGTTTTTAAATTATCTCAAAAGCTATCAGACGTCATGAACGGCATCCTGCATGAATGGCACACAAAGAA
>NC_089751.1:39203116-39208116 GCF_040412425.1 Macrobrachium rosenbergii | reverse complement strand
AAGCTCAGCAGAAACCTGTGTAAATATGCAAAATATTCTGATAAGAAAACCGCAATACCATTACTGTTGTGCTATGCATTAACTGAAATTTCCAGTCTTCCAGCTGGTAGCGCAGTAGCTGTTCCATTCACCTTCCCCGGACCCATATTCCCGAGATGTATAGTAGCATTGCACCAGCCCCGGGTTTTTTTTTTTTTTTTTTTTTTTTTGCCATGCCCCTAGTTCAGGTTAGATTAGGTTAGGTTAGGTTGGGTTAGGTGAAGCAGACTTGTTGGTAATTTGGGTGTGGGAAACGAAATAAGATTATTTTCAAGAAAGTTCTATGGTTAGTTTTTAAGACATGGCGTTCCGCTTTTTTCAAGCGAAAGGTCCCGGGCTGGTGCAATACTCGGTTACATCTCGGGAAAATGCCCTCCGGACAGCCTCATAGACAATATCTCACGCCATTTCGAATATTAATTAACCCACTCGTGTAATTTACTTGCAAGAAATTATTGAAAAACCTTTTGTTCGCCAGATGACTGTTTATTTACGTAAAACATAATTAATCAACACCCATCGTTCGTTTGCGTTTGACCTTCAGGTGCTAGTATTGTTATATTATCGATGTAAATCGGCATGTTTACGATTTATATAAGGAGCTGTGAGGGTTCTCTGTATATATAAGCATTCAGATGTATTACTGACGAAGTAGTTTGCATCTTTATCACAGAAAGCCTACGATGTTGTAAACACTGGTTTCGGCCAATCACGAGCTACCTGTACGTATGCCACATACGTTTGTGGGTATGCACATACATACACAAACATATACATACACACACACACACACACATATATATATATATATATATATATATATATATATATATATATATATATATATATTAATTAGCATTACTAAGTAGAAAAGCAGTAGGTATATTATCTAGACAAGGGGTAGAATCAATCATGTTTGTGCGGCATTGTTCCCTTTAACCCCGTACTGTAAATCCGTAACTTCCTTTGTGTTGCAGTGTTGTCCTGTTCTATAGTCTCTCCTTGTTAAGCAGAAGCTACTGGGATTGACAAGAGGCTGCAAACAGGCAAATGATATCGGACGCAGCAACAGCCAAGCATTACTGTGACAGAATTGTATATAAACCTTAATGTGGACGATGCCACCACAGTATATAATAGTACACTAATAATATGCCGAACAGTAGAATGCTGTCAACATGTATGTAAGTTCATTTCAGGTTAATTATCTTACTAGATATAACGTATAAATTATCGTAGATGTAATGAATAAAACATGATATGAAATATGAAATTGATTTATATATTGTACTTTTCTAGGTTTTTTCGAAAACTGAAATTGAGATATGAACAAAGTCACAGAAGTTGAAGTCTTTTTAACATCAGATTAGCTGTGTATGAAGTGGAGAGCTATAACATACACTGTCAGTGTTTTCATAGAGCTATAGCTGTCTCTATCTTCATACTTCATACGTTCATTGAACAAAATAATAAATAAAAGTATCTTTCATCCTTGTTAAAGATGCAAAAGGGGTTTAAGTGTTAATATGAAATGTATAACAAATTACTCATCACACATATATAAAAAAGCACAAGTAGGACAGACTGTGTAATAAAGACATTAATCACTGATTCGAGTAGGTATATAAATATTAATAACGGTTACCTTTATGAAGTCTTCTCTCGGTTCTCACAAAGAAACCTTTCCTCTCAGATAATGTTTTAACTTTCCTCCCCACCTTTGCTGCGTATGTTCTGGTCTCCTGTCCTTAATTAAATTGATTAGATTTTATAGTAGTATATATAGATGTTTTATATATATGTGTATATATATATATATATTTATTTATATATATTTACGCATATATATGATATATATATGTATACTGTATATATATATATATATATATATATATATATATATATATATATATATATATATATCTGTGAATAAATAAATAACATATATAGATACATACATTTGTATATTTATATATATAAAGTGTATATATATATATATACATATATATATATATATATATATATATATATATATATATATATATATATATGTATATATTTACATTTAAAACCACCTAACACCCTCTGAGTGTGGGGACATTCTGTCCTCTTGCGTTTATTGAAATGGATAAATTCTCACTTTAACGGCGGTCATCCCCAAGTCCATTTTCTGCTCCTGCAAGTTTAGATACGCGTTGCACATTAGTACTGTGCAAATATACGAATTTCAAATACCTTGATTATGTTATTCATTTAGGGTCGTCACAATGGAGAATAATGAAGTTAGGTAAGCGAGGTGCTTTGTCGGCAGCAATTCATGAACATTTTTATTTTATATTAATATGTTGAAAGCTGAGGCTCTTATCAGCCAGAGATGCATGCAATCTGAAATGGTCGCATTTATATACATACATATATATATATATATATATATATATATATATATATATATATATATATATATATATATATATATATATATATATATATATATATACAGAATATACAGTATATATATATATATATATATATATATATATATATATATATATATATATATAGATGCATGCAACCTGAAATGGTCGTATTTATATATATATATATATATATATATATATACACACACACACGTGTACATATACATATTTATATAAATACGTATATATATATGTGTGTGTGTGTATTATATGTGTGTTCCTTTTTTCCTGTTTTCATTTACTTTTATAACCTCTCTTTTGCTCACATACACTCTCAACTCTTACCTTAAGTTTGTGATGTTTTTCTTCATTATCCCTAATTAGTGTTGTATCATCTGTAAACATCAACCATTCGACATTCTATTCACATCTCCTCTTTTATCCAGATCTTTATACCCAAATCTAATTTCTTTATTCTGGCTTTTCCTATATGTTATGTTATGTATACCTAGTTTAACCAGACCACTGAGCTGATTAACAGCTCTCCTAGGGCTGGCCCGAAGGATTAGAATTATTTTACGTGGCTAAGAACCAATTGGTTACCTAGCAACGGGACCTACAGCTTACTGTGGAATCCGAACCACAGTATAGCGAGAAATTAATTTCTATCACCAGAAATAAATTCCTCTTATTCTTCATTGCCGGTCGGAGATTCGAACTCGTGGCCAGCAGAGTGCTAGCTGAGAACGGAACCCACTCCCCCAACGAAGAACTAGGGCTTTTCCTATAATTGCATTTCACTGGTCTATAGAGTTTTCCTGTCACAGCGAGTTCTACCTTAACTATCTCTTCATTTTTCAGCTTTCCCACATACGTACTCTCGACACTTTTACCTTTGTCTTATTTAGGGCTATAATATCCAGTTTTGTCGCGTTAACATGTCAATTATTTTACATTCCTGCTCCTCCGCACTAAAGCCATATGCATTCAGAACCCCAAGTCAGTATCTTATTCTTCTCTGCACACGCGCATACATACGAGTATATACAGTACATACATTTATACATACGTATATATATATATATGTAAATATACATATATATGTGTATATATATGTTTATGTATGTGTATATATATGTATGTACAGTATGTATATGTACACATATATATAATATATATATGCATACATATATGTATATATATATATATATATATAATTCATATATATATACACATAAATATAATACACACACACACTCAAGGTTCCATAAAGCTGAACTATTAGTTAGTGACTGATGAAGAACTGATGGATGCATCGATTAGTTCAAAGTTTTAGCGAATCTCGCTCTCCCTCCCCCTCACTCCCCTCCCCCCCTTCTCTGTCCAAACTGCCTGACTTAATACTTAACAAACTGACATAAGCAAGTGAATGGTGAAGTAGTTTGTGAAGGATCCATCTATTAGTTCGAAGTTTAAAAGAATCTCTCTCTCTCTCTCTCTCTCTCTCTCTCTCTCTCTCTCTCTCTCTCTCTCTCTCTCTCTCTCTCTCTCTCTACGCTACCAGATTTTCATTTGATAAGTTCACCTTTTATCATTTGTATTCATCTATCTATTTACACGCTGCCGAGAAAGAAGACTAAACTTAAACATTTTATCTGAATATTTGCAAAATGCATTCTCTTATGAGTATATAGACCAAGCAGATATGATTTTTGACAAGATTTTTAACTATTTTAATTATCACTAGAATTATTTCCCTATATTTAATATGCAGACCGTTATTCCAAATGCCCCTCTACAAACCATTTTAAAAATCAACCGTATGCAACAGAGCTCCGAAGGTTCCAATACCAAGAAAATAGATTTCCATTTATCTGTGTGCTAAGTTTTACAGTTTTAACTCGGCTGCTCCTGTTTACATTTAATATAGGATAGCGTAAAAAGAGGTAGAGCAACTGTTATTATGATTACCTGTCTTGTTTATTTCATTTGTTTATTTATATTGCCTCAGAACAATAAACAGATTATCTGTTTGTTTATTTTTATATTATGATACCTTTTCGCACAAAGAGGCTTCTTTTATTTTCAAAGCATACATTGTGTGAATATATTTGACCTTTCGCTGATATTTATGGGGTCGTAAAATATCCGTGGAAATTGTATCCAACAAATAGGTATCAGCGAACCCAGATCTCATCATTTCCATATGACTGCACAACCAGAAAGCTTAATTTGACGGAGACGTTATGACTTTCTATATATTCATTTTAAATCATTTATTGTCCTACTTTTTCCACGTGACACAAATTGAACACCAACACACTGAAATCCTTGATGAATTCTTGCTCCGTATTATTGCATCCTTGAACTCTTAACTCAAACGGCTGTGTGATTCTGTAACATAAAAAGATATCTTTAAAGAGGCAAAGTTATACATTTAGTTTATCAAATTCAAGTTTGTCTTTTCGTCAACACAAATAAGACAAAAACTGTTACTTAATTTCTATTGTAAAAGACTGAAAAACCAGTTCATCAACAGTAATA
>NC_089751.1:39168116-39198116 GCF_040412425.1 Macrobrachium rosenbergii | reverse complement strand
TCGCCAGCTAATTGTGATAACACTTTTCCCCATCTTCCTGGTTTCCATTTCCTTTTATTACTTTACTCTTAAAAATTTACGTTCAATTTTCTCCTTTTAAAAACACTTTCAAACTCCTCAGTCAGTTAACCGACTCTAACATTTGCTAACCTTAGTCAATCCACTTTCCATTTTAACATTTGTTAACCTTAGCCAATCCACTTTCCATTTCAATATTTGTTAACCTTAGCCAATCCACTTTCCATTTTAACATTTGTTAACCTTAGCCAATCCACTTTCCACTTTAACATTTATTAACCTTAGCCAATCCACTTTCCATTTTAACATTTGTTAACCTTAGCCAATCCACTTTCCATTTTAACATTTGTTAACATTGGCCAATCCACTTTCCATTTTAACGTTTGTTAACCATAGCCAATCCACTTTCCATTTTAACATTTGTTAACCTTAGCCAATCCACTTTCCATTTTAATATTTGTTAACCTTAGCCAATCCACTTTCCATTTTAACATTTGTTAACCTTAGCCAATCCACTTTCCACTTTAACATTTATTAACCTTAGCCAATCCACTTTCCATTTTAACATTTGTTAACCTTAGCCAATCCACTTTCCATTTTAACATTTGTTAACATTGGCCAATCCACTTTCCATTTTAACGTTTGTTAACCATAGCCAATCCACTTTCCATTTTAACATTTGTTAACCTTAGCCAATCCACTTTCCATTTTAACATTTGTTAACCTTATCCAATCCGCTTTCCATTCACAGTCCATTTAAACATCACGCAACTTAGTACGTGCAGCCACCGTCCTTTCTGTGAAATCTGTCAATGGTACATTCGCAGAAATATCAAACAAATACATTTTCTAATACCCACTTTTATACCGAACCAGTAACTCTTATGTGTGCTCATCCTTTCATACCCTACACGTTCATGATAAAATAGTTTAATTATTCCTAGAAAATTGATGTTATATCCTTGCACCTTCAACAAACTTTATATCTCTTTTATACCAATTCAGTTCGAAGTTTTGTCGCGATCTAAAAGTCCTCGCACAATTGTTTCACAATAAAAATTTTACCCACATACCATCTTTCTTGTCTAAATCTACAATTGTCTTCCGCCAACATTTCCTCTGTCATCTGTCTCCCTTTCTCAAAGAAAACATTACTGTCCATCATCTGAGGTTAACTTAGCAACTAGCTCTGTCACCTTTTCTTCTTTCTTTCTTTAAATCTTCAGATGAAAACCCGCGTGAACAGAGTGAATAGACTGTAAATCCACAAGAACTCCAAAGGAAACTAAATCTGCAGAGCGAGACAAGTTATTGGAGAAGATGTTACATAGATAAATATGAGAGAATAGAAAATAAAGCGATATACTTGAATTTAAGAGGCCAGCAAAGAGCAGGAATTATTTCTTTCACCCATGCCACCGGAATATTTCCTTCTTTCAGAAATGCCTTAAATACCTTCAGAAATGCCTTAAATACCTTGTTCAGCCACGCAACAATACTGTCACCATACCACAGTATCCAACATGCATTCCCTTTAATACCTGGCGCCTTTCAGTTCTCCAACTTCATAATCTCATCATACCCTTATATTCTCAAATTCACACTAACCCCTTTCACTGTAGGATCCCACATATTTGCGTTCCTTCCATCCTCAAAGCTCAACATATCTTCAAAACACTCACTTCAACAACCCAGAACTGCATTCTTTTTAGATGGCACCTCTCTCATTTGCATATCTTATCTTAAGATCCATTTTTTCTTAATCTTAATATCAGTCTTAACTTAAAATGTGTGTTTTCATTCTTTGCCTATTTTTCGAGTCTTGATATTATTCATAACTACCATCACCATGCTCTCGTAGCCCTATAAAAAGTTAGTGGCCCTTGTGAAAAATAAATCCGATTATACAGGATAAATATGATGCTACAGTTATTACCTGCCGCACCTTCATTATGGCGTGTAAAAAACTGAATCCCTTCCAGTTTTAAATTTTTACATCTGCAATTTTAAAATGTTAAGAGAGAGAGAGAGAGAGAGAGAGAGAGAGAGAGAGAGGCAAGACATTACCTTGATATATTTCGGAGTTTCAGGTTATATCGTCATCTAAACTAAGAACAAATCAAGGCGTTTGTGTTTACACAGTGCTTGGCGAGATTTATGGAAGGCAATAAGCGTTCACTCAGCGAACTGGAAAATATATAACACTGAGGAAAGTTATGTATGTGATGTGATTCCTTCTTATGTGAAACTTTGCAAGATTTCTTTATCGCCGATTGCGTATCGTTTTTCACCCTGTGAGGACATGGTATCCTTATCTTGAACGTTCGTGTATCCAATACATTTAAGCAAACCCAAAGGACATGCAAGTCTTTTGAACAAAACAAAAAAAAAGGGGGGGGAGAAGGGGATGACATTTCTGGTATGATTTTTATTCAGTCTTTAGGCAATTATGTTTTCAAGTAAACTTTTCAACGCTATCAGAGAACAAAAATGATGTTCTTGACGTCAACATTAATAGAGACATCTACCGCACTATATCATGTGATTGTCATAAACTTGAAGCGCACTTTGCTTGATTGCTTCTCCGCTGTCTCTCATTAGTTGTTCTCATTCGGCATACTGAGGTTTCATCGTGACGATGTAGCTTAACAATAAACCCTGAATCATCTCTACAGTACCAGATTTTTTTTCAGATAGAATTAAGTTTTAAAAACCTTCCATGAGCGGATAAATCGTCTCTATTTTTTTTTTTTTTTTTTTTTTTGGCTTAATTACAAGAACGTAAATGTTCTGTTGAGCGAAATAGAAAATAGAAGTCTAACACAAATGTCTTACAAGTAGGTATACATTAATAGAAATCTAAATCGCTGTCATTGTTCTCATATGCAGTGACGAGGGCGACCATCTTTCATCCTTTCCTCCAGAGACGTCATAGAGCTTATTTATAATGAAGAATTCAAGCTGATGATTTCTAGTTTTAAAAATGGTATTAAGTTTACATGATTCTCCCCTTCCTTTTCATTCGTTGCAAAAAGTGTTTTCCCACTGTTATTATTATTATTATTATCATTATTATTATTATTATTATTATTATTATTATTATTATTATTATTATTATTATTATTATTATTATTATTATTATCATCATCATATATTTCACAGTAATGAACTTCGACAATAATGATTTTCTTCCTGAATATTTTAATTTCCGCTACTGTTGCTATAATGAATAAGGGAGTGATAATTCCCTTACTACACTAGGTTAGGCAGGATGGAATAAAAGGAGAGAGGGTGGGGAAGCGAGGAATGGAAAGAGGGTGTATCATTTTTTTTGAGAATTTTTTTCTTATATGGAAAATTAATTAAAGAGAGAATGGAGCACCCAGTGCAAACCACCCTTATTATCTTTTCCTTCCCCATTGATCAGAAACAATCACCTGTCGTCTTTTACAAATTCAAGACTGACTTGACGTAGCATTTAATACATTAAGTTTTTTTATTATCTTTGGTGCTCATTAAAGGCAATTTTCTCATTTTTCATTCAGTATATTCAACCTAATCCATAAACCTCCTCAGACAGTGTCCAACTCATTTTGTATTATGTTCAATCTGGTGATTTACAGGCATAAATTTTTTTTAAATCCGCCGAGATGAACAATCATTCTTTTTTTTGCTAATGATGAGCGTCCCATAGCATACATAAACGTCTCATTGTCACAAAGTTGTCTTTTGATTAAACTTCCGTTGCCATCAAACTAAAACTTCTGTTTTGTTGCATAAATCATATTTATTTAGACGCTAAAATTTACAGAGCAAGATGCAAAGTTATTTACTGTCTCGGCTTCTACAAACTGCAGATATAAGTTTCGTACCTTTCTTCAACGTGCAAATATATCCTCCAGTCAAAATCTCACATTCAACTCTATTTCCTCTTATTCCTTTTGTCCACAAAATGCATATCCTGAAAGACAAGCAAGGTATGTACGCATGGAAGTTCAAATCATTGTGTTCAAAAGCTAAATCTTCAGTATTCTGTTCTTAGTGTGGAAAATCTAAAATTTCTAGTGCTTGCTGTATAAACGTGTACTATTGACATTTTTGCTTTTTGTATCTTTTCCAAGTTCTAATCTTAACTCATTTTCTACCAAGTCGGGAAATTATTATAATTTTGCATCATCATCATCATGGCTTCTTTGAATGAGTACCACTGATTTTCTACTTTGCCTATGTCATATTCACTATATTTTCCAAAAGTGTGTTGTCTCATTTTGACAAAATTTACACCCTGGTGTTTGGAATTAGCTTTAGTTTCTGTTACCAAGATTTCCTATTTTATTTTTATTTTCTTCATCTCACTGAAAGATCATTTCTAACCTTCAGTCAGGCTATTCCTTTGTTCTTGTAACTTATGGCATATCATGATCACGCTTTCTCATAAACTGAGATTAATATTTCTTTATCAAATTCCTTAACTTTTCTCCCATACCGATAAACTAATGCGCATGTTACGCGTCTGCCGAGGATCCTGCTCCTAACATAATGCTTTTTCTCATTCTTTTTCTTAACGTTCCTCCAATTGTTGCTTCCTCCGGCAAGAGGCTATGTCTTTATTTGGGTTTTTGTTTGTTAGCGGGATTAATCAAAACATTTTTTGTGGAGTTTGAAGAAAATTTTGCTGAAGTTGGGACCTGCGACTGGTTAGATTTTGAGAGTAATCCAGAACTGAGAGAGGACCTTTAAGGGCGGATGTGTTGATTTCTCAGTTTTGGTAGAGGCTTGCGGTCCTTAAACGCACTTGTTTGAATTGGTATCAGTTTATCCTGAATTTTAGGTTCCAGATTAAAACATTTTACCAAATATCCATTTAAAGATATGTTTTTCTGTCCATTACGGCCGCAGTACTTTCAAGAATCGTTGGAATGATCAAAATCAAGCTTTTATATATATATATATATATATATATATATATATATATATATATATATATATATATATATATATATATAGATAGATAGATAGATAGATAGGTAGATAGATATACTCGTATAGCGGTCAACGAAACTGAAATAAAGATGGCAGTTATCTCCCTTGGAGGAATCATGCCCCTGAAAGTTGGTTTATGTTTAGGTGACTGGAACTCTACCTATGACAAGTAAAATTTCAATCAGTGCTTTGTAATCTGAAAACCTACGGCATCAATTTGTATTGCGGATTTATTTAGGTCACTGTAACCAGCTTATATTAAATTGTGTGCCGATCTATCAGCAAGACCACGTAAAAGGATTGTGCGGGTTTCTAAGCTGTAGGTCCCGTTGCTAGGTAACCAGTTGGTTCTTAGCCACGTAAAATAAGTCTAATCCTTCGGGCCAGCCCTAGGAGAGCTGTTAATCAGCTCAGTGGTCTGGTAAAACTAAGATATACTTAACTTATGAATATTTTGTTAAAGGCGTGTCCCAGGACAGGTAACGAGTGCATAGGTTTTGGGAGAGAGAGAAACGTGAATATTCCAAAAGTTTGCAACTTTGTTATTAATCTTGGCACAGTTGCCTCATTAATAACACACATTTTCTCTATCCTTCTTGCATTCACGTCGTCCATCGTAGTCGAGCCTCAAAGGCCGTGTAGATAGACTACCAAACTTTCTCCTTCATTCTTATTCGGGGATATATGTTGCTCACTGATCACATCGTCACTACTTCTCTCCTGTCACATTTACCTGATCAGTCTCCCTTACTATTTTGTGATCAACCACACAGACTTTTGAGGATTTCGTATGTAGTTCCCGGCGACTAGTTGATTCATGTGAAGGATTTTTGTTCACCTTGAGCATGGTCCTGCGTGTTTTGCAAGCTCTTACCTACCCTGAAATATCCACGGCCCTTCTGGCATTTGATATTTACTTTCACAGAATGTTTTTATGTATTTCAAATTACCACCAGTAGCATTTAAACTTATATATAAAATAAAAAGATGTCGGTTTTCTAGAATGCAGAAACTCCGATCAGTTTCCATCTCTGGATTAGTTCATGTCATTTACAATATTATAGCTAATTCTGTTGCTTTTGCTGTTATTATTTTCGAGGTTTGCCTAGCTAAACAAAGAGTTCCAAGCAACTTTCTCGGTTTTTGCAAAGTAAGGTGCTTTCATTTCCCTAGGGGAACTATATAGATGGCTCGTACAAAATAACTATTTATTTTGAATGGGAAGTTTGACCTTTGGAATACCTTGAAAAAAGACAGGTCATAGCAATACCATGCCCTTGAAAATGCCTTTCTAGGCTCAAATGAGTCCCTCAAAAAGGTCTAGTAGGTAGGAAGGCAGAATAAAAAAAAAAAAAAAAAAAAACAGGAGATTTCTGACAAAAATACAATTTCCCTCCGATTATTCCTGAAACTTCATTCACCTTGGCCATTATTTTTTTCCAAGGATGGGATAAAATACAGCCAGATGACCGGATGAGCAACAGGGGACACTGTTGAAATTCTGAGGAAGGGGAAAAACGAAAAAGAAAAGTACAGTAGAAGGATGATTAGGGCGAACAAACTTTCAATTTTCATGACCACTCGGGACCTGTCTTTTGTGACCATTAAAGACTTTTCCTTCTTCTTCTTCTTCTTCTTCTTCTTCTTCTTCTTCTTCTTCTTCTTCTTCTTCTTCTTCTTCTTCTTCTTCTTCTTCTTCATTCTTTTGGAATATGCCAAATAGATTACAAACTTGCAGAGGGAGTTCTAATGATCTAATGACATTGTGTCGTAGAAAGAGCAAATAAATACATAACCGTTACTTGTCGATACATACTCCATAATTCGGTTATTTTCGCAGTTGGCAGGTGCATTCATTCCGACGTGAGCTTTCTATAATTTGGATAAATAGAAGCATCTTTCTCTGAATTAAATATATGTTCTCGTTTGTTTACTGCAGTACCTTTAAGGCATTAGAATAATGGCCTGCTTAAGGCAACGCCAAAATACCGATCATTATCCTTTCCACATCCAAACTTTTCTGTAAAGCACAAGGTGTCTGTTCTTTCTTGTTTTGTAAAATTGAAGTTGTTATAGGTGAACCATGCGTGATAGGAGCACAAGCCACTGCTTTTATTTTAACCCTGGACGATTTGAGAATGCTGTTCGTGTTCATAATTTCTCCAGTCATGAGGAAGAAATTTGGTGCAAGTCATCAGTAAGTTGTCTAGATTTTAACGATTAAAAAAAAGGGGGGGAGGAATGCGTTTATGTCATTTTTCAGGAAACGCAGAATATCTGTCCTTAGACATTTAAAGCTGGGTATATATGTATATATATATATATATATATATATATATATATATATATATATATATATATATATATATATATATATATATATATATATATATATACACTAATGAGAACTGGGACGATGATCCTGAGATCTTTTACTGGTGCCTCATAAATTGTGTTGCTTAATTACGTTAGTTTTTAAGACAAGTAGCAAAGGCTTTAATGACACTTTACTTCAGCAACAGGAATTACTAGAATATTTGTCAGTGATAATTGTCTAGTCTGGGTACTGTATTCGTGACTTCTGCAGTAATTTAAAGATATTAATACAAAGTATAACGGCTGAATTTAGCATTTTTTTTGTCACATTACCCTAAAAAGAAGCGACAGTATTCACTGTCTTGTAGAGTTCCATGCGTTAATAAGAGGGGCCTGATCACCCCTCCCCCCCTTTTTTTTTTAAATCTGTAATGAGGTTTTGAACGTTTAAAACAACACAGATTGCTGGCGTAAAAATTTTTTCTCTAAAGAAGGATCCACAGCCTTCGTGAAATCTTTTAGCTTATCAGATATTCTGGCTCAGTGCTTGCTTGATAGAACAACATGTGCGACTGCTCTGGTCCAAAAATTATTTTCTGCTTTTCCTCTAGGTACGAATAGAACCTTTTTCACCGTGTTTTAATCTCACAGGGCTGATTCATTTCGTTTGCACTCAGCAATTTTGATGAATTTCTTCCACTTCTCTTGCAGTATGCATTGGTACTGCAATACCTGGGAGCTTAATTGCGTGACTGCATATTTTGAGAGCTTGATTGTATGTGTTGTCGTCTTACCTCTGCTTTTTACTAAATGTTGGAATCATTATCATTTTGCACACTATTATGTAAAGCATGTTATTAAGGAAACGCCTAAAATTTGTTTTTCCAATCAAGCTAAAAGTCACCGCTGGAAAAATTGACCATACAAAAAGGTCCTTTCTTGCTAGTCTTGTTGAAAAGTAAATACAATTTGTATTTTTAATCTGTTTATCGATCTAATAAAAAAATACACACACACCCACACACGTAAATATGTATAAAAGGCTAACCTAAACCATTCTATCACAAAGAATATAAATCTTTTCCAGCTCCTACCTGCATATATCTGTTTAATTTGCATACTTCATATATATATATATATATATATATATATATATATATATATATATATATATATATATATATATATACACACACACACACACACACACACACACACACACACACACGTCTTCTCCTTAGATTCGCAGCAAGTTTACTGCGGTCTGCTAGCTGTTAGGTATTTAATTTACTACGTATGTGGGCACAAGAGGTTTTAATAAATCTGCCCACATAGTCATGCCCTCTGTCGGGATTCGAGCCTGGGTTCCGTCACAAGTCAATATGTGTTGGTTCGCCCATAATCTGCATAACTCACTCTCAGACAGTAATGATAATAATGCCTATCGTACAAATAAAATGGTAGCAGTGAGTTGGCTGACGTTTTTGAACACATTCACTCGCACACTTTCGTGGAGCCAACATATCCTCAGTCTTTTTCTCCCTCTTCACTTCCAGCACGGGGACTGTTCCTTGGTAAGCAACCCCGGTGTACTGATGGGCAACTTAACCCCATAATATTTTGCTCTTCGTGCGGCCTTTATATTCTTTTCTATATGGGTTCACTATAGCAGTTGTTTATGAGTACATCTTGGGTGGTTTTCCCATTTTCTGGCACTTTTCCAAATAGTCTTTTCGTCTTTCAACAACACACAACAGAAAGGTCGCTAACACAGCAATCACTGTCTGGTGATTGGGTTTGTCAAAGACAAGCCAGTTTCTTTTATGCGAATGAAGGAAAGGTCCAAACGTTATGTTGTGAGGAATAAGTTTTCGTATGTATTAAGGAAAAGATGGTAGGAGTCGAAGTAAGAATTATATGGGCTTGGTATTGCTTGGTATACCGGAAGTTGTGTGTTGAAGGCCTTTGACATACAAAAGAAAAAAAAAATTCAATGGAAGAGTGGCTGAGTCCACGAGACGTTCAGGAGTAAAATGAAATAGTTGTGGGGGATTTACAAGGGGGGAAAAATCTAAAATAACGGCAAGAACGCTGGCCTCATTGATAAGACTGTAAAGTATGCAACCGTGCAGGTGTTCTTAAGAGCAGTTATTCTTTCTCCACGAGTGTGGAATGGAGCGGCTTTTAGGCAAGTAAACGTCGATGGATTCCAACATTGCATGATGCAAAAGGTCTCTGCGAAATACCACTAACCATGTCAATCGTGTGCCTTCACATTTACACAAGTCTCCACTCATCTCGAGCCTCCCATCTCTTAGAACTTAATCAAGTAGGTCTGGATCGCAATTCATGTCCTAATAGTAATACAGACCATATTGAGCTAATGCATGTCTTAAGTCCTGTGCAGCTCAAGTCTACTTGATTTCCAAATCCTATTCATCCTGCCCATTATTTGAATTGCATTTTTTTAGTCTTTCACGAAATTCTATATCAAGAGAACCTGCAATGATATCACTGTTCCTGAACATTTGAAGTATTCAATCTCATTAATCCTTTCTCTATCTAACGTTATTCCAACACTCTGTGCATACTCTGTACTCATTTTTTTTTATCTTACAGTTATCTCAAGTCCCATTTCACTAAATATCATTATGATGTATTCTGTTTAGCAAGCTCTTTAAATACTGTAGTGTTTTGCTGATTAAAAAAGTATCATCTGCGTATTTTAAGTTGGTCAAGGTTCTATATTTATTCCAATCTAAAAGTTCCTGGATAGTTTCATTTAGTTTTATGTATTCAAGACCTCGCAAAATATTTATCAGTGGACGCCTTCAGAAAGCGATTTTTAAATTCCGGACCGCTGAGGAACACGCCCTAACACAAAAATTTGATCTGAGGAACTCCTGACTTTGCTAAAAGTAGCTCGTAAGCATTATATAAATTAATCTCTTTACCCTCTTGAAAACCATTCTAGAGAGTGAGAACGCAGAATGCTTTCACCATGCAACGAAGTACAGGGTCTCTTTAGTTACCACATTTAACCAGGTCACCTCATCTCTCTTCGGTATCTTTGCTGTGACTCCCAATCATCAGACTTTGCTTTCTCATTCCCACTTCTACAAAACAGTCTGTTTAGTATGTGAAGCGTCATTTCACTTTCAGTTGAAATCCTCTCTGCAGTGATAACAACATAGCCTGGTTCTTTCCCCTCTCATAAGTTTTTTAAATGCTGATTCCGGTCATCGGCCTCTGGTATTATCCCCCTCTTATTTCTTTTTCACGACCTCACAGAAATGTTCCTCACCAGTCTCGTCTCGCTTCTTTTCCTATGTTGTTATTGACCCATCCCTTCTTCTGAAAGGTAGTTTCCCCTTTTCTTTCTTACCCATGGATATTTCTTCGACATTTCTGTAGTATACGCTAACGCCAATGCTAATGCTACCCCTGAATACGTAACTTTGACAGCATCATCGGCCTTACTTTTTCTGCAGTTTTTTCCTTCTATCCCCTATTTCGCTTCGTTTAACTTCATTGTCTAGACTTGAGTAGCTTGTCCGTTGGGATTCTCCTTTTTACAGAGATTTTTTTAGGTTTTGGGATGGAATGATATAAATGCTGAAAGTGTGTGATTGCATTTCCTCGTTGAATGGGTGAGAGCGTAAATTTCAGATCTTCAAAGTATCCGAAGTTCCTGAACTTTTTTATGACAACTCTGAGTGGCAAAACATGACTGGTATATTAAGCATGTAATATTTTATGTCAAACTATGTTTTTTTTCTAGTTTTGATGTCTCCTTTTCATTCTCTAACATTTACATTATTTTTTCTTTTCATAAAAGTATGGTCTTCCTTGATTCTTAAGAACTGATGCGGCAACATTCGTATTTCATTCGTTTGTACGTGAAGCACTCAAAACACCAAAAAATTTCAACAGACCTATCTGTATTTCCTACAACATGGTGTTTTGTGGCTTACGGATATTACAATTGGTTTCAAGGGCTTCATTATAGGTTATTTCTATGGGCAATGCGAAACTTTTCACAAGGGAATCAGAGATTTATTGGTTTGCTCAATTTTGGGCTTATATTGACATTGTAACCCTAAGGATATCAGCCTCTCTGCCATTTACAGGGAAAGAGATAATTACAGAACCCGATTCCCCGACCCTAATCTGTACCTCCCAGAAAAAAGTAAATAGACCAGGCATGCGTACCTACCCGGAAAAACACACACGTACATTAACACTAAAGAGGTTAGATCCATATTCCACTTTTTCACTTCGCTTTTTACTCGCGTTAATGGCCAAACTATCCATTTTTTTTTCCACTGAGCTCGGAGCCATGGGAGGCCAGAAGGTTATCACGAGATTTTCAAGGGCATAATGAAGCGTTAAAAATACCCTCGCTCGAAGTGTGAGAAAAGTGGATAGATTCGTCGTATTTGATGATTATTTTACAGTCATGAATAAATGAAGAATTCAGATCAATGATATGATAGTGATATCGATGAAAAATTCAGTAATGAGTTCTGCCTACTGGCGTTAGTAGTGCAAACAGGAAGTGAAGGAGTAAATGAAGAAGTGATAATGATGTTGATGATTAGTTTTCCAATTAAGATCGAGTCGAAAACAAAAGTTAGTATACAAACACATAGCCTGTCTGAAGCAGCAATGAGTATGGAGATGAAGCATTACATGAAGTATGAAAAATAAGAATCCTAAGAGGAACTACACAAAAACCAAGATGATACTTTAAAATATGAATGCCCTGAGGGGGAAAAAAAGGAAAACAAAATCGAGAGCCCGCGATTCATTTAAGAAATGAGGGTTGGATCAGTACGAGATTTTTTTATCGTGGTTTTATTGAACGGAAGAAGGACGTCCCGGAAATGTTTTGGTGTAATCAAATTGATTGAGGGAATCTCATTCAGAACTGCTGGAGGAGAAAACGGATTCGAGAAAGGAATAAGGCCTTGATTGGATTCGTTAGAGAAGATGATCAGAGTTGAGATGAAATGTTTTGCAGTGTGTGAAAGGAGGAGCCCTATCGGAATCGGATACTGTTCATTATTGACTGAATGAATGAATTACATGGCGATGCAGAAGGAAGAATCAGCCAGATTTACGGAATATCAAAATTTCAACTTGAATTCAGTTGTAAAATATACAAAATTATAGAAGAGATTAGTTGGAGTTCAAGCTAGTAATGAACATATATTCAGCAATATTATTAATGAAATGATAAGCTCAGTGCATGATAATCTCAGCTGTGTAAGTTTATGAATGGTTAATCTTGACTTTGCAGAAGGTGGCAGATCTCCAATTCATGAGCGACAACGGAGACCTAAGAGCTGTAGTAATGAAGATGAAGAGAAAAGGCCACATTAAGCGGCCGCGGAAGACCTATATTACAAGAAAATTTATATTTCCGCGCTAGATGCACTTAATAATTATAAAAATGTCAATCACTGAACGATGACAGCCACACTCCAGCTGTACAGGAGGTGCTAATATCAACTGTAAATCACCAAACAACTGTCAATTAAACACTAGCGTAGTAGACATGAATAATTTATATGTACCACAACGTACGAAAATAAGCATGAATATATGGTAAAGATATCAGTTTACAATTAAAGCTGAACAGAGAGTACAGCGCATCATTTACCAAAGATTAACAATTGCTCAGCTCACCACGGAATTCACCTTAATAATAAACTGATAGAGGGAACCCACCAGCGTTAAAGCTCTCTGCTGCACAGAAAAATCCATGGTTGAGGAGGAGGCGACGATGGAATGGAATATAAAATTTAACGCTGGGACCTAAGAAGTCTTTCAGCCCTGAATGGGGAATTGAGAGTAAAAAGGTCTTAAAGGTGCGGCAGGAGGAAAATCGCGAAGTTAGGAGACGTGGGAAAGTAAGATAGAAGAAAGAGAATATGAACGGAGGTACAGTAAAAGGAATGAAAGGGGCTGCAGCTAGGGGCCGAAGGGACGCTGCAAAGAACCTTAAGTAATGCCTACTGTGCACCATGCGAGGAGCACTGACTGCAGTACCCCCTACAGAGTAGCGGCGATGTTGATTCGCTGAGTTTTTACAGGAGCACTCCAAGGATGATATTGTTGCCTGAGAACCAATTTCTACACTGAATCGCGAAAGAAAGTAGGATAAACTTTATGCGTATCCATGTAAAATAAAACCTTATTGGAGGTGCGAGAGGTGAAGTTTCCAGTATGAAGGTGAAAATAAGAATGCTGTCCCCTCTGCTCGGGTCCGATAGTTAATGCAATGTCAGATTGTTTGGCAGCTGATGTCCTGTCATGCATACAACCAAAGGACCTCTTAGAAGCTGGGCTGTCAATTAGCGTAATTAAACTAAAATTAAAGTCGAATTATCATTTTGAATAATAATCAATATTAATGAAATATTGTAAATTAGGCAACGTTAGGTTATTCATCATAACTGAAGCGAAACGCTTTTGGCATCGTCCTTCTTCAAAACTGGAGATGAAGAACAAGAATGTGAGAACACTGAGATTGTTTACATTCATCAGATGACCAACAGGACCTGTTAATTACATCATCACATGCACCTGCTCTCTTGAGTATATTGGGTAATACTTTTGGCTGTCAGTGGATTTATCCGTTGTGAAACCTTACCACTAGTTCCAGGTTAGGTTAGGCTTTAATGCATTATTTGCCCTCCTTTCCCCAAAACCAAGCCAACATTAGGTTGAAATCATGACATTGCATGTCATAATTTCGAATGAAGCCTTTGTCTGTTATGCTGAGGCAAAAAAAAAATGATCTGCTATGAAAGAAATAACTATAAAAATATTAGGAAATTTTGAAGTTTTACGCTCACTTTTCATTTATTTGGTTTGTTTTCCTATAGCCTTGTTCCTGTCATGAAACTCATTGCTCTTGTTATAATGTACGCATTTGAAGTATCCTTACTGTAGAGTGGCAATTTCCCAGAAGAAATACGTCGCAAAGGTTTTAATAAAGACGGGAACCCAGGTGACCTTATATCCTCTTTCCTGCAATATCAGACGGAAAGGGTCTTATTAAGTAAACAACTTTATTTACCTTTCGGCCAGATGAAAGGAAAATAAATATCTGTTGCTTAACTCTGAATGCAATAGTTTCCAAAGAGAGTTTATAATCCCAATAAACTTGATTTTTTTCTTCGTTTTAAGAGATGCCATTGGTTTACCTCCACTGCAGAGATATACTTTATGATGTGCGTGTGATTTATGCTAGGGTTTTCTTTCGTTTTCTTTCCTCCTCTTTGATCGCTCTGCTAAAATATATATCAAATGCTGGAGGGAGAAGGATCACAGATTGAATAACAGTTTTAGGTTTTCTTGCGTTTCATGTACTAGTAGCTTGACAGAACACCTTGTGTGTCCTATTTCATATATACGTGTTTGTTTATATTAATGGCAACATTACTGCAGAGCAAATGTGTGTGTGTGTGTGTAAGAGAGAGAGAGAGAGAGAGAGAGAGAGAGAGAGAGAGAGAGAAGAATGCAAAAGTTCAAAGAAGCAGAGGAAGCCCGAAGGATGACCAAATGGTAAACATGATCAGAGCGAGAAATCTGTGCTAATTACGAAGAGACAATGTGCATTTCGTTAAGAATGATAACGAAGGCATATAATTTACCGGGGTGCGATATTGCGAACCCGATTATGTTATTCTTTTTTAGGTTGAATTTCCTCTGGCGGGAGAAACACTATATTAGATTTACGAGCTTCCCGTTTTCATAATTGATTTCATAAAGGATTCAAGAGCAGCCACAACCCAACAGAGAAAAAGAAAACGAGGGAAATTTACCTGTGTATTTTATGTTTTCCACGATACTTCGTCTTTCTGAGCAAAACAACTAAAAGAACCACAGTGAAAAGCATACGGAATGGTCAACCTATTTTTTGGCCTTTTCCCCTCTTTTCATTAAAGATATTAGATAAAAGAAATAATATGAAAAAAACGGTGAGGTTTGTTAAAGGTGCCACACCTCTGGTGACGATTCCCTTGGCAGAATTTATATTACATTTTTCCCATCTGTTTATTTCTACCATATTGCCAATCGTATGAAAGCTTTCCACACATCTCTCTCTCTCTCTCTCTCTCTCTCTCTCTCTCTCTCTGACACCCACTCAGAAACAAACACATAGTACTTCTGAAGCAACTATATGCATCTCTATCTGAAAATATCTCATAACTGGCTTTGTCCATATGACTGTGCAGCGGTTTAAAGAAATAAAGGCATCAAAATTCCCTCATAAATTAACTTGAGATGATTTAGAATAACAAAGATATTCATGTAAAATATCAAGAAAAATAATACGATCAAGTTCAACAATACAAAATAGAAAGGCTGGAATTTAAAAAAAGTGGCCCTCTGAATAAAATCACTCGTGTGTAATAACTAAACCATATATTGAGAATAAAACTGACCTCTCTTCGTATGACTGGACCCCTCTAAAGAAAAGGAGCATCCATACAGTTATCTGTCCCTCAGTTCCCCTTTGAGGTAAGGTAGGACCCGACGCGCATTGTTTTAGTGACAAAACAAAGGAACAATATTGAGATTCAAGTTGAACAATACGGTACCCCAGTCCTTTATGTTCAGAAGTATTTTTGCCTTGCCTAGCTATCTAGTCATCACGGACTTTTTTAAGGAAAGTGTGAAATATAAATGTAAATGCATACATGCAAGAATATATTCATTTTATATGTGCAATAGCACTATTGACTTTAATAGAAATTTTTATATATATATATATATATACTGTATATATATATATATATATATATATATATATATATATATATATATATATATATATATATATATATATAGTTCTGTTGAATTTAATAGAAAAAGGCATAAATATATATATATATATATATATATATATATATATATATATATATATATATATATATATATATATATATATATATATATATTATATGTGTGTGTGTGTATGTATGTATGTATGTATGTATGTATGAATGATAGATTTGTCACTTATTTTACTCAGGTGACTTGTTTATACTGTCAAATATTAAACCACAAATACATAATATCGAATTAACTCTTCCGAGGGAATGACTTTCCTAACATAAGTAAAAGCTTCTGTGTAGCAGAATAGAAAGGTCCTTGTTTCCTCTGTCTCAAACGTGAATTCGATATTGTGTGGTATTTTTGCCTAAAACTTAATAATTATATGCATATATATATTATATATATATGTGTGTGTGTGTATATTTATAAATAAATATATGTGTATATATATATATATATATATATATATATATATATATATATATATATATATATATATATATATATATATATATATATATATATATATATATATATATATATATATATATATATATAATTAGTGGGTGCGAACTCTAAAACAGTGTGGAAAGCTACTTTATAAAAAAAGGTTAAGTAAGATGGCCTGACACGGTCCAGTTCAACCATGGTATATATAAAAAAAATCATTGTTAGAGTGTGAAGTAGTCTACCCCTATGAGCAATTTTCTATTGAATATGGAGATTCCTTTATACTGTTGATATCCTGATAGGAGAATAACTATCATAAACAAAATAAAAGAAATTTAGAGTTACGGCAGTTACATCATGGCAGGGATTTTCCATCAGTCATTAAAGAATATCTATGGTATTGCCCTCGAAACTGAGAGCATTTCATCTGTTTTCTTCCAAATTGTATTTACCCGATAAGTGGAAATACATGGAAGACTGTACTTGTTCGCTAAGGTTGTTTCCTCTGAATATACTTCTAGTGCTCTTAAAGTTTGTGAAGATGATTGCCTGTAAGGTAAATACATTTATTCCTTATTTGTTGTAATGTTGTTGGGTTTCGGTCGCCACTGATGATGCAAAAAATAGAATGAGGAAGGATCGTTTGATGTCTCACTTCAGTTAATGCTTCGACTCAGTTCTCTAATATGTACGATACTTTGGATCTTGCTTGTTCAAAAATACATTCTTAAGATAACTCATGATAGTTTACAAATATTAAAAAATGAAAGGGTTACAACATTTTTTCTGTTATCAAAGTAAATTCTGTTACCGTTATTAATGGTTTTCTCAGTAACATATATTGGGTACAGCAATAGGGTTAGACGTTGCCAAGTGTTCTAAATACTCGTGTGGACAGATCCTAATCCCTGTAGGAAGGTGTCTTTAGTCAAACGTCATGATAACTGAGAAAATGAATGTAAGAATATTGGTAAGAATATTTAGGGACACTGGTTTTCTGTATATGGTAAAAACACATTTTGATTGTTCTCTTTTGATCCAGATATTTAGAAGCGACAATTAACCGTCTTATTCTCATCTAGGTAATAAATTAAGTCTGTTTTAAAATACACTATACGAAAAATTAAAGATATCAACGTTTCTGTAACGGATCACATCTGCTTTTAAACTTTTCATTTAGATATTCAATAGTAGAGAAGAGGTGGGATTACCGAATTTTCGCTCAAAAAATACTAACTAACGAAGAATGTATTATACGCATGATTGACTGGAGATTCACTAAATTGGGATAACATCTGTGTTACGAGACATAATTTTCGTATCTAGTGCATATGTTTTGCTATGATTTTGGAGTTGGCCCCTACTGAACTTTCGATTGGACAGTTATTGTATCTGGACGAGGACATCCAGAAGTAGGTGGTCCAAGCTTCTGTAACAGTCACAGAGGTGACCTTTGAAAGAACTATGAGATGACCTAGCAAGGCGCTTCCACTGTAGAGGCGGTGGTGTCCGTGGCGAGGAATGTCTGACGAATGCATTTGTGTTGACATTGGAAGTTTGCTCAGTTAGATACAGAGAGCTATCTGTTCACGTTTTAAGTGCATGGAAACAATGTGTGTTCGTTCGGTCACTGAACTAATGCACCAGAAATGTTGAGATTCCGGAGGTATGTGTGTGTGTGTGTGTGTGTGTGTGTGTGTGTGTGTGTGTGTGTGATTTCCCATGATATATGACAGGAGGAACATTGACTCACAGGAGGACTTTGGTTTCGGTGGGTGGTGTGTATGTTGCCTCGTGAGTGTTTAAAGACCACCACTGTGAAAATACCTTATCTAGCGGCCATAGGAAGTGAGTACCATAACTCATGAACACTTATATATTTTTGTCAAGACTTTATACAGTATAGTGCTGCAGTGAAATCCTGTTGTGCCTCCCTTACGCATTTTTCTGTTTTGAATATGAATTTTAATTTCAGGTTTTAATATATGATATATTTCTTTCTACAGGAATTCGAACATTGTCCTGGAAGGACAAATTATTTGGAAGTGGTGTTTTTACTCTTACGAGTACATATGATGACTTTTATTGTGGTCTTTACGACCTTGTTACTTTGTTTGATGACCAGGGTGTTAATCACTAGTACAGCTTGGCATAGAATCATGATCCTACTTGCTTGTGAGACAGTATCTCCTCTAGTTATATGTGAATCACTCCATTCTTCGACCCCAGCTTTTGTGGAATCACTTTCGTTAAAGTTCTCAATAAAGTGTAGTTTTGTATATCGGTGTCTCATTTCAGTAGGCCTTTGTGTAAAGGCAGGTTTAGTGGAAGTCATATGACGAAGGAGAAGGGAAGAGCCACGGCTACCAGTAACATCTCAAGAAAGGTGAGATGCTTAATTCTGTTCTTAAAATAGATACATCAATAAAGATGCCCTCGAAGAAGAAGTATACCTTAGTTTTACCAGACCACTGAGCTGATTAACAGGTCTCCTAGGGCTGGCTGAAACCCAGGCTGTTAGCATATATATATATATATATATATATATATATATATATATATATATATATATATATATATATATATATATATATATATATATAAATATATATATACTGTATGGGGTAGTGCCGTCAGTGCACCTCAGGTGGTGCACTGTAGGCATTACTTAAGGTTCTTTACAGCACCCCTTCGGCCCCTAGCTGCAACCCTTTTCATTCCTTGTACTGTACCTCCGCTCATATTCTCTTTCTTCCTCTTTGGAGGCTTCATTATCTGTGTCTGGTGTAAGTGTCCCTCTGGAGCCTACACTAACCATGACTGGTGCCCCTGATACTTTAGAGGATGCACCAGTTTTGTCTGACTCTCTGACCCCTCCTCAGGCAGCGCCAGCTTTATCTGATGCTCCGAGCTGGATATTTCTATGAAGATGCCTTCAAAGGTGCCCAACCCTATGATGCTAGGGAGCTTTTCCATCTATGGCAGGCTCCTCCGTGGAAGCAGCACCATCATCGTCAACATAAAAAGGAAGTGCAGCCGTCAGTAGTCCATCTCCTTCCAGTGAAAAGCAGGAGCAAGGTGATAAATTGAACCACTGAAAATGGGCTCCAGTTTAACGTAGTCAAAATCTAAATAAACTCATTCATTTTCTCCAGTGGAACTGTCGGGAATTAAGAGCTAAATGGGAAGAACTAGGGCTGCTCATAATTATCAGAAGTGTCTCCTGTATGTATAGCTGTGCATGAGACTATGATTGGTAATAATACATGTCCCAGCCTACGAGAGTATACATCCTATCATTCCCCTTATAACGTAAATATAGGAAGACATGGGGGTGTAGCTTTATATATTCATAATGACACCCCACAAAATCCTATTAGTATCCAGTCTACACTGCAAGTGATAGGTGTGCAGGTCCATTTGAAAAGAAAATGTACAGAGTACTCTCTCTGTCTACCACCTAGTGAAGTCTTCCCATTGATGAGTTTAAATCCCTCTTTCAACATCTACCATGTCCCTTTGTTATTCTGGGAGATATGAATAGTAGAAACCCTCTGGGGTGACATCATTACCAGTCAAAGAGGAAATTGCTAGTGTTCCATCATAGAAAGTGAAAATGTTGGAATCCTAAACACGGGGGAGTCTTCACATTTTCACGTTCAGACAGGCACATTATCAGAAATTGATTTGTCTATATGCAGGTTGACTGCATTATTGATTGTAATTGGAGAGTGATAAATGATAGATTTACCAGCGACCATTTTCCAATAGTAATGGATGTAGCTTCATATGCTCCATCTTCTAGGGTACATAAATGGAACACTGGTAAAGCTGACTGGGCAACTTTCCAGGAACACACCTCAATAGATAACTCGGCTGATGACTTTCCCTGTGTAGATGATGCTCTTGGCTATCTAAATACAATTATAATCTCGGCTGCGTTCAATCTAACTTAGGACTTCAGGCATATCTATCCGCCGACCAGTTCCCTGGTGGACTCGTAAATGCCAGGAAACTCGTAGAACTATAAGGTCAGCTCTCACGAGATACTGTAGATAAAAATGTGAGTATTACCGTCTTGAATTTCGAAAATCAAGAGCTCATTTACTCATGGAAATTAAAAAGGCACAAAAGGAATCTCGGACGATTTTCATATCTTCACTAAATTCAAAAACACCTCTTGCTTTAGTTTTTAAGAGTTAGAAAAATAGTACCTTTTACTATGAGAGAATTTGAATCAGCCTTTAGTAAATGCAATGAATCAGCTCCTGGACTGGATGATTTAACATATTCAGTGATTAAGCATACCCCCAAAAATACCAGACTTTTCATATTAAGCCTTTTCCGAGAACATACCTTTCCTAAGCTTTTGGAGATGTTAAAATTACTGCCATTCGTGAAAGCAGCGAAAGACCCATTCAAGACAGAGAATTAGCGTCCTATTGCGCTGACGTCATGTCTGTGTAAGATCGTTTGATGTGATACTTGGAATGTGGTAAGTATCTGTTGCCAGCCCAGTGTGGTTTCTAAGCATGCACTCCACAACTGCTGTATTGGTTCGAATGGAATCTTCAGTATGTAAAGCTTTTCGTAACAAGCAGCATCACTTGACTGTTTTCTTTGATCTTGAGAAGGCTTATGATACATGGAGATATGGCATTCTGAGGGTTCTTCATGAACGTAACCTGAGAGGCAATTTGCCTCTTTTTATCAAGGCATTTTTATAGAATAAGTTATTCCCGGTTCAGGTTGGAGCAACAATGTAGATGTATTCAACCAAGAAGAAGGAGTGCCACAAGGAATTGTTTTAAGTGTAACCTTTTTCGCCTTAGCAAACAATGGGGTATCCAAAATAATTCACCCAGATGTAGTTTACACTCTTTTTGTTGACGACCTTTCGATATCTTTGCAGCAACAAGGATGGCATTGCCTGGATGCCTCCTTCAGCTCTGCATTGATAATATAGTAAAGTGGGCTGAAATAAATGGTTTTAGGTTTTCAGCTGGTAAAACAGTAAACAAGCACTTTTGCCACGTAAGAGGATTCCATCTTGACCGATCTGTTCATACATGGGCAGAAAATCCCATGTGTTGGTGAAACAAGGTTTCTTCGGCTGATTTTTAACAGCAAGCTGACTTGGATTCCATATCTGAAGTATGTCAAGGCAAAATGCATGCAAGCAACGAATCTTTTGAAAGTTGCATCCCACACTTCATGGAGTGCTGACCAAACACAGATGTTGTGACTATACAAAACTTTAGTCTTTTCAAAATAACATAATATGAATTGTACACCTCAGCAAAGACTAATAGCCTTAAAATGCTCAATTCAACACACCAAGGAGGAATAAGATTAGCTACAGGACATTTAATTCATCTCCCATTGAGAACATGCTTGTAGATGCTGGTGAGGTGCCTGAGGATCTACATTACCAACTTCTGCTGCTTCAGAGTTGGTATACAGATTTCAGAAGCTCCCTAAGTCCTTAACCAGCATTTGTATTGGAAGTGAAATGCATTGGTAGTTCTTTGAAAATCACCCCAAGCAACCCCAACCATTTGTTTTTAGAGTAAAATGCATAACCAGGCAATTAAACATGCCAAGGATGGAGATTTTACCAGCAAGGTATTCAGTTAGCTGCCCCCCCCCACCCCCCGAATCTTACAGAGGGGAAATTTGGTAGATATTTTAACTGTTCAAAGGCAGAAATGTCCAGTGAGGCAATGCGGTCAACATTTTTGGATCATTCCTCGCAACATGATAACTCCGTTGCAGTTTTCACGGACGGCTCAAAGCCACATGGTGGCATCGGCATTAGAGTGGCCTTCCGTGATAAAGAAAGAAGCAGGTCTATTTTTACAGCAGAACTGCATGCAATTTTAAAAGCCTTAAAGGAAATTTTACCATATATTGTGACTCAAGAAGTGTTCTTCAGTCATTGGAATGTTTTAACTCTTTAAACCCACTGATTTTAAAGATATTGGAATGGCTGCTTTTAGTGAAGAGAAGAGACAGAGAAGTGGATTTTTGCTGGGTGCCTCCCCATGTTGGGGTGGTTGGAAACAAGCAAGCTGATCAACTTGCAAAGTCAGCAGTCACCTCCCCAGAACCCAGAAGATGCCTGTTACCATAACAGAATATATATATTCTCTAGTAGGTCAGAAAATTAAAAAGCTTTGGGAGTCCCTTTGTGAAAATATCGCAAGAAATCATAAAATGCGCGTATTACGTCATCAGTGTCTCCTTGGTCATATCCTTATACGCCAAGGAGACAAGAAACGATGTTGTGCAGGTTTAGGATTGGACATACAAGACTTACTCATGGGTTCTTAATGTCTAGCGAAGATCCTCCATTCTGTGATGACTGTATTGTGCCCTTAACTGTGAGACATTTGCTGGTCGAATGCCCCAGTCTTGGAAATCTTAGAGATAGGTTCCTCTCTTGGGGACGGGACAGAGGACATTTTATCCCCGCTAAAATTATCGGTGAGGATTGTAACATAAAGCAGTTGTGCATCTTGTTAGGGAGGCGGGCCTCTTCAGTAAGTTTTAAATTGTAATACACACACAATATGTACAGTATATGTGTGTGTGTATGTTTGTTTTTTAGATATTTTTCATATGAAGCTACTTTCACATTTGTTTATTTATTTTTTATTTTCCTATTTTTACTTATTACGGCGTCAGTAACCCAGGTGTTGTGACGCCCGTTTAGTAAATATAATCAGTCAATCAATCTCTTTCTTCCAACTTACTTTCCACCTTTTCCTTTCAAATCATTTTACTGTCAATTTCAGTTTCAGCGCTGAATGACCTCATAGGTCCTAGCTCTTGGTCTCTGGCCTAAATCCTATATATTCAGTTCTATTTTATACTACGTACATACACATTAGTATTACCCGGGATAATTCTGTGCAAAATGTATAGGATTTCTTAATTCAACCTTATATATATTACTGTAAACTTTATTTTGCCATTTTACTCAATAATTTTATTGTTTATTCTGTGTTATCAGTCCTTACTATTTTCCCCATTTCAGCCTCAAAAGAAATTGCTCTGCCTTCCCGTGAGTTAAGCAATGAAAATTAGCAATCTTAACAGCGGCTCACCGGTTAGATCTATCATAGTTACCGTGGCGCTTTGACGAACACGACTTTCTTTCATAGAGATTCGTTTTCTATATTCGTATTTCAGCAGAGACTTCACATTTCTACCCACGATTCGTATTTCAGCGGAGACTTCACATTTCTACCTCGTGTGTGTGTGTGTGTGTGTGTGTGTGTGTGTGTGTGTGTGTGTGTGTGCGCGTGTGTGTGTGTTTGGGTTTTTCACAGTTTGTTTAGTGATGAGTGAACCGAAGACGTGATCACAGTCTTTCGTAATTACATTTCAAAATTAATTATAATAAAAAAAAACAGGATTGGCGAAATGAGCTTCATTGAAATCTTAATATTATCGTCGCGTGAACTTTACCGCCTTCAGTTCAGAGCTGCTATTTGTCACTAATTCTTAAGTGTTGATTATTTTACCACTTCGTTTATGTTCGGAATGATTTTATGTACCGTATGCGAAAATCATTACGAATGCGTTTTAACGCTTGTAAAATTTTCTCCATGTCTCGAATTTTCCACTTCCAGTTATCTTAATTTACTCCAAAATGAAATGACAGTATATATAAATATTCAGCTCTCAAATTACTCCTGTTCGTGGAACTAAGTTAGTTGTGGAACTAAACTAAGATGCTTCCTCATGAAGAATTTTGGACTGTTTGTTCAGTAGCAGTGAACAAGGCCATTGGAAGAGTGAATAAGAGCAATGAGATCACATTTATACACTAAACATAACCATTGACTGTTTGGGAGATTGAAAGAAATGGTGCGGTGAACGTCCAAGCAAAATTCCTAGAGGGTCTGCTCACTTCCCTCCTTTTTTTTTTTTTTTTTACTCTCTCTCTCTCTCTCTCTCTCTCTCTCTCTCTCTCTCTCTCTCTCTCTCTCTCTCTCTCTCTCTCTCTCTCTCACGCATTGCAACGATTTTGAACTGAGAATTTTTTAAGGTTTACCTACTTTGTTATGCTAAAAAATTGGACACTTTTGCATAATACGAAGTGCGTGTATGCGCTTTTGCAAATTTGAGAGAATTTTCAAAATGATAAAAAAAAGTATATCTTAGTTTAACCAGACCACTGAGCTGATTAACAGCTCTCCTAGGGCTGGCCCGAAGGATTAGACATATTTTACGTTGCTAAGAACCAATTGGTTACCTAGCAACGGGACCTACAGCTTATTGTGGAATCCGAACTACATTATAGCGAGAAATGAATTTCTATCACCAGAAATAAATTCTTCTTATTCTTCATTGGCCGGTTGGAGATTCGAACTCGCGGCCAACAGAGTGGTACCTGAGAACGGAACCCGCTCCCCCAACGAGGAACTTCAAAACAATAACTTTCATACAAGATAGCGATAACTACTTGGGACGGCAAAAAAAAAAAAGGTATTTGTATATCCTCATTGTGTACGCCGTGGGAGGGATGAATTTGGTAAACAGCTACCGGCTGATAACTCTTGTTGTATAGTGTTAGATTTTCAGAAAAGTACTTTATATCATCCTTTATTCTATGGTTATTTTGATTTTACGAATGCGATGACGATTACTGTCGCCAAGGGTCTTCTGATACTCTCAAAAATTTCAAGAACTCACCAAAATTATATCACCGATATCAGTGCAAAAATATTGGAGCATATTTCCGTACATAACAGATAGCCCCGTAGGTCGACCTTTCACATCTTTGTAAGTGATCTAAGAAGTCCTAATTCTGTTCTTGAATTGTTTTCCACCACGCTTGTAGTTTATTACACATTCAAACTTTTTAGCCTCATTTCAAATAAAATCCTAATCATTGATCATTGCTGGCCTTATTAAGCAACCTTCTCACCAAAGAATCCGCTTTTTGAGTCGTAAATACTCATCATAATGGGTATGATTTGGCAGGCAATTTGTAGCTCTTACGTCAAGTAACGTCACATCAGGGCGTGCTTTGAACGGTGGTCCCTACTCCACTCGGTTTGTGAGGCCAGCTACCCCTAGGCTAACAGGCTTATAAATAAACTCTTGTAGTTTTCAAGTCAAGCGAAGGCTGCTTAACTCTCGCATTTGATGATTTAATACATGTTGGGAGAATACAGCTATATAAAGTATCTTTCTATATCTCTGATATTTAGTATATAAATTATAGTATCATGATGTACCTACAAACCAGAGTAAAATTTACAGTAATTTATGTGCATGATGTGTAGGGTGAAGTATTTATTAAGTTACAGTAGATTATTCCATAAGCAGGAGAGACAAACGAAAGTGGGAATGGTATTTTTCCTACGTTTTTGTTTTATGATACACAATCAAAACAAAACAAAAATCTCAACTCCGCACCTAATTTTTGCATTTGCTTCACGTTTCCAGTCATTTACTGAAACATTTACAATGTGTTGTTGTTGGGGGATCGAAATTATTTCAAAGCAGTAAACACAAAATTTTTAGAACCATAAAGAAATGATAAGAAGAAAATAATACAAATAATAATACAAATGGGGGTTGGAAAGATATTTTGTACCAAAAAGAAGACATCTGAGAGTAGCGATTACTCTTGAGGGATAATGCCATGATGAACAAGTTGAGCTCCATATCTCTCTCTCTCTCTCTCTCTCTCTCTCTCTGCGCGCTTGGAGCTGATCATATTCTGGAATACAAATTGCTTAGCATTCGTAGTCTTCAAGATATTTCTTAAGGTAAATACTGACGATGCGATTTTCCATGCGCTAAGCGCGTGCCCCTTTGCATTAAAATCGAATGAGAAAGTTGAAAGACGAATGAGGAACGTAACGCATGCAGTTCCTTTGTTGTCCACACATTACTATTTTTAGTTGCAGTGGTGTCGATGGAACTACATGTTTGTGCTGGAGTTTGTGCCGTTTACTTAATTATTAATAGTGTTTTTAAGAAGAGACGAAAGAAACAGCAAAATGATTATGGATGAAGGAATATTTTAAACAACAAAAACACAATTTTGCGAGATTTACAGTGTGACATCTGTTGCATATTTTTTACTAAGTTTTTGAAGGGCATCTCCTCTCAGTAACTTTTTAGAATAGCCTTTTAAATCAGTTTTCCAAGCACCTCTTGTTTTTGGTAATCTTCAGTAAAATTAAGAGTTAATTCTTTGCTATCAAGTGACATGGTAATTGGATTTTGTTACACAATAGCTTTCAGGGTAAAAAAAAATCGCA
Source organism: Macrobrachium rosenbergii (assembly GCF_040412425.1). NCBI lineage: Eukaryota > Metazoa > Arthropoda > Malacostraca > Decapoda > Palaemonidae > Macrobrachium > Macrobrachium rosenbergii. The sequence continues at coordinate 39,171,210 of NC_089751.1, read as the reverse complement.
CAAAAAACGCACGTGACTCCCAACACTGGGGGAAGCCTTGCGTTGTCACATGCCTCGTTGATTTCCGAGAAAAAACGCATGCGCAATCGCATGCGCTATGTGCGCTGTCGAATGCGTCAAAGGCATGCGGAAAATCGAACGAAAAAAAAGCATTGTCTGGAATTACCTTTGCAAATATTCATAACTTGTGTAAACATGAAATTGAATTAAACAGTTTATTAAAAAATGTATGTTGTTGTTGCAAATGAAATTATTATATGATTTATGTGAAGAACATAAACTGCTGGTGCTAGTGTGTCAAATAGAGGAGGGTTGAAATGGAAGGATGAATGACTGATTCAAATATTCCGTCCCTGGTATAGTAACGATGTTTGATAACGGAAGTGAGAAGTTACGAATACTGGTGAAAGTCTTTAAAAGTAATGTATGAGAAGAGGGTTAAAATTAACACTAGGAAAAGTATGCGGTACATCTAAGTGTAAATAAAATGGATGATTGAGTAAGGAGAGAAGCATAACAGATCAAGGCTGAACAAGGAAAGGGTTAAGAAGAAGAACAAAGGGAACAATTAATGCAATTGAAAACCCAGAACTTACAATGGGGTTATTGAGCTATGTGCTGTAAACGAAGGAATTATAGGTGGCTGAATGTATCTTAAAGAATGGGTAAAAAAGCAGAAATAGGAAACGTGGAATTTTAAGACCTTTTTTCGAAAGATTAGGGAGTGTTGAACGGTTTGTACTACTGAAATAAGCTGGTGTGGGGTGGTGTATGCCTTGGGTTTTTATTATTATTATTATTATTATTATTATTATTATTATTATTGTTGTTGTGCGGAAGAGTAATACCAAAAAGTTGTTTGAAATATCAAAGTAGCTACTGTTAAAAAGAGAAGTAATGATGTGTACGAGTATGATCACGATAAACGTAAACAGTACAATTCACATCCCGAAAAGTAATTACCCCTGGTGATGCTTATACAAGTAACCAAAGAATAGTTTCAGGGCTTTTGAACTTTTTTTGCAAACCGACTTTCATTAGTTCAGCAGTTGAAGGTGAAATTTAGCAGTGATCGTTGGCGTATGTTTCCAGTTGTACCTATTGTAAGCTTCTAGAATAACAGGTCTTTCATAGAAAAATGTATTTGTTCTGTATTTGTTCGTACCCTCGATCACGCACACAATTACTATCCATTTCAGAGACCACGAGTCATCGTTTTTCTCAAATATCTTTCAAACTAATTATTTTATCGAAATGGTACTTTGACAGTGCGCAAGACACCTCCCGCCAATATAAGGTAATTTCGTGCAACGTCAGATGGTTTAGTTAAGGTGTTACTCTTGACTTTCATGGTGTTGCCAAGCATCGACAACCTACTATCCATTTCAGGGCCCGCGAGTTATCGTCTTTCTCAAATATCTTTCAAACTAATTATCGAAATGGTACACTGACAACAAGACATCTCCCGTTAATTTATGGTAATATAATGCATTGTCAAATGGTTTTAGTTAAGACGTTTACTCTTGACTTACATGTGTTGCCAAGCATCGCCAAACGATGCATTCGAACGTCCTTTATCCCCATCCCGACCCTCCCTCCCCCTTCCCATCCTCGTCCCTCCCTCTCCCCTCGCCTCCTCATCCCTCCCTCAACCCACTTTCCTGGCCTCCCCATTCCCCCCCCCCCTTTCCTGTCTATGGGGATAACGGACGGTCGATTGCGTAGAATAGTCCTGCGGACTCATGCGACTTTGCTTTTAAAAGTCAAGAGTAAACGCCTTAACTAACACCATTTTACAATGCACCGTATTACCAAAAATTAGCGGGAGGTGTCTTGTACACTGTGTCAAAGTACCATTTCGATCAAATTATCAGTTTGAAAGATATTTTAGAAAAACGACGACAAGCTGTCCCTGAAATGGACATTAGGCACTTGAACGCCCTTTATCCCCATCCCGTCCCTCCCTGCCTCCTTCCCTTTCCCTTCCCCTCCTTTCCTCATCCCTCCCTCAACCTACTTTCCAGGCCGCTCCCCACATTCCTGTCTGTTATATTATATTGAGTAATATTGGACGTTATAAATATGTTGGTGTTTGTAGATTATGTGTTCATTTAATTATCGTTATTGTATTTTATTAAGTTATATATATAAATGGGACTGGGCTAAAGAGCTTACTGTGACCTTCACTCTGTTCACCCAGTATAATGTACAGTACCTACTATCACGATCTCTTAAATCCTTTAACCTTCGTATCGACGTGTTGACTACTACGAGCAGGTAAGATAGGGTAACTAAAATTAAAGCACACAGGTTAACCTGCAACCCAGCATATAATTAACACTGCTCTCGTCTTAATTCCCATGACGTCAGTAACGCGGTCTTATGGCCTGTGTGGGTTGAATACGTACATGTACAGAAGCATGCAGTAAAAAAAAAAGAATAATATTCTTAATCTGTTAAGCAATCGTAAAAAATGAACGAATGTCACAATTTTCTATTTTGTAAATATATATTTTGCATAGATAACGGCCTCATTACTTAAACGAATGTAGCAATTATTGCTTGGATAATGGTGAGACTGTTTTATATATATATATATATGTATATATATATATATATATATATATATATATATATATATATATATATATATATATATATATATATATATATACTCAAGGTCAGACACAGACAAAGTAATAGATATGATAGAGAGATGGATACATTGACTGATTGATTGACCAATATGCGTGTGCTTTTTGCGTGTGAGTGTGTTATGAAGATTCAATCACCAATTCAGATTATTCCGTAATTTATTGTCAGCTTTTTCCCATTTTGTATGTGCGGCAGCCGACAGACAACCCCTTACCATTACGGTTTTACCTGACACGCCAAGGATGCTATTAACAGACAACTTTGGAAAAAATTAACCATTATTATGGTCGTTACGTCAAACTTCACTATCCGTTGCATTATGAACTCTCCAATTATCTGCTGGTATTGAAAAATATAATGGAAAACGGTATTTTATTGCATATTGTAAATTACAGAGAGGTACCGGGGAGAGAGATGAGAAAAACGGCGATAAAGAAAG
>NC_089751.1:39093116-39163116 GCF_040412425.1 Macrobrachium rosenbergii | reverse complement strand
AAATGTGTCGGTAAAATAAAATCCTTTCTTTGTGTATAAATATAGTTCCATTCCCTCTAACTGTGAGGACAGAAGCTCTCGTAAACCTTTAGGGTGTAAGAGTATTTTGTGAAATTATACCAGGGTTTTCAAACAAGAAAACTATCTTATTTTTTCACATTTTTATTATTATTATTATTATTTTTCATGGATTCTGCTCATTTTTATCTTCGAAAAATTCTAAGGTAGACTTCGAAATTTGTAATCACGTCATAGTAATATGGAATTAGAGATTAAAATGATTTGTCAAGCAATTCTGAACGATTTTCTAGTTCATATCATCAGTGTTGTATTAGCTGTCATATTGTACAATTATTTTCTTTATCTCTCTCTGCCCTTTACCATTCTCTTTATGTTAGAACTCATTCATCTTTGACATTTATGAACTGCACTTATGTCTGAGGATTTAACAAGGTGACTTTACCACCGCATACGGTGAAAGGACGTGCTTACGCAAAGCGACTCAACCTCCCTCTGAATGGTTGCATTATTGCATATAGCCTCTCGTTCTGCAGTACTTTAATACGCTTACACTACACGTGTAATTCCTAAGGTATCAAAATCCGAAGGAAGACACGTGTAGGGAAGGAACAGTGGTTGTTGTATGAATAAAATCGCTCGCATTTTCACAGTTACACGTACTTATTAGTAATATATATATATATATATATATATATATATATATATATATATATATATATATATATATATATATATATATAGAGAGAGAGAGAGAGAGAGAGAGAGAGAGAGAGAGAGAGAGAGAGAGAGAGAGAGAGATGTATGTATGTACGTATTTATGTATGTGCTGGATGGATGGTGTGATGAAGATATTGGAAAGGAGGACCTTAATATCCAGAAAGCGCGAGAACGCTCGAAGATAGAGAAGAAAGTTGATCTGCTGATGGGACTTCTTTTGTAGGTGCATGAAGCGATTAAAGTTGTGGAAATTTTCTGCGCAGGGGTTTCATCCACAATTCAACAGTCAAAGTGTGAATCTGGCATTGACCATCATGTATTTCTTTTCCTCGGGAACCCAACCACAACCTCAAATCCGCACTAAGGGAAAGTGCTTACTGTTGTATTTATATATGTGTGTGTATATATATATATATATATATATATATATATATATATATATATATGTGTGTGTGTATTTATATATATATATATATTTATAAAAATGTTTATTAAATACACACACACTCATGTATATATATCCATCTGTATATATGTATGTCTGCATATATATATATATTATATATATATATATATATATATATATATATATATATATATATATATATATATATATATATTATATTTGTGTGTGTATGTGTGTAGTACGTGAGTGTGTGTGTGAACCACAGAATGTGAGCTCATTCACTAATAGCCACTGCGACAGTGACATCCAGAGGCTCTCTCCGGATATTGGTAACTTGGGGATTGCAAATGGAAAGGCGTAACAACAGAACAAGTCCCAAGGCAGCGAAATATTCAAGGAAAAGCGAAGAGGTTTCAGGAAGTGCAACTGATGCCGAAGTGGTGGGTACATTTTGTTATTTCGAGCCAAGAGGAATGACATTTTTTTTTTCCTTTTCTTGTTTCCTGACGTAGTAGTTTAAAGGTGTGCTGTAAAGACATTCAAGCTGCTTTGTGCGGTACAAAAGTTCATTTCGTTTACATGTTATCTGGGATTTGGTGAGGCTTATATAAGACGGGAAGCTGCATTTGATGAAGGAAATATTCTAAAAGGAAGGTTACATCTCCCTTCATAAGTACATACGTCCAGTGAGTGTAACAGTAAATCTGTGTGACGTTTCATGTCATTATGAAAATAAATCCATTTTACAAATTTAGATGATTAATGTGCTTTGTTGATATAGTAATATTTATTAATTTTGTCATTGATAAAAATAAATGTGTATTGAAATGATATGATGCAAATGTGCATAGTAAGGGACAGGGAAGATTTTGCAATGTTGTGAGTAATTAAAGAAAACGATTACTTAAGCGTGATAACAAGAAAAACAGTACAAACAAAAATTGTGAAACGTTTAGCTGCTAAATTTCTGGCAACTGAACGTTACTTTAAACATATTAATTTTATGTTAAAATCCACCGTTCCAGACTTCTCCCCTCTTTCTTTTTGCAGAATTCCTGTTTTTACCGTTATATTGTTAATAAAACTCAAAGTACTTGAAAACAGATAGATATATCCAGTAGTGACAGTTATGATCCTAGTTTTTTTTTTTTTTTTTTTTGCATAACTTGAAGCTGTCTCTTCGAAATTGTGAAAGTTAACTGTTGTAGATTTCGGATATGAATGAAATTTTACATCTTTTGTAAATATCCTTAGTAATAAAACTATCAGGTAAAGGTATACCTGCTGATCAGTCATTGAATTTCAGTAGATTTTCTCAGAATTGTTCTTCGGTTTTGTTAAATTATTAATAATAATGAAACTTTTTGACGTATGGAAATCTTGACTCAGTCACTCGAACTCCGCAGGTGGTATGTGGAAAAAATCCAAGCAATTTATTTTGCAGTTTTTTTTTCGAGACCCCAGTGCAGTTTTTATTGGCCATTGCTGGAAGATTGTCTGTACAGCGACATGGCTGGCACGTTTTCCTGTTGTCCCGTCTGTTCCGAAGACACTCAAGATCGAAGTTTTGAGAAGAATAAAACTTTTACCTGAGTATAAAATTATTTTAGGTATTACTCACTCGCATATGTAAGCAATAGCATTACGACTTGAAGCTGTTAAATTTCCAGCCTCCACATTTTGTGCATGATATGTATATGCTGTATGTATATATTATATATATATATATATATATATATATATATATATATATATGTGTGTGTGTGTATATAAATATATATGTATATATTATATTTATAATGTTTGTTTATGGAAGCCAAGTTTATAACCACATATACTGTATATATTTTGTTTACACACACGCACAAACACACTCATATATATATATATATATATATATATATATATATATATATATATATATATATATATATATATATATATACACACACACATTCCGTTATGGAAAGTGATTGTTCCAGAATATACTACCATTCTTAATTTTGGAAACTATCTTGTGATGGGATATCTCATACTAGAGCCTATCTTACTAATAGGCTTATGTGTGTCTAATGGCGTTGGCCAACGCAACTCATTACCACATTCCTTGTAATGTTTCCACAGGCTCATTCAGGAATCTATTACGTATTCCTGTCCTTTTTAAATCTTTAGGAGTAGTTCTTCAACGTCCATTATTATAAATATCGTGTATTCAACCTCTTCTCTTGGTATTGGTTTCGTGAGGTTCACCAGATGAATTATCCTTTACGTTGTTGAGATTGCTTTCCGATATGAGAAAGTCACGAAAACGCAATCAAAGGGGAAACTCTAATAAAACCAAAGGGGAAAGTCAAGAAGAGATTGTAAATTGAAAATATCTGCCTTGCATGAGATTCAGCGCCATATAATCACATTGGTTTTCTTCTAATACTTCAGTTTTGGACCATTGATCTGGATTATACCTTTACAATTTTTGTTGTTGTTGTTGTGGGTTTGCTTAGTATGCATTATGTAATTTCACATCATTAGTCATTACTAGGTATATACTTTTTCTCGTTCAGTGAGTGGATTGAGAAGGGCGTGAATAGCAATAATCACTTTATGATTTGTCATTATTTTCTTGTTAAGCGTAAGATGCAGACATTGGCAGAACTTGTGACCCTTAATTTGAACTAGATAGGTTTCTGTATTCAGTAATATAATGAGTGAATATAGTCATTCATACCTTCAACCCCAGAGTTTTAACCCAGCTGATATATTAAAATTATGCTTTCTTTAATAAAGGTGTGTAAATCTCACTTTATTGTTTCTGTCGATAGCAATGAATATGACTATACGCGATGAGGCTTGGTTATCATTCCAAAGAAACCTGTGCATAACTCCTGCGGAATTTTATAATATCTGAGAGAGAGAGAGAGAGAGAGAGAGAGAGAGAGAGAGAGAGAGAGAGAGAGAGAGACAAAGTCAAAATACTGTATTCTATTAAAAAAGGTGATTATATATATTCCAGTGTTGAATTTATACATAATTGTTCGTTCTAGGGAAATGTAAGACCGTTCATATTGTTATAAAAAGATTATACATAACAGTTGGCGATATTCAGTTTGTAAATACTTATATCTGATGTAAAAGTGGCAATATGCAATAGAATATCTCTGATATCGGTAAAAAATATAATAGTGCTGTGCAACAGAAATGTGGTAAAATAAGTAAGCACCGTAAAATGGCATAGTCATAGAAGGAATGTAATTCCTAAAAACAACCAAGTTTGTTCATTCTAATGCCAACAGTATCTAAGCTAAGCTTACGAGCAGAATGAAAGTTTTAGAACTTATGCGCGCTGTAAAAGAGGATATTTCTAAGTCTCTGAAGCCTGTTAAAAAATGAGAGGTTTAGTAATTTGAAGTGAATGTGCTTTCAGGTGAGATTTAAATGAAGGTAGGACTTGGCGTCTCCTTATATCTGCAGGAACGCGATTTCTAAATATGACGAACAATTAAATCTAGCCGTTTTGATCCTGTGTTGGTGAAAGTTCTCGGAACAGATAAGTGATCTTGAGGCCTCGAGCTAATTCTCAGCACGATTGTAGCCTGCTGTCAAAAAAAAAAAAATTGGTAAAACTATTTCTGATGTTGAAAGTTAAAAGAAAAGTCGTGTATCGTAAAAGTACTTCTGTTCCATTTTTAGCCAATTCAATTTTTCGAGTATTGGAGTAATAACGTCATGCTTTGAGGTACCTCCAGCGGCGACCTTTACGACAAAATTTTGTATTTTCCGGACTCTTTCCGTTTGGGTTTTGTTCATGGAACCCCAGACCCGCAAGCAGTTGTTCAGGATACCAGTACCAGCGAATGTACCGCCGTGACTCGACAATCTGGCTCAAATCTGTTACTCAGCCTGTTGGAATATTGGAAGGTGTACCATTTACCCTTATATATATATTTATATATATACATATATGTATACTATACACATATACATATCTATTTACATAAATGTATATATATATATATATATATATATATATATAATATATATGTATGTATGTATATAAATATGAGTACATATATACACATGCATATATATATATATATATATATATATATATATATATATATATATATATATATATATACGTATACATATTACACCAAAAGGCTTATTCAAATAAATATTCACTGATAAATGAGTGCACTTAAACACATGCGCTAAGATGAATAGTCTAAACGAAAACGAATCAAGTACTTTGATCTTTCGAAAATGATTGAAAAATCTCTTTTGATTCCTTCTGTTGTCGCGAAATTTTTGAGACAACAGAAGGAATCAAAAGAGATTTTTCAATCATTTTCGAAAGATCAAAGTACTTGATTCGTTTTCGTTTAGACTATTCATCTTAGCGCGTGTGTTTAAGTGCACTCATTTATAAGTGAATATTTATTTGAATAAGCCTGTTGGTGTAATATGTATACGTATATATACATATATATATGCATTTGTATATATGTACTCATATTTATATACATACATACATATATATTATATATATATACATTTATGTAAATAGATTGTATATGTGTATAGTATATATATATGTATATATATAAATATATATATATATATATATATATATATATATATATATATATATATATAAAATTATCAACTTTAACCTTTTTCCTCTAACGGGTGAAAGTACTCGAGAAAAGACAAGACAACAATCGCCGCCATATTCACACTTGAACCGTTTAGTGGTGCCCCACATCTGTCCATGAAAATTCCACACCATTAAGCGCTGCATACATATACAGCATATATATATATATATATATATATATATATATATATATATATATATATATATATATATATATATTTATATATATATATACTGTATATATAGTTAGTTAAAGTCCCCATGGGCCTCTGTAGGCTCATAGGCCAGGCGCTAATCCCCTGTTTCTTAGGCCAACAGCCAGTGGGGGACAGGTCCCAATGCCTATGACACGTGGCCAGAGTGTCGCTAGCACTGTTTAACTCTCAGCCCGAGGGCTGGTACCTATTCACCTACTGAACCTTGCGGGTTTTTTTCGGACCGCTAGATCAACGGGCTGCCGGGAATTTTGCAATGGCGTAATTCGAGCCATCAGTGATTATATATTATATATATATATATATATATATATATATATATAACAGTGTGTTATGAAACGCGTCGGCAAATAAATATCACCTACAGATGACCGACTGTCTCCTTGTCACCTGTCCTGATACATGTATCAGGACAGGGTGACAAGGAGACAGTCGGTCATCTGTAGGTGATATTTATTTGCCGACGCGTTTCGTAACACAATGTTACATCATCAAGGCCAAAAGAGAAAATATACAAATTAAAATACATGGAGTAAACCTACCGACTTCAAGAGTCTCAACATGATATATAAATATACATTAAAACAAGACAATTCAGAAAAAGCCCCTGCTAGACTAAAAGCTAAAGACTGAGTGACTAAAAGGGAAAAGGAAAGCGGCAAAGAAAACTGGCTCAAGCCAGATACAACTGTATTTTAATTTGTATATTTTCTCTTTTAGACCTGATGATGTAACAATGTGTTACGAAACGCGTCGGCAAATAAATATCACGTATTAGTGTGGTAAGCTATGTCATAAATTGTGCTCCCGTAGGATTTGAATGTCCAAATTGAGATAAGGGCTGATTCTGAATCTATTTTATGTGAGAAATTAAAAAATGGACGGTAACAAATTTTTTACCTCATTTAGAGGGTCAAATTAGCCCCAAATAACCTTGACTTTTTTTTATTACTTTGAAACATATTTGCACTTGTCTCATTGATGTGTTCCCTTTTTTCATAGCTTATATTATATAGACTTGTATTTTATTGAATGGTAATTATTCTAGGCTATGTTTCAAAGTCATGTGAGGTCAGTGTCACCCAAAAAAGTTAGGGTCAAATCACAAATACAAGATTTTAACAGTGAAATCATGATCCTTGAAGTTACAGCAAGTAATATTTGAGCACATATTAGTAATTACACACATAATTAATGTTAAAGGTCAATGTCAAATTTATAAACTAATGTAATTGTTCAAGTATGCCCGACTCATGCCTGTCCATTTAGCTCAGATGAAAGCTCTTGAAAAGGATGATCCATTGACATGGGCCACACTGAAGCATGGGGATTTCTGCGTCCGAAAGTCCGACACACCTTTCCCTGCCTTGTTTGTTGACCAGACCCTCGAGCAGGAAATAAAGAAACGGAAAGGGATCGGCGGCATCACTGGTCTAACACAGCAGGAGGGTCTACTTGACTGATTTCTCCTCATCCAACCCGAACTCTCAAAAATTGTGGGAGATTTTCAAAACCACTGTACTCGAATCTGTGGTCCTAGGGAACCTGGTAAACGCATTACCAACTCTCAGGCGACAGCAAATGCTCTCAAGTTGCGAGACTGCATTCAGCTTCACTGTGAAGGTAACCCATATCAAACTGAAACACCGCTGAAAAGCATTGTGTCCTCGGTGATCATACCTGAACCAGCAAAGTTAGACATACTGAATAGGGATGAGAAGGGACAGTTAGTTTACAAGACCCTAGTTGACGAGAGATTGCTAACTCACTCCACAATATCAATTTGGAATCCAATGAAAAAATTGAAATTAAAGACACATTCAACGTGGATGCCAAAGCAGATTGTTTATGTCGGAGAAAAGATCATCAAATTGCGTGATCAACGACAGCTGTTGGCTAGATTTCTTGCGATTCAGCAATCTCGACCGCAATTGGTACCGAAGTTGGCAGGTACTATAGCAGAATATGAGATGTCTGTTCTTCCAAGATCTTTGTTTACTAATGACGGATCTCTTCTTATCCCGACCGACAAGAGTAGCTTGATGCATGCAGTTGAGGAACAAGAGGACATGAGCATATCAGGGGCACCATCGGATGTTGACTTGGACAACAATAGGGCGATTATATTTGATGACATGGATGTCTTGCAGAATATGAAGAAGACGTCTGCAATGACGAAAATCAGTCATCTGAAGACGACATTCGTGAAAAGAATGAAACTCTTGATGAAGGGGTATACTGAGGGCCGCATCATATTCGACAGATACTTGAAGGTGCCCCTGAAGGACAAAACTGGTGCAAAAGTGTCGTCAGTAGAGTTCATGGTGCATGATGAAATGAATCTTGCAAAGGTTACACTGAAAGAACTGCTAGCGAGCTCAGAAACAAAATCCCAGCTGACTGAGTTGCTTGCTAAAGCTCTTCTAGAGGCTTTTGAGGGTTCAAATCAAGATCTGGTTGTATCTTATGTTGAAAAAATCAGGTCCAACCGTTCTGAGCTTCTTCGACAGGACATGATGACACACAACCAAGAGGAGGCGGATACAATGATTCCGCTTCATGTTCTAGGTATCATTAGAGAGTCTAGATTTAACACAATAGATAATGGTCTCTTGATATAGATGTACTAGTGCTTCTAATGGATCTATTCGCAAATGGACACTTAGAATCCTCAACAACTCTTCGCTTTTTGGCTGGAAAAGGAGTGAAATACAGGGTGATTGATGTTTGTCGTCGAGTATCAGCAATAGGAGTGGAAAAGTCAAAGGGCTTGATTGGTCTGCACCATTTCACTGGTGCAGACTAGGGAGGTAAATTCATTGGAGTTTCCAAAAAGACGTAGATTTCTGTTTACCTCTCACTTCCCCAAAATGATGAAATTCTGCAGACATTCGCTGGCATGGGCCATGAACCCCTAACAGAAGAAACTACGGAAATACACTTGCTAGATGATGGGAATATGCCTGTGAGGTATCGGCCAATTGTAAGATTTGTTTGCCAAGTATATTCAGCAAAGAGCAACATAGACTCTGTTCCAGCTCTTCGATGGTGGAGACTATTCCGTAAGAAAAACCTGGAGGGCGAAATCTTCCACCAATGCGAGGAGCACTTCTACCACACATTGCTAGAGCAAACTATATGGCAATGAGAGACAAGTCCTACTCTACATCAATGCCTGAGCTTTCGGAACTTGCCCAAAATGGATGGGAGATCACTTCTAATGGAGATTATCAACCTGTCAGATGCCTTAAAGGACCAGCACCCAAAGCAGTTCTGGAGCTCGTCAAATGCGGGTGTCGTGGTTCATGCGATACAGTTCTCTGCTTTTGTCTGAAAAACGGTCTGTCTTGTACACCAGTATGTAAACGCACCGACTGCTCAAATGCTGGCAAAGATTTCGACCTCAGCAATGAAGCTGATGACACGGATAAAGAGTGAGGCTATCAAGAAACCTTGCAGTCAAATTTCCCAGACAAATTTCACCAATTTAAAAGATGATGGCCCTGATTTTCGAGTGTGACCTTGACCTTCGAGTGTGACCTAACTTCTGATGACCTTGAGGTGAGTTAATCTATGCCTGATATTAGTACTCTAAGATCACTCACTGATGCCAACAAAATTAGTGTATTACTTCACATGATTTGCTACTTTCTGTAGAATTATGGACAAAAAAGTTCAAGGTCATTAAAAGGTCATATGACCCCTTAAAGTGACGGGAAAATTTGTTACCGTCCATTTTTATAAATCTTGTATCACAGTAAAGCAAAATCTACCACTAACTCAATTTGGACATTCAAATCCTACGGATTTACATAATATACCACACTATATAGATGACCGACTGTCTCCTTGTCACCCTGTCCTGATATATGCTGTAGCCTGCTTGCGCCAACAACTCCTGTTATATACATATGTATGTGTGTATGTATATATATATATATATATATATATATATTTATATTTATAATTTATATATACTGTATATATATATACATATATATATACATTTATATATATATATATATATATATATATATATATATATATATATATATATATATATATGCCTTGTAGTGGTGAATCCACATCTGTCCATGAAAATTCTACACCCATAAGCGCTTCATATATATATATATATATATATATATGTGTGTGTGTGTGTATGTATATATACATATATATGCATATAAATATATATATATATATATATATATATATATATATATATATATATATATATATATATATATATATGGAATTGGAGGAGGACAGAGATAAACAGAGAGAAAGAGAGTGAGAAAGAAATGGCTCCAATAAGTAAATGGAAATGAATTATTCCTTCATGTTTTGCCATGTTATTTTTTCTATTTTTGATCTAATTGACCATCAGATGCAAAGGTTACTTCTTCAAAATATTCTTTCTTTCTTTGATATCTTCTTACCTACTTGGGCAAAAAAAAAATCAATGTTGAAATTCTGTAAGGCACATTTACAACAGCAAATTCATTTTTGAAATCAAGTAACTGTTTTCAGACGAACTTAAAGAAAGATTATGTAATCTGACTTGGAGGAGTGCAAATTTATCTTCATCTTTTGAAATAGCTTGGAAGTTCAGAAACCTGAAACGTTTAGGCCTATGTAAAATTAACTGACTATTGCATTATTGCGCTTAAATAAGATACATTGCAATCGGGTAAGTGTAACAGTAACGTTGCATACTTTATTCATTCGTATTTTATTTAATAATATTAATCTTTTTTTTTTTTTGTTTTTTTGCCTCCTCTCCCACTTACCCGTCTGACTGTAAGCGTATTGGTAAGACATTAAACAATGACAGCGATATATTGCATATGACTGTATTATCGAATAACTGTCATATTGCGTATGACACTTCGATCCTCTGATAACAGTCATACGTTGCGGAAGTGTCAGTGTGCTTTTCATAATAATGATAAAATGGTAGCATTTATAGCACATTAGGGAGAATAGGTATACTGTATATAATTTCAATGATAACAATAGTTTTTTTGTTTACATGTGAACGTCTTATTTTCTGCAACTCGTTCACTGTTTTGCAAATGCTAATAAAAAAAAACAGTTTTTCTATTATCAAACTAAGAGACAAACAGTCTGGTCATTACCGACATATTATCCTTGGCATCTGTCTGTAAAAATCATTCACATTGTTGATGTGTTTATGTCTGTTCACATAAATATGATAAATACAAATTTTAATGGTATGAGATGCGTCTAAAAAATGTTATGAATGTATTCGAGGCATTAAGATTCCCCTTCTCCATTTTTTCAGTATCAGCTATTTTATCCCATGATCAGTTTTCGTGGCAAATATTCGGATTTTCTATCTTTGGAAAACATTGTCGAACATTATTTTCTTTTTTGGAGCTTACATTGTAGGTAACTTCAGTTTTAAACAGAATATAAAGCATTTGTGAAAATGCCTTGACTTCCGTTATTGCGGTGCGCATCAGTCCTAATATATAAAATGCCAACGAATATTTATGAACAACAAATGTGCATCACGGTTTGCTCGTTATAACACATAACTGTGTGGAATTAATGTATGCAGGTAAGAACTGCGAAGAGAGAAATGAACTCTCCAAAAAGTATGAAAGTTTAAGAAGACGCAGTGAGCACCACCTGAGTAGTATCTGACATTTTTCTGGAGCAAGCCCCCTCCCGAGGTTTGTGCATTCATTCCTATCCAGGCTCCTCCTTCCGTCCTTTGGGATTACTCTTAAGAGTTCCCAAGTACTACTGTACGTCTACTTCAGCGTGCCATAGTTTCCTTGTTTCCGTACCAAGATCTTGGCATTTCTTTGTCTTTTCTCTGCTTTTGTCTTCAACTCATGTGACCCATGGTATAGTTATATCAATTAGAGATACTCGCTTGGTTTCTTTGTTTACCAGGATTAATATTATTATCATTATTATTTTAAATTTATGCCTTTCGCCCATCAGTTGAGGTGGTTAAAGAAGCTGGGAGTTACAGCAAGTATTTTGGTGCGAAGCTAAGTAGCGATTCCCATGACTTAATCTAGTCTCTTGGGACCTACCTCACTCGAGTTATTACTTGGTACATAATCCCAGTTTAGGACAATAGAGGTGCGTGGGTTTCAACGCTAAAAGAAAATAGTTTTCTTCATTACCAAAATATCAAAGGACATTTCCCATTTTCTAAAGTTCAAATCCCAACTACTTTCTTTTTGTCTTCCACCGCATATTTGTTTTTGTTATCATAAAACCTCTTGATGGTCGCTTTCCTACACTAAAGTGCAATTATCTGGAGGGCAAAAAATCTCGACCGGAAACTTTCGAGACCAAAAATAACTAAATGGTACATTTTAATCTTTTACCCTTCTTTGTTTAATCGGTGGAGCGGCATGTGATGTGATTTTTAATTAACAACATGATCAGCAGTTTTTTGTATTTTATTTATGCTTCAGTGAATGGTGAAAGATGATTTTAGTTATTACGGTAACGTCATGACTTCGAATTGGTTGAGTATCAAAATGTATTTTATTAAAGCAAGCGTTCACGCATATACTATGTATTACCGTGAATGTATGTATTACCGTGAATGTTTGTAAGAACAAATATATACATAATTTCACTAGAGACCTGGTCACCTAGAAAGAGTTTGTTTCTGTGAAGGGAAGCTCGACAGTTATTGCTAAATTTCATCTCTAACGACCAAAGTTAAGAACGGGCAAGAAACGAAAAACTATAGGTTTCTAAAACTGGTTTCTATGGAAAGATATTCCAGACAGATTTTAGTTTTTTTTTTATTATTCAAGTAAGCTGGTGCAGAGGGGGAGAAGTATTTGGTCTGTATTTATGAGAGAAAGAAAGAACACTAGGTTGTCGAAATAAATCAACAGCAAAAGTGTTGAAGGGGAAGGAATTGATGTTCATGATATAAAAGAATGTTATTTGATCCCGGCTTGCCCACCCACACTAGTCGACACATACATACATACATACATACATACATACATACATACATATACATATATATATATATATATATATATATATATATATATATATATATATATATATATATATATATATATATATATATATATATATATATATATATATATATATATATATATGTTAGCAAGTCTTTAAAGTGAGGTCGCCAGTAACTACCCTTCTTTTACTTAACCAAGCTGAGGCTGGTATCCATTCATAGCTGTGTCGACTAGTGTGGGTGGGCAAGCCAGGATCAGATAACATTCTTTTATATTGTGAACATCATTTCCTTCCTTTTAACAATATATATATATATATATATATATATATATATATATATATATATACTGTATATATATATATATATATTATGAATTTGTGTGTATACATGCAGTATATTTACAGCAACGCAACCATTTTCCACCCAAATTCCACAACACCTTCGACAGTTTATCACGTAAATTCCTAATGATGAAGGTCCCTATGGACTAACAATATAATATCACGAGCAACAGTGGCCTTTACAGATAAAGACACTATGCTTGGTAGATAAGTTAAGATGAAGAATGAACTAGGCTTCGACTATACAGTACAAAGTAAAGGACTCGAGATCGATTTACCTCAGAAAATGATAAGGCTCGTGACAGGTGGAAATATAGACCAGCATGTAAAGGTAATGGATTGTGGGAAAAGATGCAATTGTTGATGCCGAGGTAAAGGCAGGTGCAACGATAAAAAAAAAGTTCCTGGAAAGATAGTAAGGGAAATATGATAAAGGAACAAAGATTGTAAGTGAGTGAATGCGAGTGCAGATGGAAAAGTGCAAAGTAAGAGGTCTTTGATGCACATTTGGCATATCCTCAATCGAAATTCACGATAAAAGTTTTTTTATCCATCCACGTTACAGATAAAGCTAAAACTATGTTTGTTGGAATAGTCTTCCATTGAACCAAAGAAAATTCTTGGTAGGATGGTAATCCTTTTCACAGATAATTTCATCCGAAAGTAAATCGTTAAGAGCAAAGATGTATCTGTTGTAAAGAGGAGATGCGCTGTTGTAACTGATGCACGCTATATGCACTGTATGTATGTTTATATATATATATATATATATATATATATATATATATATATATATATATATATATATATATATTATATATATTATATATATATATATATATATATATATATATATATATATATATTATATATATACATATATATATATATACAAACATACATACATACAAATATATATATATGTGTGTGTATGTGTGTGTGTGTGTGTGTAAATTGATAAAATCGACATATTTTTTAACCGCTCTTGGAAAGATTTCTGAATAGTGTGCGTTATAAACAGTTCTTGGTAGCCGGTATTATATAGCTCAAAGGTCATTGTGGAAAAACTTTCTTGTACGTTGTTAGTCTGTGTTCCGAAATAGCACCATAGCAGGATAACATTCATCCCAAATATGTGTACCTGGTGCTGCAAATGATATATTTTGTGCCAGACCTATTTGTAGGTGTACAATACTCTGCAGAGCTACAAGTTTTTTCTATAGCTTATTCTTAGATGATTCGACGATTTAGAATAATCATTTTCTGAAGATTACTGACCTGGTTTACCAAACGAAGTGGGAGAGTTAATTTTTCTGTGGTTAATATTTTATATGTTTCATTACTTCTAGTTTGCGCCATGGGCGCTCGGTTGCCGGATTTTGAAGGCAATTTTGTTTTATTTACCCACTGCATTAATGGAGTTAGGAATACTGTGATTATTATTACCTTCCTTTCACTAAAGCTAAATGAACATTTCTGGAACGTTTCTCATGAATTCTCTGGTCTCGGTAACCGATAATACTACAGTAAGAATTTTAATAGACTTCTTCCTACATACAAGAGACGGTTCTTCAGTTAGATTCTTACTTATATAAAATAGTTAACGTATCCTAATTTCATTCTAAAGTCTCGGTCAGTATGTTGATAGTAATGGAAAAACTTGAGCATCCGATTAAAGATTTGATTTTCTTCCGTTTCAGTAAATTTATAAAATTATCTTTAAATTTTTCGGAAGTTTTGAATCCATGGTCCATCATACACTGGGTCAATATTCAGCGGCCGCTAACGATGACAAGGACTTTGGTATGAATGATCGATTGATTTTATAACTGGATTAGCCGTTGCGGTCACGTCACAATTCAGAACGATGTCTCAGTTTCCCGATGTCATCTTTCAATTCCAGTTCTAGACCTGTCTGAGAACATTTAATTCTTAACGATAATACTAAAATATTATTACCAACAGCTTTCATAACAGAAAGTTTTTAGATGTTTATACGAAACAAGCCTAAAAGTCCATTAACCTTTAAAGAAAGCTTCCACCGCAACATGCGTTTAATATGAAGAAAATAATAAAGGAGAGAATAGAATATAAATGGAATATGGCCTAAGTTAGGCAAAGTCATTTTCTGATGTGACGAGATGAATCAGGAGCCTCCGGTTTATTATGCATAGGAATCACATTTTTACATATAAAACCGTGAAGCCTTTTAGTCGAAGTTTGAGAATATTTTAGGCAAAAGTTTTGGTTATTTTTTACAAACGCACACTACACAGACTAAACCCGTAATCCTTTTATTAATACAAAAACTGCTAACCATTTATTCAGACAAACGAAACTTTAGACACAGAATTTTAAAAAACTTGTGAATTACTGTTGTTTGCTTCGATCGCCAATGAAGCATTCTCTCTCTCTCTCTCTCTCTCTCTCTCTCTCTCTCTCTCTCTCTCTCTCTCTCTGTGTGTGTGTGTCTCTTCTCCATAAACCCCTACAATCAAAGGCTGAACAGTCAACTCTAAATTAAGAGAGCCCGCATGCATTTAAGTAACGCCGAAGTTTATTTGAATAACTGTTTCTGTAAATAAGTCGTGCGAGCTAGTCTTTCAGCGTACCCCTAGTAATCACCATATTTAAAATAAGGATGCCCTAGATTGGTTTGACTATTCTTAATTTTCTCACGGGTGTCGGATTTATTCAGTTTTCTTTACAATAAACTGAGCTTCCAAAACTGGTCACAAATAATAAATTCCATAACGTGATTATTAATGGTAATAGAATTTTGATTTCTGACCATGAAATGTTAGTGAGCTTATTGGTAGTTTATTTCTTAACACAGAGGTTGTGGTATTTTTCTAATGCCACTTTTAATCGTTTATATTCTTACTACTCATAAGAAAAAGCATTCATATGGTAAAAACCTAAAAGCCCACTGACTCGCAATACATATTTTTCGACAAAGAAAATAGAATGATAAGATAATAAAAATAAATTTAAAGCAAATAAATATTTACAGAGGAAGAAAGCAGTACAAGCCAGAAAACTAAGCGAATGTACCATGACACTTCAGAGTAATATTACACCTTCTCTAGGAGATTATTGTCGATGGATACAAATTTACAGCTTTACAATAAAATTAATAAAAGCTTTGACAGGAAGTTGGGTAGAGTGGAACCTCAACAGACACTCTGTTAAAAAGGAATTTTGTGGAAGGCCGTTCACAATAGTGAGAGTGAGAGACTACCGCAACTCACTCTTAGTAACGCAGTCCGAGTCCCGAATCTTATGGAGAATCGCCAGGCAGAATAATTTTTCGGGGATGGTCTAAATCGTAGTTACTATAGTAGAGAAAATATAAAAGTAAACTATGAAGATAAGTTGTCATTATGGAATTAGACTGTAATTTAGAGCAAAAAAAAATATCATTCCATGGAAACGGTAATGGTGGGTTGACAATTATGAAAGGAAAAAGATCAGAGAAACTCTCTCTCTCTCTCTCTCTCTCTCTCTCTCTCTCTCTCTCTCTCTCTCTCTCTCTCAGTGTTATATATATTACATATATATATGTATGTATAATATATAAACATGCATACATGCACGCCCTTGTGAATTTATAAAGTATGCATGAACATATTTAACCTGTTTCCATGACTACAACATTTATTTGACCGTGAACCGTAAACTATTATGAAACAGACCAATGTCAAGTCCTGGTCGTCTTATGGCATCGATTTTCATGTCCAAAGCTACGAAATAACAGTGTTTGTTTCTAGAGACAGGCCACCGAGTCTGCATAAGGAGATAATGATACATTAAAGGTGATGTAACGACATACTACCTCGCAAGAACGCTAGAATGGGCCATTACACTCAAGTTGGGACAAGAAACCTGGAATAATACGTTTGCCCTAATCGTATCACAACTTCAAATTGGCGAACTTCGACATGTCATTGTAAACAAGAAGGAACCACAAGATGCCGAGCACACAGGTAATGTATAACTCCTCGGCTTTTTTGGATGTGCCAGGAGTTCGTTGCTGTGGAAACCATACGATTAGGAAACTCCAAGCTTTCTTGAAAAAAGTAATTTCTCATATTTCATATTTCCTCGAGGGCAGGATTTCCAGCTCTGATTACCAACGCTGCGTTGGCGATCTAATTCAGTATATTCAGTGCCTGCACGTGGATGTGCAATATGTATGCCAGATTGCGAAAAGTTATACATGTGTTTGTATATGTCAGTGCATAAACAGTGTCGACGAAAACAAAACAGTTATTGTAGCTTTCATGATCTTAGTAGAGAGCCCGTACAGGAAAGGAAAGGAGGGAGGGAAAGGCATGGAAGAGGTGATGAGGGATAAAGACTAGAAAGGTAAAGTGAGTATGGAAAAGGGAAGAGGTAACAGGAAAAAAGGCTCTGGGAGAAGAAAAGGGCACAGAATAAGACTAAGCAAGGGGAACGATAACCTCATGCCCTTCACTAGTCCAGCCCGAACAAGACCTGAAAATGGAAAAGGAAGAAACGACGTGAATTAAGTTCAACCAATTTTAACTGACCTTTTTCAGATGGTTAATCCGTTTTCTTGAGAATACTTGCAACATATTTCGGTGGGTTGGCACTAAAATTTTTCATTTTTCAAGATGAGCTCTTCTGCCAAAAGGCAAATAAGTATTAAATCTAATCATACTTTCTTTATAATTAATAGTTAATGACCATGATACGTTCAAGGTTTGAAAATTGCCAAATTCGTGTCACAGTTCAGAGTAGCTAATTATTTCTGTCACAAAATAGCGAATATTGATGTCCGTCATCCTTTCATACGAGCGTGTACGCCATTTAATGTCTCTGCTATTAAGTAGTTACGAACGCAGGTACCGAAAATTGCATACTATCAGCAGTTATGTATAACTTACAGTCTCTCTTTCTCTCTGTATTAGCCTACCTTCCCACTTACCACCTTACTTTCGTACCTAATAGCCACCTGATCTACTACCCACTTCTCAGTCCGATGCCTTTCTTCAGTTTGTTTGTGACTGACAGCAATATGCTTTCGAACGGGACTAGTTCACAATAAACTCCTTCCTCTATTTTGGTTTCCTTGAACATTTTCCATGGCTTTAGTCAACTTGGTTTATTTTTCATTTCTTCTTTCTCTCATCAACTCAAGCGTTTCTCATAATTAAATCACCAGTACTTTGCTTCCCTTGCTATTCTTAATTGTGTTTACTAATTTTAGTCTTTCTCCTGTATTCTTAGATGCAGCTTCCATTGCCGCCCAATCAGTCTGTCATATTTTTTCTTCATTTTCTTGCAATTGTTTCTAACCTCCAGTGTCAAGGATTCACAAAATAGTGTAGAATCCTTTTTTTTAATATGAACGTAAGTTTGTCAGTGATTCATCTTTCCGAAGAGAGAGTTTCTTTTTGGATTAACTTTTGTCTTTTAGGGTCCACATGAAACTCTCTCCTTACCCTGTCGAATATATATATATATATATATATATATATATATATATATATATATATATATATATATAATTCTAATAGCCACAATGCCCTCTTAACTTCTCGAATTCTTCGCGCTTTTTTGGATATGCTTGCAACGTGACCTCCTTGTGAATATGGTAATGCGGGTTCGATTCTCGCGACCGCCATTCACAGGCTCTTCAATTTCTTCCGTCTGGATGTTTTCGGCTTCGTAGTTACAAGCATATCCAAAAAAGCGCGAAGAATTGAGAAGTTAAGAGGACATTGTGGCTATTAGAATTACATATGTGTCTGGTAAAAGTGACCAGTAGATTCTACATTATATTTATATATATATATATATATATATATATATATATATATATATATATATATATATATATATATATATATATTAACTTTATCACATACACAATTGTTCTGTGCATTAGTAGATTTACTAAAGGACCTCATTCAAACTGGATGGTATCTAATGGATAAAAAACTCCATTAGATACCATCCAGTTTGAATGAGGTCCTTTTAGTAAATATATATATATATATATATATATATATATATATATATATATATATATATATATATATGTATGTATGTATGTATGTATGTATGTTTATGTATATGTTTACAGCTGATTAATTGGGAGTATTTTACTTGCCTATAAATGGGAGACTTGCTTTTAATGATCATCAAGTCAATTACGCTGCTATTACTTCCAGGAGCTATCATTGTAATGGAAGCTACCTCGTATCCAGTATTTAGTTTATTACCGTTGCGTGTAAAAGAGAATTAGTACTGAAATACTAAATTACGTGCTAGAGAACTTTCATCAAAACAGAAGTTAATTAAAAAGGATACTAATGTAATTGGCATTATCTTGATACAGATTATATATATATATATATATATATATATATATATATATATATATATATATATATATATATATATATATATATATATACATACATACATATATATATATATATATATATATATATATATATATATATATTCTTACATACATACATACATACATACATACTTACGTATATACATACATACATACATATATATATATATATATATATATATATATATATATGTGTGTGTGTGTGTGTGTGTGTGTGCGTGCGTTTCGTTTATGTCTTTGTTGTTAGTTCCCGAAATGAAATTGTATCTTAAATCTTCTTTTTCCTTTGCTTTACATTTTATTTCCCCTTCAGATTTCTCACTGTTCAAAGCCTTCTGACCTCATTCCCTATACCTACAAACACTCCATGCTGCCCAGATAACTTTATCATGGAATTTCAGACTCTACACTAAGTTCTTCAACCTACGTTCTTTTAATCATGTTCCATAGTTGTCTCAGCTAAGCCAAAAATAATTATACTTTGTCCTTCCCATTCTTTTACACTCTTTTTGTACATTTTATGTTCACAGCCGACCATTGACCACTGACCCGTAAGTGGGATCTGTGACTGAGTAGTGCATGGTTCTGCTCATGTTTGTTAGATTCGTGGATCGCGCTCGGCCGTTTGCCTCCCACTCCTCGAAACTTAAAAGTGTTCCTGCTTCTGCCTGAAGCCAGGAAAGTGCGTTTGGCTAGCAACGTGTTAAGAAATCAAGAGTTCGTACCCTTCTGGTGCTACCCCTTCCAAAGAGACAACTGATTATGATAATTTTATATATGTATATGTATATATATATATATATATATATATATAAATATATATATATAAATACATACACAGTATACATATATAGATAGATAGATAGTTAGATAGTTAGACAGATAGATATAAGTGTAATATCACAATGTTCTACATGTCTGTGTGTGTCTGTGTGTAGGTGAGTGGATGTGAATACGTGCTTGTGTACGTATACTGCTACACACCCCCAGCTGGGTATTCCTTAATTGAGGAATTCTTGCAATAGCATATCATGTCCCATTTTAAGCATATTTACTTAGAAATAATATTTTTCGGGCGCCTTTCACGTCACGAATGGGGCTTTATTTTGTAGAAAAATTTCATTCATTAAAATTGCTTGTATTCATCAACAGCTCAAGTAGTAAAATACCATGTGCTCGTTCTGTCAAACAAATGAAATCCAGAGATATTAATAATGGTGTGAATGAAAAATAACATACGTGATTGTGGACCAGCTTGTCATTACTAAGTATTCTTTTACTTAACTGAAATGAAATAGGTGTCTTAGGCTCGACATACAAAAAATACTTCATTACTGCTTCATCTCTTTCGAAGTCCTTTTCTCCCAAGTTATTACTTTTATTGGCACACTTAAGCTATCCATTCTATATTTTCCTTTTAATTAAATATTTCATCTTGGCAGGTATTGCCATAAAAAAAAATTCTATTGACTTGAAGGTACATTATTTAACTTCTTCACCAGATAAGGTGATTAATAATGTAAATATATATATATATATATATATATATATATATATATATATATATATATATATATACATATATATATATATATATATATATATATATATATATATATATATATATATATATATATATATATATATATTGTATAGATGCGCATGATTACCTGCGGGCATTTGCAGCTCCTTGCGCCGCGTTTGTTCGCCCGCCGATCGTAGGAGAGGGGGAATGCCGCAGACGAGACGAGCATGACATCAGTCTCGTGTAACGAGTCACTGTGAGTGGAACGAAGTCTGCGTCGCTAGTAGGCCGCCATCACTGACCTGGAACACTCTTGGAAGATCATTCCTCTCGTCACGACTGGGGGAAAGCCTCTTCACTTTCGACATTCTGTTACTTTCTGAAAGTTAGTTGCAACATCTCGAGCTTCCGATTTTAGTTTCTTTTTCTTTTTTGAGTGGCAGGACCTCTTTTGGAAAATTTTGTTTCAAGATGCAAAGGCCGAACTGAAATGAGTTTGGTTATATAGGTGACTGGTTTTTAAATGGGTTATCATAAGACTTTTAGGGCTGAATCTTGGACATCGATTATGAGTGACGAATAACAGATCTTTTGATCTTTCCTTTGAACTTATAACGCGTCTGCCAGATGTCGAAAATTAGACGAAAACCGACACTGTATGTTTGAGAGTGCGAGAGGTTATACTGTGAAAGTTCCAAATAATAAAAATGTGCTAAAATTTGCGCTGCTCCTCGTATCCATGAGAGAGAGAGAGAGAGAGAGAGAGAGAGAGAGAGAGAGAGAGAGAGAGAGAGAGAGAGAGAGAGAGAGAACTTAGTATTTGAAAATGTGTTGGCAGTTCTTCGTAATTTTTTATTCAGTGTGATTTACTTCCATATAGCCTTGCTAAGATGTTTTATTTTATAAATGTTTACTGTGATTTATTCGAAATACCGTCTCATTTTTGCAAACAACGTAAATTTTACCCGTTTTCATACCTAACCCAGGTATATCTTTTGTAAACATCGGAATGCAGTCAGTTGAGTGATAATCATGCCATCTTTCGGTACGAATGTGAAACACTAACAAAAATGTTATATCAGTGTACGAAATAACATTTTTGTAGAGTTGAATGCGCTAATTATTGACGCATTCTCCTCCATGAATACGAAAAATTGACGGAAAAGCATTACCCTTTTCATTGATATTTCTATAAATTACACATTGATTTATATAGGTTTCAGGAAGTTAACAAAATACATGAAAAAACGATTAATTGTAATTTTTCCTAATTTTTTTTTCATATTTTATATTTTTATCATGGAACCAAGGAAACTCTTTATCAATTAACTTTTGAAGGTTTTTCATAACTCTCGAACTAATTTTATCGTTAATTAAGAAATGAAAGCCATAGAAAAGGAATTAGCTTCCCTCATTTTTTTCCACCTTTTTTTGTAATTATTTTACTGGTCCATGTACATTGCCATTTCATTGGAAATAATGCATTCAGCTAGAAAATAATTTCAAGATGTATCATCAGAAATAATTTATAATTTAACGCATATTTAACAATAGCAAGAATTTAAAAGATTATGAGTAATCGACCATATCAAATTATACCTTATTAAAGATAGATGTCTTGAGAATTCTTTGAGACTGCTCACATCACAAAATAGACTGCACTACATCTGTGGCCCCCTACAGTAAATTCTCTTGTCTTCTCCGTCAAAAAATATCGGTATACGCCTACTGTTTCAAATGCGAAGAGCATTTTCCAAACTAAACCAGAAAGAAGTGCAGTGAAGTAAAAAAATAAATGCATTTTCCTATCCTGGATACACAATAATAAACAAATTACAATAACATTCTTTATATATATACTAGCTGACCAACCAGGCGCTGCCCAGAAAAACTCTGAATGACATTCAATAAACTCTCTCTCTCTCTCTCTCTCTCTCTCTCTCTCTCTCTCTCTCTCTCTCTCTCTCTCTCTCACCCCAAGTTTACCTGTCATTTGTTCTGTCAGTTCCTCGAAACTGCCGTTAAAACTTGTGTAGACAACAGTTTGTGGGCGGAGACAGTCCACTCACCAGAACGGATGAACTGAGGGTATTACCTAAATATCATCCGACCGGCTGACAGGTAATTGCATGTGTGGACAGGTTAGCACCAATTTCGTGACAGTTTGCTGCTGTATTTCATCTGGGAAGCATCTCAGACGCTCTGATCAGATTATGAATAAATTATGTATAGGATTATTCACTTCACTGTTAGACCCTTCAAAGCTATTTGTAGGCCATTATAAGTCCAAATCATACAATAAAAATCTAAAAAACAATATTTCCTTGTGATATAGACAATTTGGCATAGCCCTAGGCCAATGATGTTTTTTTTATGATATGTGTTACTATAATGAAAGTAAACTTCACTGTCCAATTCATAAGAAACTGAACCAACCAGTTAGTTCTAATTTAAAGTAATTAATTAATATTGTATGAGAATAGACGTCTTTTTCAATAAGAAATATTTAGTCTATACTCTGTTACGCCTTTTTACTTCATTCCTATTATTGAGTGAATTACTGCAAGAGTTAGCCTTCCACCCCCTTTTTACTTCATTCCTATTACTGAGTGAATTACTGCAAGAGTTAGCCTTCCACCCCCTCATCATATTAAGAAAAAAAAGTGGCAAAACACTTTCGTACACGGCTAACTTCAACTCGTGATACATATTTTTTATATTGGTTTTAGGGATGTTTTTAGCATAACATAATAAATTATAATGACACAAACTTCCTTAACATAGAATTGTTTATAAAATTACACACGGTATCTGTAAACTTGGTCAGTTCGTACAATAATGTAATCATGAATCAAACAAAATCTTTCCCTTCTTGGAGGAATGTTAGGCAATTGGTATTTATTGCTTTGAATAAATACACGTTGATAAAAGATAGAAATGAATATATATCATTCTAACACATAATCATAAACAACAATTTTATTTTCCTAAATGATGGGAAAACTATTCCTTACTGTGTATGATTGCATCAGCAAATGGTATGAATTGATGTGTTGTGTAAGCTGTGAGCTCTTCAAGCTACTCGAAGTGCATTAGTTACCATTTCTTAAATCCCTATTTGCTTCTAATACCTTTACCCTCCAAGTGCCTTTCGGAAAAGATTTCCAAATGTAATGAGCTACATTCCTGTAAAGTTTTACTCTAGAATTTTCAGTCATTATCTTCCAGCTAATCAGTACCAAGCAATGTGAAAAGAAACTTATCTTCCTCATGCAGTGAAATTTTTTGCCAATTTACACAATAATTGATTCCAACCGCTGAAGTGTCCAAGGTGCTATTTCGATTATTGTAGCACAGCCAACAACGATGTTGGTGATCATGTAATAAATGACGTAGGATTGTGTGTAGGACCATTTTAACAACGTACTCAAAAAGGGGATGTGTTCATTTACTTATCATATCATATAACGTCTTCAACCATATGTATGAACAGGCGTGGTTTCTGCTGACTGAAATTGTTGCGTTAAGCCACTGCTATGAATGCGCGGACTCGGCTTCGCTTACTACGGAAAGAAGTTATCGATTTAGGTTTTCAGTGTAGATTTTATCGAGGTAATAAACAATTATATTAATTATTATCATGAATTATGATCAAAATTCACGTAAATTCTGATTAAAAATTGATGTTATAGGGGATTTATTGCTGTAGGTTAACCATACTTGTGGCAGCATCAGAAGATAAGGTGAAGTGTCTGGTGAAAAATGAGAATAAACCCAGAAAACTGAAGGAAAAGGTGATGTAAAAACTAAAATCTCATTTGTTTTGTATGTATTTGTATGTCTTACACAGGGTAGGGGTTTGATTTTGAGTTAAAAACCTTTCTGGGGTGACATAGAGGCCGTGTGCAAAATTTTGTCCGGGTCTGTCAAGCAGTTTGGATTTCTATAGAAGCAAAACATATATATATATATATATATATATATATATATATATATATATATATATATATATATATATATATATATATATATATATATCCATGCATACATACATATATACATACCTATACAGAAGCACCTTGAATTACTCAATTCCCATAACAGCTGAAGGTGAAAGTTATCTTAGCAGATGTTAACCCTTTATGTCAACATCTGTTTATCTGTGTGCGTCGGATATACATCTTGGTTCTCACATTACAGCTAAAAAGCATTCTCTCGCAAAGCTTATGCTACTTAATCGGTAAACCAGGTTATTCTTTGATATGATGTTAATAGAATAGAAGAAAAAAGAGTAGCCTGCTAATAATCTGTATTCAGCATATTAAGGAAACTTGGATTTTCGTTTTTCTGGTAACTTTTTCAGTGTAGCGAGTTCCCTTTAGTTTAGGAAGTTTCAGCTTTATCGAGCGGAAATGAATGAGGAATGTGAATCTCAGTTATGTGACTAGTTTTTGCACCCAGTTACTCAGTAATCATGAAAAGTACGGACACGGACATTCGTCCAAACATTTCTGGGAGGGTCGGAGTGGAACCTAGCCTGTTTTATTACAGATTTTGTAGTATGAAGAAATATCTGTATAACGTTACTGATATATATATATATATATATATATATATATATATATATATATATATATATATATATATATATATATATATATATATATATATATATATATATATATATATATATATATATATATATATATATAAAGTCATATGTATAACGAATTCAGGCATGATAAAGTCAAAGTTACTAAGTCTATGGGGCATAACCAGCCCCATTTCACGGGCAGAACCAGGCCCGTTTCAGGGAAGCCCTCCACCCCTTTGGTTCTCTTTGGTGCAAGTGATGTTTTACCCCCACAGTGCTGATTTCTAGATAATAAGTCATAAGTATACCAAGTTTGGTTGAAATTGCTCAATGTGTTTCAGAGCTATTGTGGCACACACACACAAACACACATACATCCATTTATATATATGTACAGTATATATATATATATATATATATATATATATATATATATATATATATATATATATATATATACACACACACATAGATTCTGAGAATATATGTATTTAAGATACATACATACATATACATACATACATACATACATATATATATATATATATATATATATATATATATATATATATATATATATATATATATATATATATTAGCTGACCATACTGGCAGTGCCTGGGGAAACTCTGAATGACAACTGATAAACTCTCTCTCTCTCTCTCTCTCTCTCTCTCTCTCTCTCTCTCTCTCTCTCTCTCTCTCTCTGTTAAGATAGTTGCTTCAGTTACATTGCCCCAGCATTTTTTACATTTTAAATTTCACCCCTTTTCACCCCCCCCCCTTTCCTAGTGGGGCTGGACTTGAACTTAAAGGGCATCGGGAGTGTCACTGTTCATTTCAGCAACCTAAAAAAACTATGGATTAGACACTAAAATCTCTCAGTTTCGGTTATTTTTACATGTCCCCCCCTTCCCACCCCTTCTCACCCCTCCTTCCTATCAGGGCTGAACTTGGAGTTAAAGGGCATTTTGAGTGTCACTGTTCATCTCAGCAACCTCAAAAACTATGGTTTAGACACTAATATCTGCCATTTTTAGTTATTTTTACATGTCATCTCCTTCCCACCCTCACCCTCTTCCTATCGAAGTTGAACTTGGACTTAAAGGGCATTGGAAGTGTCACTATTTATCTCAGTGACTCTAAAACTATGTGTCGTTTTCTGTTATTTTTACATGGCACCCCCTTCCTATCTGGACTGAAATTGTACTTAAAGGGCATTGGGAGTGTCACTATTTATCTCAGCGACCTCAAAAACTATGGATTAGACACTAATATCTGCTGTTTTCTGTTATTTTTACATGTCATGCCCTTCACCACCCCTTCCTATCAGGGCTGAACTTGAATTTAAAAGGCATCAGGAGTGTCACTATTCATCTCAGTGACCTCGAAAACTATGGATTAGACACGAATATCTGTCATTTTAAGTTATTTTTGCTTGTCATCCCCTTCCCACCCCTTCTCACTCCCCCTTCCTATTAGGGCTGAACTTGGACTTAAGGGGCATCGTGAGTGTCACTATTCATTTCAGCAACCTCAAAAACTTTGGATTACTGTACACTAATATCTGTCGTTTTCGGTTATTTTTACATGTTGCCCCCTTCCACCCCCTTCTCACCCCCCTTCCTGTCGGGGCTGAACTTGTACTTAAAGGGCATCGGGAGTGTCACTATTCATTTCAGCGACCTCGAAAACTATGGATTAGACATTAATATCTGTTGTTTTCTGTTATTTTTACATGTCACCCTCTTCCCACACCCATCCCCCTTTGGTGCCAGTGATGCCTTACCCCCACAGTATTCTTTTCCAGATAGCAAGTCATATGTATAACAAGTCTGGTTGAAATTGCGCAATGCGTTTCAGAGTTATTCTGGCTCATACACGCATATACATCCATTTATATATATATATATATATATATATATATATATATATATATATATATATGTGTGTGTGTGTGTGTGTGTGTGTGTGTGTGTGTGTGTGTGTGTGTATATATATATGTGTCTGTGTGGATGCATAAATCCTGGCTTATATTTCCCTTCACTAATCTAACTGTTTTCCAGGAACGTTCTTATTTTCATCAGAGTTTCGAAGTTGTTCCATAATGACCCTAGATTACTGTACATCAGCCTCCCTTCCTATCCATTATCAGTCATCTTGAATAACTCAGTTCGTAAAGCCTTTAAAGAGATAGTTGGAGGTTCAGTGTTTTGGAATCTTAGGTGATGTGAACTCTCGTGTATAACGTCTATCTATCTATTTATATAATGTATCTATATATCTGTCTACCTCTCTATCTATCTATCTGCTGTGCTTTATTTCTTCTGCCTTGTATTACAATAATCTAAAAGTTGACTGCATTGAATCACATAATTATTCTGTTTTGCTATAATGCTTAAAAAACAGAGTAGCTTACTTTTTCCTGTTGTTCAGTATACCAAGAACATTTTGAACTCTTGCATTTTTCGATGAAGTTCCCGTTTCTCTTGGAAGAACGTCAGAAATCCTACTCTTATCAGATTTGGGTAATAATAATGTATCTGATAGAATCCCAGCGTAAGCCGCGTTCAAAATTGTTTTGCCAGCTTCAAAGTCCATACAGTGAAGTTCCAGTGTTTACTGACCTGAAGAAAATGTCGATATGAGATTTAGCCACGTAAGCAGGCTTATGGTTTCTACATGCGTCAATGCAGTGGCAGTGAAATGTATATACACAGAAACCCACACATTTCTGTTGGGAAAATCTGGTTGAAAACTGTGTCGAATGCAGTTGGTACAGGTTTTGTAAAATGAAAAGAAAAATTCTTTTTCATAATCGACATCCAGTTCATCCACGGAAAGACAAAACATAAAAATATATAAAATCAGAGTTTTTTCATTGTGACGTGCGGCAGTTTTTTTTTTTTTTAGATTTCATTTCACTGTCGGGAAATATCTCTATGAGTTATCTATCTATCTTTGTGTATGTGTGTATATATATGTATATATATATAAATATATATATATATATATATATATATATATATATATATATATATATATATATATATATATATATATATATATATACACACACACATATACACACACAAAGATAGATAGCTAACTTACAGAGATATTTCCCGACAGTGAAATGAAATCTAAAAAAAAAAAAAAACTGCCGCACGTCACAATGAAAACACTCTGATTTTATATATTTTTAAGTTTTGTCTTTCCGTGGATGAACTGGATGTCGATTATGAAAAAGAATTTTTCTTTTTCATTTTTACAAAACCTGTACCAACTGCATTCGACACAGTTTTCAACCAGATTTTCCCAACAGAAATGTGTGGGTTTCTGTGTATATACATTTCACTGCCACTGCATTGACGCATGTAGAAAGAATAAGCCTGCTTACGTGGCTAAATCTCATATCGACATTTTCTTCAGGTCAGTAAACACTGGAACTTCACTGTATGGACTTTGAAACTGTCAAGAAGGGGTT
This sequence comes from Macrobrachium rosenbergii, assembly GCF_040412425.1. Classification (NCBI taxonomy): domain Eukaryota; kingdom Metazoa; phylum Arthropoda; class Malacostraca; order Decapoda; family Palaemonidae; genus Macrobrachium; species Macrobrachium rosenbergii. Next base: position 39,133,765 of record NC_089751.1, on the reverse strand, counting down.
GCCCCATAGGAAATTAACTAAATAATAATGCTTTACTATTCCTATTTATATGAATCAGGGATGAGGCTACTACCCAGTAAGCTTCCATGACATCAGCTGCTTCATATACCTACCTATAAATAAGGCTCATCCGCAGCATGTCATACTCCTAAGAAAGTTTATGTCATTTGCCTGAATCTCCCATGTTTTAATTTCCAGGAGTCATTAAAACCTTTCTTTCTAAATACTCTTCTAGTATCCAGCTAACGTTTTTTCGTCTCCCCCCCCTTCTGCATATGACTGTGTAACTAGTTTCACAGACCCATGGCGTTCCATTCACTTCAGTGATCAAACTGCCTCAAAGCACTCTGATCTGTCTTTTCACTTACGGTACCCTTTTACCACATTGTTATGGCTTCTAGGACTTTATCCTTTCAAACCTCATGCGCCACATTTAATATACAAATAATTCCTCTCAAGATCTCGCCCCCCCCCCAGCGCCTCCTTGTTTCCTTACATTCAACATTTGCGCTTCACAAATGAGAGATTACACAGCAATACACTCAGTTTTAATTTTTGCCACCATTGGCACTTCTCATCCATTTCTTTCCCAGAGATCCTTCCTTGGTTCAGTTATTCAGCAATTCATAACTGCTGTCAGCCTTCATCCTATTTTACAAGTACTTCCAGTATCTGAACACTTCAACCTAGCAAATTGTACTAACATTTCCTTCCCCTTTCCCTGACTTCTCCTATCGCTCTTTCCAATGTAATATTAAGCAGACATGGGGATAGTTCACCTTTCTCTCAGACCCACGCTGTCCTATACAAATTCTAACGTACACTACGCTTCCAGCATGAAAATTTTGAATCGTTCTCAACAAATTACTCTTTGCACTATGTTGTTATCAACACTCTCATCATAACAGCCATCATTTCAGTTGTAGGCTTTCCTTGATTTATATACACTTATTAGAGGTAGAGTTTTTTACGTTTTGGTCTCAAATTTCGCAGAGTGTTTCATTTAAACCACCTTCCTTGTGCGAACCTTATAAATCTTTCTGTTGTTTGGCTTCCTATGCACATTGATTTTCTCTTCTGAGTTTATAACAAAAACTCACAAACATCTTACATTTAAAAAAATAGGGATACAGATCATGATTTCAGAGTTTATTATAACATACTATGATACCTTATATCCCGATCATCATTTTATTCTCTCAGGTTTCTTTATTTACTTGCTAAATCTGTGACTGCAGGAGGAGAATATTGAATTTACAATACTGACAGTGTACAGAGCAAAGATACTAGTCGGAAAAATCCAAAATTTGTTTGGTCTCTTCAAAGTCGAGGTGATTGGAAGGTACATTTAGACAATTCTGAAGAAACTGTAAGAGCATTAGCATATAACGAGACCAGGAACGATGCAATTCTTCCCCATGGTACGGTTTCGCGATTGATTTGATTAGAGAAGAAAGTACGAAAAACGAAGGACTTGTAACTGCCAAAAGCAGAGAGGGGGAGAGAGTCATTGAAAGAGACGGGCGGTTTAACAGGACCCACTGGTCTAGATAAATTGGGTCTCCAAAAATAGGTAAAACTACTGATCTAGAAATATAACAAGGAATTTTTTTGGAAAACGTACCTGACTTTTGTACAATTTAACACTGTTTGATCAAAAAGGGAAACCAGAAACGAAATTAAAAGCAAAAGAAAAAAATGTTTTTTCTGTAGTAATCTATTTTCACCGGGCGTGTTTGTGTGTGAGCGAGTACATGCGTACACATGTGTGTCGAATTACGTTTAGTTTACCAACTGCGGTGCATAAAAGGGAATTTCGAATTGTACTCTTGAACTGAATGACTTCCAACAATTCACCAGTTAGTGATACAGCGAATAAGTTAGCTCCTATTGTGCAGATTGTATACAAAGGATTTCCTGCCGTTACTGGAGTCATGCTGAGCATTGCATTGATGTCAGCTTCTGTCAAGAGCAACGAACAGGTCTTGCCCTCAGAGGCTCAGCTGATGGCAGATGCTCATGGGAAGAGAACTTGAATGGGTAAACCCCTTATGTGAATGCTTGAAAGTTAATAAAGATGCAAATTTATTTCTTTTGAAGGTTTCATTAATAACTTAATGATCACTTGTCATTATGCTTCATTGTCTAGCATCTATTCATTATGCATTGAAGAGTTTTTGAAGATAAAGGTGTGTTACCTGTTGTACCTGTACCATAAAAAATTGGGCAAAATTTAGATAGCTGCGTTTGCAACTTACAGTATTTTGGTACATACACATATGTTATGTACAGTGCATGGTAAAGTTCACAGCTTCAAAATGAATATCCTAAATGAAAAGTAAATTTACACAGACCGATCAAAGACTGATATTGATAAACAAGCTCTCTCTCAAGAATCGTAAAAGATATTTCCTATTTTTTAGTAAGTTATAATGCATAAAAGCAGGCATAAAAAGCATTAAACTATACAAAAATCTTAGAGCCAGTTCATCATATTTATGTATGACGAGAGCAAACTGTACATCCGAGATGTTTTATTTTTAACAAATATTATTTTACCAGAAAGTATGAATTATTTTTGGGTCTGGCTAACTTCAGCTCTCATTCATAACCTGTATTCTTATTATTCAGCTTTGAAACAACACCATAGTGAACATCCTAAGGTGAAAACAAACCGAACAGACCACTCATAGAAATATCACGAAGCTGACACGCAGACAGTGAAAAGGGTCCACCACGCACGAGGTATTAAGTACTTATATACAGTATATGTACATGTATATATATATATATATGTGTGTGTGTGTGTGTGTGTGTGTGTGTGTTGTGTGTGTGTATGTGTGTGCGTGTATAGTGTTAATAAAGGAAAATATCACGAAGGATAAATGAAACAACGGAGTGGGTGCTAGCCTTTCGACACACTCTCCTTTACTAGCAGAGTCTGCTAGAAAAGGACCATGTGTCGAAAAGCCTATCAACCATTCCGTTTTTTAATTTTTCCTTCGTGGCATTTGCCGTAATTTATACATTCATCGCGCTCCATATCTTCGTGAGTCAGATATACATACATAATGTGTGTCGGTGTGTGTAGATGTGCATGTGTGTATTTATGTATGTGAGGTTACACCCTGGAATTTACATAGTAGGATCCTCTTGGGGTAAATTTATTTGAATAGGCATCCACGCACCGTTATTTTGAAAGAATTTATACAAATACATTCCTTCTAATTGGTGCTACAACCCACACTTTCAACTCAGATTTACTTCAGCGCTGTCAAATAACTTATAAATTCCAGCACCACCCTTGCGAATCCCGCAACTGCACGCCACCGCCATTTCCGAGGCCAGTTGTATGCATACTGCGAAGTCACAAACTTGACAGTCGTGCCAGTTGTTTTTTCAGCCTGCTATTCCTTTTTTTTTGTCGGATTTTGGAACTCTCTCTCTCTCTCTCTCTCTCTCTCTCTCTCTCTCTCTCTCTCTCTCTCTCTCTCTCTCTCTCTCGTTCTTGAACAAAATATCTCTGTCGCCTAGTTTTTATGACTTAGTTTACTTTCACTTGAGAAAAAATTTTTATTGAATTTTTTTACCTGGTAGTGTAAAACCTTGTGTTAGTCTGTTCATCATAAAAAAATTACTAGACGCAGTATGAGCCTAATTACGCTCACTACATGCAAGAAAAACACTCCCTAAATCAACATTAAAATAAATAAAACGTACTTCCTCGAATGATATCTAAAAAATGTTCCATGAATACATAATTACTATGAAATATTTAAAAAAGAGAAAAAAATTATAGAAAAATTCACTGAAAACAAGAGTAAGCTGGATAACAAAATTTGTCAAAAGTAAACTTGGCCATTGCATTTTTCAGCAGGCTTCTTGAACAGATATAATTTTCTGCAGTATCGTTGTTCCATTTTTATGAGTGGTTTTTATTCCTTTTTGGCATAAGCGCTCTACGCCATGTTGGTAGGAAATTTACCCAGTTTGCTAAGTAACTCTTTTCCACCTGGAAAGGTCAGTATTGAGAGCAATGTATACAAAGTTCCCGTAGATACATATCTTGTTTAAGCAGTAAGTACAATGAATAAGATAACTGCAGTTCTCAGAATTATCCACAGATGAATACTTATACAGCAAGGAAGACTCCTCATTCCTTTAATCAAAGATGATGCTAAAATTTTGTTTTCCTAGTGTGCATTTTTATCAGTAGTTATCATCTGTTTCAAGGCAAAGTTCCTGCTCCTGAAAAGGAGTGCTTCCAGTTCCAAGATACAGTAGACAAACCCCCCAAAAAATATCCATTTTATTTGGCAAGAGTCAGCAAATGACCCTTGTGAGCATTAGTTGTTAATAAAAGTACTAAGTATAGTAGTACTTATTCAGCTGGGAATGGGCCGCACTGTTTACGCCTTTGATGTAATTATATTTCAACATTTCATTCAGACGAATGAACATCACCCGGTGACAAAGGGAGGTGTTTGTCAGAAGCTACAATGGCGTTTGTAATACTCACGTTGCTAACAGCTGTGAAATCGGTCATTATTAAGTTATGATATGCTGTTCATTATGCCATGAAGAACCTTCCTGCTGTTGATGCTTCGTTTCATACTAGTCGTTTCTTAGAATGCATATTGTTATTACTGTACAGCAGGTAAAATTCGTTTTATTAAAATATCATAATTCAAGAGAACTGTTGATACTTATTCTGTTTGTTGAGGAGAAAGCTGAATATTGCAAAGAAAATTCCTGCCACAACTTGTTTCTCATTTTTTGACCTAAAAGTAATTTTGCATTATCCTCAGTCTCTCCATTGAAAAAAATTAAATTGCCGCTTGGGATGTGTTTTGTAAAACTGATGGACTAGTACCAAAATATTTTGCCTATGAAAGACGTCAATTCAAATGTTGCATCATTTGATGTAACGTAATCTGCGTAGCTCTGGAAACCCGTATTCATTATTGTTAGCGTATTATTCATACGAATGCTATAGTTGTGAAGATAACAATAAAATACTGTTGTTTTTTCCCTACAGAAATTGGAATTCGCTCCCATATCAAAGCCGTGGTATAGTAAACAAGCGCTGCTGTGCTCTCATCAAAGTGCTTTGAAGTGTGTAACTAATTTAGAAAATACGAATTATTTATCATTCCGGAAAAGAGGAAGCACGTGGGCACTGGGTTAATCTTCTATTGAAAAATGAAATATTTTCCATATTTTTACGCACTAATCTCTCTCTCTCTCTCTCTCTCTCTCTCTCTCTCTCTCTCTCTCTCTCTCTCTCTCTCTCTCTCACACACACACAAAATATCTTTGTTCATTTCAAATGCTATAAAATAACGAGATATTGTCCATAAACATGAAGACTGATGAACATTTTGAAGCATTCAGCAGAATAAGTTGAAACACCATGACGGTAAATGTTATATTCATTATGCATAATACATATACATATCTCATGCATTAAACAAAATGGGGTTAGAACTAAATCTGCGTTGGAATGGGAACATGAAAATAGTTAAATTATGTCGGAAACATTTGAAATGAGTTAGCCCGAGAAGTGGGAGCAGCCGCAAACACATTTGTATTTTTTCCAACATTAAACCCTTTCCCGTACGAGGGGTCAAACATACTGGATGCACCAACACAGACGGCTCGTCTAACCCCCTGACACACACTGCGCCATCCATCAATTTGGATTTTGAGCCACATCCTTTCCAAAGCTTTCGCGTCTTCTGTCTAACACTTTCAGACTAATTCCTCCCCTTTCTCTCGTCACATCCCTGTTAACCAGCCTCTCGCCTTCTATTCCTTTCACATGATCAAATCATAAATAATATGATCCATCGTGTCACCTGTGGTAAACAATTCACCACTGCTGGATATCTCCGTATTTCTTACCATTTCAGTTCTTATGTTACTTATTATAGTTAAAAAGTTCATCTCAGTAGCACTGAGCATCCATACATCACTTTCATAAAGGAGGTTTAGCTCAGTAACCCCTTCATGCTTTACCCATCTTAGCCAGACACTCAAAGTCACTTTCCCAATCTCTTACTTTCTTCACCTGTTCTGTGGCTAACCCCTTTTTAAAATTTTTACCAACATCTGTCATATTTACTTCCAAATGCCTGTACGAATTAAACACATCCATTCTTTTAACATCCAAATTCAGATTCATTGCATCGTCTTCCCGGTTTCAAAATACCGCATAACCTTACTCGTGCTCACGTTTACTCTCAACTTCTACTCTTGCTAAATATTTCCAAACTCTTTCACAACTTTCTGGAGTTTCTCTTTATTATCCAGCATCAGTATTGTACAATATGCAATCTTCACCCGTTCCACTAACTGTTCACGACCCATTTTTGTATCCCATAGTTTGGACTAGCGTTGATGTTCCTTCTCTGACGTCTGACATTCTTCCATGCATAAAAATTCTAACGCGAGCTACGTTTCCACCATAAAACTTTTAATCGCTCTCAACAGTTTATATTCTATGCAATATCTTCAATACCCATGAGATTTAATTCCTATGAATTCTTTCGTAAGCAACCCAGGTTTTTCCTCTTTTCATCGTAATCTTAACACATACCATTCTCTCACTTTCAATATTTCTTCTATCGCTTTTGCTATTAAGATCTTAGCGTATACCTTTTCTGATATAGTAGGTAATGTTTTGACTCTATAATTCTTAGTCTCTTTTATCTGTACCTTTATACAATGAAACAACTGTCTTCATCTGTTCCTTTAGGTAACCATTCCCTTGTCCAGACATACCTTATAAATCAAGTACCATAACATCTCACTTGTAAACCAAGCAACTTTTGATGACTTTCAATTCGTCAACCTCTTATGTGCCCTTATTGCATCTCCAAATGTCGTTTCCACAAGCATTCTCAAAATTGCACTAACCCTTGTATTCATGTCACTAAACACTACCTCCTTTTTCTGTTTTACATTCAGCAACTCTTCGAAATACTCACCTAATGGATCCAGAGAAAATAAAAGACGGTGGATGTTGTCACGTTCATTCTTCTTTAACTGCTGAATTATGGATGAAGCAGAAAACTTTTACAACAATAGCTGCTTCAGACACCTACACAAAAGGAGTACGTCAAACCCCTACATACACTTAGTTACTCACTAATATCTTGCATGCACTCAAGCATTCTGTGGATATTAAGGTCCTTCTTGTCCAATCCCTCTTTGGTACATTTAACCCAATCGTTTTTAGAGCGTCCTCTCCTCACATTTACTATCAGTTTTCAACTCTTGCAAGTAATTAAAACATTAAATTCTACAGCTTCCTTTCTCTATCCCCAATCAGTACGGTATCATCTGCAGAAATCAACCATTCCATGCTGCATTCGCTACTTCTTATCCCAAAAATTCGTGTCTGTTTCTGCCGTTCTGTATGCCCGCATAGATCTCGGGCAAATTCACTTTTAAAGGAGCTGAAGTGAACCCTTCGTGACGATATTCTTAAAGGTTGTGGTTATTGAAGAAGTTGCCATAATTCACGTCTCTCAGCTTGTAAGAAATGAATACTAGTCCCATGCCTGCCCCCGGCCTGACTACGACTCAGGTACTGTACATCATTCATTGCGTAGGTCAATAGAGACGAATGAATTTTAATAGATCATGCTCAGATCCATTGTTCACGCATGGAACTCAGCTAGGTTGTCCTGCTCGTTAAGAGTGTAGCAGCCAGACACTATATATATATAATTTGTATATGTGTGTGTATGTATATGTATATATGTATGTAAGTATGTATGATTTAGCGAGTGAAATGAAATGACATTGGTGAGAACAGACATGCGGCCAAGATTAACTGGCATGACACATCTCAATATAATGTATATAGCAATTATTCATTATTAGCGTTTAACGTTCGTCTATTAAAATACGATTATCGAATGTGTCGCGGTGATACGACGTTATAATATAATATATATATATATATATATATATATATATATATATATATATACTGTATATATATATATATATATATAGAGAGAGAGAGAGAGAGAGAGAGAGAGAGAGAGAGAGAGAGAGTAATGAGTGATTGATAGGTCGGCAGACAAAATAAGGCACTAGTAGTTGAATTTCATGGTTATCCTTACCTTGTTTCCCCTGTAAGTAATTATACCTCATCAACTAGCGCGGTAGAAAGTAATCAACAGCGTATTCACCTTTCTATTCACGGGGAACAGTTTGTTTACACTGCAAAAGTCCAAATTGCAAGTCAGAGAAAAAAAGGACTTGTCTTATTTTTTAATTCCTCAGTTGCTCATTTTACTATACTGTTAAAGAAATATTCATATGCTTAATTCACCCTCATGCATGTCTATACACACATGGACACAATGGGAGTGTTTATAACACAGTGATATTTTCCTGTCAGGAAAACCGCGAGGGGAAATTCACCGACAGCAATAGCCTGACCAACAACTAGCTGTCGGCAACAATTCACATAAATTATCCTATTAGCAAATTCGTCTGTCAGCAACGAATACCTTTATCGGCAAAAACAGACTACGAAAAGGCTATGGTTAAACCTTGCAATCAAGTCTTCCCCCCCTTCCCCTTCCCTCCTCGAACCAAGGAACGAAGGTTTTTATTTTACCTTTCTCCTTGTATTTGCGCGCTACTCAGACTCATGGTGTAAGGCGAATATGTGAATGGGAAACAGAATTTGTTTTAAGTCGTCTTATGATACCTCACTGGCACGCGAACCTTTCCAAGTAGTCTTAGAAGCATGTGAGGAATTATGTGATAGGGGCTGTTATTACCCTGTGGTTTAAACTCCAGTTGGTTATTTGAGGATACGTGGATTGCTCGTATTGATCGAAGCCTCATGTATCGACCGCCATATTTTCTACATGAAATATGGAATGGATAAATTACGAGGCCGTGTTGAATGATTTACCTTAAACTAACCGCTCAGTTGAAGGCTAGCACAGGGCTTTTAAAGAGAACCAACAGCGACGTCACGCAGACATTCCTAAGTTCATAGAATGCAGGAAACTTAAGCAAACTCGGAAGGACGCCGAGATTGAACTCCGTGTTGCAGGTAAAAAGCCTCTTTTGAAGAGACGTTATTGTCGCCAATGCGCCGGGCGATTAAAAAAGCTCCTTGCAAACTTCGAACCTAACGAGTTTATGATTCCATAATGCAAGATTAGCTCATAACATCTCATATTTGTATTTCTTGTGAAAGTTCTTATCGGCGTTTTCGTAATTTTCAAATCATTTTAAGGACTAAAAAAGATTTGGGTTTTATTTATAACCATTTTGAATACATCTGGTAAGTAATGAGCATTTCATTTCAGTTTTCTTGTTCCTTATTAAAAACATCAAATTAATTATTCGCAGTCGATTAACATATCCATCGGTAATTTTCTTGTGGGTGAAGTTTTTAGTTGGTAAATCATTAACAAGTGAATTCTTTGTCCGTTTAGTGATGTCGGTAAAATTTCCTGTAATTAGGGGACTCGTGACTGGAGATTTTAGATGAAATTTGATGGTCGAAGATGTGCGGAATACACTTTATAAAAGGGTCATTTGATACACGGTTAGAATAAAAATTATTATTATGGGTTTGATAAAGATAAATCGCCTTAATAGATGGAGAGGGTGTGGGTCCATAGCAAGAGATCTAAGTTTTATATAACTTTTTGTTTAAAAAAATCCAGTAAAGCAAGCCAGTCACAAGGCAGTCAAAAAGTTGTCATATATCACGCTTGAATGGTTCAGCCAAGTTAATACCAGTTCAAAGTTCTTCCGTAGATCTTTCAAGGTTATTTGGCCGTCTGATTTTTTTATTTACAAAAAAAAGGGAAAAGAACGTCAATTAAGCCAAATCCCACCAGGTTTTCTACATCGAAGGATGGAGGGGTTCTTCTGTCGAATCTAAACTTGGGTTACCAATCTCGGGGTATGGGATTCAGTAACATGATTTAATTTGATGAAGGATTTCAACCCCTTCTTGGTGTCAGGCATTTGTTTTTTTCGTTGGGGATGTTATCGAGATTTGTCCTTGCAATGGTGCTTTTCATTAGTAATTTTTGGCATGCGCTGCATTTCTCGAAGGAGGCTTTAAGTGTTTGCTTAGATTCGTTACAGGGTGTGAATGCTCACTTGCAATCGATTTTTCTGGTGTCAACATAGGCTGTAGGACTTGTAGGTCTATTATTCCTCTTGTAAAAAGCAACAGGTACATAAAATCTGTGAAAATTAATATAATTCAAATTTTTATTTTTATATTAACATGTAAAGGTCAGTACTCACATGTGTTGTCCCATGTGGATATTTCAAAATATTATCTAACTGGGATCTGTGTATGTATGTACATGGTGAATTACATTATACTTTCCGTAAATAGATACGTACCTGCCTCTGAATACTATCAGTGGCATTTGAGTTACTGGACATTTTAATAATCTCCGAAAGAAATATTGCTCAGAACTGATGCTTTGCTTTGAAAATGGGTTCCAATAGTAATTGTCAATCTGCTTGATGCATAGTAATTTTTTTAAGTCAATTTGCTTCTCTCAGATGTAATGTCAGAGTCATCTGAAAATGGAAGTGACTTGCTCCACTTGAATAGGAATTAATTCTCTTTACCATGCTTGAGCCGAAGCCCTGAAAAGTTCCCAAATTAAACAAGCAAGTTCGATATCAAACAGCCCCTGAGAGTTTCGAGAGCAAGAGAAACTACTGAATTATTTGGTTGGTAACATTTCCTTTAATTCAGTTGAGGGGTATCGTTTTACTAAAAAAAAAAAAAAAAAAAAGTTATTTATCTATCTAAATATACATCTTAATATTGCGTAGACAATGACCGGCCAAGGTTTCCAAGGTCGCCGCTTTATTAAAAGGAAGGTTATAGGATTAGGCAAATGCTTAAGAAGGTGGAGAATCGTATGCTGTGGAGGAGAGGGATTTAAAGGATAGATCGAGCCGAGAGTTTGGAGGAGATATACAGCTAAGAAGTTCTTGCAAGCAATCCCGGAAGGAGTATTTGTAAACAAGAAGTGCAAAATGGCCTGACGGTTGAGTTTAAGTAAATACAAGATGGTAGAACTGAGTCATTTATTATAACAAATTTCTAAAATAATGTGAGACCTTCCGCCAATTCTAAGAGTAATATCATTTATTAGGACAGATAACTCCTACTCAGATCTGAAGGGGCTCCAAATAAGAGAACGTGTGGGACCTAAAAGCTGCATCCAGTATCGTAGATGCAGACTTTCCCATAATTTGATCCTTCTAAAATGAGCAACTTTGTAAATAGAAGTCCACATTGCTGAAAGAGTATAGGTGTTCAATAGCAATGTTCTCAACAATACTGTGGAAGACGAATTGAGGCCATCATTCGTGGGACCCACTCGGAAATACAAGCCAGATCCTCAGTAATAGCTTGACATAGGTATAATTGATTGAAAATGAGACTGAGATGAAAAAAAAATAAGATAATTTGTGAAGAGCTGAATCATCTGCATATGAAAAGGCTGATGTAACGGGTTGCCAAATGAATTAATGAAACGGACAGGGAATAGTGGTGCTTGATAATTCGCAGCATCACGGGCAGCTAAGACAAAGGCAATGAGAATAAGCCGTGCACAAGACTTTGGGAGATAGACTAAAAGATTCATTTGGTTCTGAAAATAACAAAAATTGAACACGAGATGATTTACAGAACAAACTGTAATCGAAGTCTACACTAAATCAGTCAGAATCATCAGAATATCCTGTCATCCCAAAGGAAGGCAGGTATCCTGGAGTCTAACCAAGAAGATTAAAACTATGTCCGAAAAATTTATGAAAATCCATTGTTGTAATTTAGATGTTCTTAATTCAAGTACAAATATCCTCCAGTGCTCTTAGTTACGAATGTATTTCAGATGTGGTGTGTGAACATTTTTCACAACCTGAATGTTATTCGCACGCCGATGAATGCTTTTCTATCATTAATTCACCCGCCACTAAGGATACTGAATCAGTTTCGTTGACCCTAATTGCGATATTTGAATAATAACGGAAACGAAATTTGTTGTTTTAATGGTTGCAGTAACGTAACATTGCACACACATATGTGAAAGTATAATCACTTTTCGCTATGAAAAATTTGTATGGAGAGTACTTTGACTTTATCTGCTCTTTTGATGACCGTTGCAGTGCTTAAGAATAATAAAATTAATTCCTACTGTATGTTAGGGCAATTTTGAAGGTTAAACAGTAGATAAAAGCAGTAAATTTTAATATATAATACACACACACACACACACACACACACATATATATATATATATATATATATATATATATATATATATATATACTTATACATACATACGTACATACACACGTGTACTATATATATATATATATATATATATATATATATATATATATATATATATATATATATATATATATATATGTATGTATATATATATAAGTACATATACGTATGCATATGTATAACTGATTCACGAAGATATGGAACGTGATGAATGTTGGATTCCAGGTTCATCTGTTACTTATAATCTCTATCCTCAAGGATGTATGTATGTCATCTGTCAATTATACGAGTTCCTCATTGGGAGGGTGGGAACCGTTCTCAGCTAGCACTCTGCTGGCCCGCGTTCGGTTCTCCGACCGGCCAATGAGGAATTAGAGGAATTTATTTCTGGTGATAGAAATTCATTTCTTGTTGTATTGGGGTTCGGATTCCACAATAAGCTGTAGGTCCCGTTGCTAGGTAACCAATTGGTTCTTAGCCACGTAAAATAAATCTAATCCTTCGGGCCAGCCCTAGGAGAGCTGTTAATCAGCTCAGTGGTCTGGTTAAACTAAGGTATACTTAATTTTTGTCAATTATACGAGCTCTCTTGTACCGCTACTTTTATATTTTTCATCAGTCTGCTAGTAAAGGACCGTGTGTTGAAAGGCCTAGCAACCACTCCGTTGTTTCACCTTTCCTTCGTGGCATTTGCCTTTATTTATATATGTATATGTATATATATATGTATATATACAACTTGAAGATTTTTCTGTAATATATATTTATATGTACAGTACATATACATACATATATATATGTATGTATGTATGTATGTATGTATGTATGTATATATGTATATGTTGGCAACGTTGCGCTTGTAAGCTAAACAAGCATGACCCTTGAATTTTCAGAACTGAACTTCGCATGTCCTACAGTCTGACAATACAGAAAAAATTATTCCTATTCCTGTAGGAACAATGACTTCCTTACACCTTTCAAGCGCAAATATACCATTAATTTTATTTTATTTTCACATGTATAAAAAGTATGTATGTGTATGTATATGTATATATATATATATATATATATATATATATATATATATATATATATATATATATATATATATATATATATATATATATATATATATATATATATATATATATATATATATATATATGTATGTATTTTTATGATCTTACCTGACCTACTTACTGGTTTCCCTGTTCAGGGGTCCAATCTGGGGTCTAACTCTTGAACAGGGGGACTTGGGGACATCTGACTGCAATTTATAGGTCAGGTAGGGATCGTAAAAAAAAAAAAAACAGTTGGGCTGAGGGCCAACAGTCAACAAGGGGCTTTACAGATAAACACTTGGGTTTACTTTAGATGGAATATATTTACAATTAAGCACGTCAATCAGAGGACTGGGGAAAGATAGGCATATCCAACATGGATGCCACGTGGTTAGTTATCTTATCATTGGTTAAAATTGAATAGTCTATGATTACTCCTCTTGAAAGGGATACTGAAGAATTGATTGCAGTAGCCTTTCCATTGCAAGAAGCACAAGCAAAGTTGATGGTCCCACAGCCGATGTACCGGCTGCAAATTGAAAATGCCATCGGTTACACAAGGATAATTATAACGATCTTGATTGAACCGAGGGATGCACTGAAGGTGTCAAGATAACTCGATTCTGGTATGATATACTTGCATTAAAATCCACACTGATTTAAATGAGTCGGGTCTTTGTGATATCTCGCATTTCAGAAAAGAAAATGAAAGTGCAGTTGGAGATTAAAGATACGTGACCATTGAAAAAACCTCTAGTCAGGACGGTACCTTATAACGGAGCGATGGAGGGGCCTCGTCGAATTCCACCAGTTCTGGAGGGGTGATTTTAATGGGAAAATACGCAGGTAATGCTACTGTGTGGTCTGAGAGGTGACCACGTGGATGGGACAGCTCAATAAAAGAGCTATGCAAGGGAAATGTGTGTGGGTCTACTCCCGGGGTGTTCTGAGAGCGATCGCTGTTGTTGTTGTGTCAGATTTAGCTGGCCTTGTGCCAGCACGGGCTCTTTCTCCTAGAGCAGCCCGTAGTAAAATTTCACTGTGGTTCCTTTACTTATATCACCTTGAGGGCTTATTTTCTTGCTCCTCCCAGAGGTCAGTGTTGTCGCGAGAGTGGCGGCTGTGCCCTCGTTTTCTGTTAGGATCTTTCCCAAATCCTGGTGACTTCTGGCAACCCATGTTCGCCAGTTTTTATGGAGAACTCAATCTTTCTGGCGGATTTTCGGCAGGCTTCGTCTCCATTCGCCTTTTATCTGAAAAGAGGTAATTCAAGCAGTCACCAGGCCTTTAGAAAAGATAAACAGATGCACCAAAAGGGAAGCATGGAGAGGAATTTACATGGGGGCTGAGTTTCTCACGCCTTCCTCATTTATGTATTGCCAAATTACGTTAATTTGGGCGGGTGGAACACAGGTTGGAGGTTTGGGTTTGCCTTGGGAAGTGGATTCTTGACAATATATATATATATATATATATATATATATATATATATATATATATATATATATATATATATATATATATATATATATATATATATATATGTATGTATGTATGTATGTATGTATGTATGTATGTATGTATATAATGTATGTGTTTAATTCGTCTAGTAAAATCGGAGCTTTCAGTGCTGATGGAGAAGAAGAAAAAATAATATTCTTTGGTAATTTATCTTTCTGATAATATGTAAATTTCCAATCATATTTTCTAGGGAATTAAAGATTTATTAAACTAATAAGTAAATGAAAAGTTATTCATACGATGTGTGAAGAAGGTAATTAAGGGAATATCTTATACATCCAGAGATAGCAGCAAATTCCTCAGAAGAGATTTGATGCATTTCGAAAAATAGGAGTCCAATTTCACTTCTCCTCTCAAAGCTTTATGAAATGAAATTGCAGATAAAATTACATTCCTTTTCGAAACGAGAGTTAAGGGCAATGTTCTTCCAGAATTCCCTCTATTTCAAGTGGTGTTATCTTTGAGTGGGTTTCTATGCCATAAGTCTGCTTGTTGAATTAGGTATTTCTTAGGAAATGATCTCCGATCGGGTTCTAGGTAGACTTAATTTTAATGACGGTGGAGTGATTCAAGGAAGTTTGTAAGAAATCAATAAAAAACTAAGCAGAAGATCTGTAGACTACATATGGCGTAAATATAGTACTATATGCCAGTTTTATTCAACAATTCGTTACGTTAGGAAAGAAACAAATACTAAATTGGCAGGCAAACTGCTAAAAAGATATTCCGCTTGGTAAAGGAGCCGTTTAGCGTACTTAATAATAGAGAGGACACGCATATGCTATTTAGAGATCGCGAAGAGAGAGTACAAGTAATTGGGAATCTCGAATTTTAAATCTTATATTGCCGGTTGGTATCATTATGATTGTGGTCTTTTTTCAGAATTTGTTGCTCCAATGAAGATTGAAAGGTATATGTAAAAGAATAGTTCGATTTAATTCATTATGATAAAAGAACATAGCGGGTGTTGCTTCTGAATTTAGGTCGTACATTTTTTAAGGGAATAGGAACTTTCAGCAAAAATCCACTCGTCTAACAATTTTCTGGAACAAAACAAAAATTGAGAAGTTTTGCAATTGACAGTGACGTACGAGGGAAAGAGTATCTCATGTCTGGGTTTCCCCTGTTAAGTTGTGTAGATTTCAGGAGTATTTTCTGAAGCTTTTTCAGTCTAGGCCGTAAGTAAATCTCTCTGTCTTATGAACACGCTATATATATATATATATATATATATATATATATATATATATATATATATATATATATATATATATATATATATATATGTATGTATGTATGTATATATGCAGATATTCCACAGTGAAAATTTAAATCCTGGCTGGTTCCGTTTTATTATTTTTTAAAACATCTTAAAAAATTCTCTTAAAGATGTTGCAGAATTTACTAAAGGCGATGCTGATCAGGATTGAAACCCATTGCACCATTTCTTCGTGTGGTACATCTGCATATATACATCACGTGTTCGTGTGATTTTAAATAATATATATATATATATATATATATATATATATATATATATATATATATATATATATATATATGTGTGTGTGTGTGTATACATATATATACATGTGTGTCTATTTGTAAATATTTATGTATGTATGTATGAGTTTATATAAAAACCATTTGCCTAATAGGTATGCTCTACAGAAAATACATGAAAAAAATAACTATTTTTTTTAGTACAGGATAAGACAACATTGAAGAAAACTTCCACTACATTGACCTACAAAGACATCTCTTCAACGGCATGTCAAACCTCTCGACACGCAATCCATCTCTCTCTCTCTCTCTCTCTCTCTCTCTCTCTCTCTCTCTCTCTCTCTCTCATACACACACACTTGCACTTTCTCCTCTTAACTTCATAGGTCATCTTATTTCCAATACCTTTTCTTAGGCATATGAGTAACTCTCTTCTGATCTCTAGAACCCCCTTTCTCTGAAATCTTCACCATTATCCTCACTTTCATCAAACCTTCCGTCTCCATTTGCTCCACATGACCAAACCGCTTACAAAGACCTATTTACCACCCATTAGTTTAAATTAACCCAACGGGTTCCACCTTTTCCTTTTATTCGATTTCGATACCCAACTTTCTCTTCACGAGACGTGGCTTATAATTCACACTAATATTTTTTAAGGTTTACAGTACTAAAATTGTCGTTTAATTGTTTGCGTTAGTTTGATTTCTTATTTGGTAAATGTATATATATACATATATATATACACGCACACACACACACACACACACACACACACACATATATATATATATATATATATATATATATATATATATATATATATATATATATATATATATATATACATACATATACTGTTTATCAAACACTTCATAGATAATATCTTAATTCGGTGACAATATTTTCCTTTATGATAAAAAAAAAAATACCAGAAGGGCTATAGCCTCTTTTCTGAACCACCAGCTTATACTTTTCATCTCAAAATTCATGCTTTGTTCTTAGTATATGATAAATAAAAGAAATTTTGTTTTAAGTAAACGCGTGACAGATTATTTTCCTAATTATCGCTTGGAAAATGGTCGTGAGAATGTGACGCAATCAAATAACTGTAACCACTAATTATTCATCATCCAAACAACAGTGAACCAATTTCCATTTTTTTATTTTTGCACGATGTAACGGTGTTATACATTTTTCTTTTATGAAGAGAGCCATGCCACTCAAGCAGAATGAAATCATTTAAATTTATGCAAATATTTATGTACTGGCCTTTACAAACAGGAGATGCAGCTATACGTGTCCGAACAGGGTGTTGTGGTCGATGTATTTTTAACAACAAAATTTTTTAAAAATGCAGCAAATAATCTCATTTAGTTCCCAGGCATTTGTAAAGGAAATATTTTATGTTTTTAATGAATACTTTATAAGAATTACCATAAATCAATTAAGTGGTGCATCTATTATTATCTTCCTTTGATGCAAAGAACGAGGTTATTTCCCTTTTTAATCAAAAAGAAAATTTTTGCCGAGCACAATAGACAGAATTTTCAAGAGACATTATAGGGACTATTTAGTGGTGACAGACATTGCTTAGATGTGAAAACAAAGTTCTCTGCATGCCACTATAAATAAAATTGTTAAGCATAAAGCACCGAATCCGCAAGGATAGGTACAATAGCAACTCGGTAAGAAATATATTCACCTGATGATACAACAGCAACATAGGGTTTAGTTATCCTTTATATGAGCTACCACCAAAAATGGCCCATGCCATTATAGCGTCTAATAACCACTTCGTAGGGCTTGCAGCCTCATCCCAAACTTCTTGTTGAAAACCGGATAGGCAGCAACTGCAACCCCATCAAGGGGAAAGGTGAAGAATTCTTATCAGACGATGGAATTGTTCATTTGAAGGCAATTACGTCACTTGACAATAAAGCCTTTGCAATCTCGTTAAAGTGGTACTTTCTCTATACCTTATTAGCATTCCTATAATTTTCTTCACTTATGTTGCTATCATTTCAATATTTTCATACTGGGTCGTCATTATTTTAAAAATTATATATTTATTAGTTAATATATATTTATTAATAAAACTATATTATTGGTTTTGAAATAAATGGTAAACTTACATTGAAATTATTTCAACTGTATTTTTATGGTCAAGACATTTTTCCAATGTCAATCGTACTGCGATTTTTTTTCTTAATTATAGTGAAAAAATATGTAATTATTTCGTACATTTAGCAAAAATCAAAGCACTACAAGAAAAAGACTGATATGACTAAGAATCATTGTTTTGGATTTCATAAGAGAAAGTAGTTTTGTAAAATATTCTGCCCTTTGCTTGAGGTAAAAAATTTTGCATAAAATTCACAAATAAATGCTGTGCTTTAATGAAAACGAGAGGGCGAGAGAGAAATTTGTTATAATAATTTATATATGATATATAATTATATATCATATATTATTATTATTATATATGATTTTATTGCCGTGTTTGTTTGTAACTACTTTAGATTAAATATTTTGTATTGATGGATCTTTAGATTTACTATGCTTCTGTATATCTTTTGCATCTTGTATCTTTGAGTGGAATCGTCAGTATCTATAAGTTTAAAAAAAAACTTGGAATTTATGATCAGTAGCTTAACTGCGAGCACAAAGAATAAAATAAAAGACTAAAAAAAATTATGAACGATGAAATAGAGGAATATGAGATTTAGGAAATTAAACATCTGTTGGTTGTGAAAATCAGCAAATGAATAGGGCTTGGGGATTAGGCCCCATTTGCACCACTTACAGTACAAAGCCTTGGAAATCTGAGTAAGATAAAGCTGAGTGTTATCAACCATAAAGAACTTAATGAGAGAAAGAGTACGTTCAGGACTGGGAGGAGGAAAGGAAGATTTTTTTTTATAGCTTAGGTACGAGGTGAAAAAATAGGTAGATTATGTTTCTGAAAATTGTCTTAAGTGCAAAACAGCTATATAGGTTTCTATAAGGATTTTTTGGTTGCTGATTGTAAATACGGGGGAAAAGTGGACACTGAAAGAGTGAATACATTTGATAATATTTGCAAGGTAAAAAGAATGGAAAGAATGATAATGTAGCGATAAAGCGTATGTGGTAAACATGTTGACACAGTTGAGAAGATGGAACTGTGTGTTGGGAGGCTGTTTATTCACGTAGAAAGATGGAAGTCAATTTGTTGATGAAATTGAGCTTAACATAGAATATTTGAGGGGAAGGAAGGTAGAGAGACATGGGGGGAAAATTCTTAGATACCATGTAAGAAAATTTTGGATGAAAAAACCCATGGCCCAAAGAATAGTGAGTGGGCTTGTGAATATGATGTCAACTTGCTGTTGATCCGAACATGTCAGCTTATGAAGCGGCTGGAGATGTGGAGCCCTTCAGCTAAGCTGGTTAATCCTTTACTCATCATCATATAAAGAATGAACGCGTTAGTGGCTGGTGTCTGGTTTTTGTCAATAGCCACCTAAATGTCATTTCGGTATATATATATATATATATATATATATATATATATATATATATATATATATATATATATATATATATATATATATATATATATATATATATATATATATATATATATATATATATATATATATATGTATATTTATATATGCATGTTTGTGTGTGTGTGTGTGTGCGCGCATATGCATCTGCGCTCAGAGAGAGGAGACTCTCGGGCTTAAAAATAAGGAAAAGTTTCAGAAATTGCTCCTGGGATCTTTGCAACTCACCAGGGATATCAAGACATGAAAAAGTTTCCCTCATCTGTCATTGTCTATAGCAACCTTTTTCAATTTTTGCTTTTATCCTGAAACTCGTTACACTCGTGGATTTTTTACTTTACACTTACGGGTTTTTTGCCATTAGTTCCTTTTCTCTTATTAACTTTAGTGTCCGAACAATTACCTAACAGATTTCACATTTTGTAATTATTGAATCAGTTCTAACTTTGCGTTTAAAGATCACAGTTGCTCACTCTTTGGCTCTCTCTTGTTTATAAATATTTAATAATTGATCATGTTGGTATGTTAAAAAGTATTCGCTTGGAAATATAGGTTTATGACGTCAAGAAGGTTATAGACGCAAAGTAAGTAAAATTTATGAAAATATTGTCGTTTATTTAAAGGATATCCAGTCAATTTGTCAGTCATGTCAATTCAGTAGGCGTTTTCTTCGGTAATATCAGATTATTAATGAACTCTGGCTTATAATAGTGGCGTAAAAACACCATATGTCGACGATTTCTTTCAGACATCCTTGATGTCTTCATATCCAGTGAGATAAAGCTTCATGCGTTAAATTCTCTAAATATGGACGAAAAGAAACCTATTCCTGGGATATAATCCGGTCAAGCACACCTAATGACAGATAATTCTGCGAGCTCCCACACTTTTATGAGAGAAAAATCCGAATGAAAATTTTATGCCAAGTCTTTAATATTCATTTTTTTTTTTTCCTTGGAAAAGAAATTTCATTTCCAATGTGTCCCTCTTGTGCGTAGGAGACAGGAAAGGAAATAAAGTCAGACTGCTGCATTTCGAAATGCATCAGATCTCTTTGAGGAGTTCATTGCTATTTTGGGATATAGAATAAGCTATTTTATGCTTTATGTTAACGTGTTTGAATGAGTATTAACTGAACGCGTTTAACAACATATACCCACTTAGAGAGAGAGAAAATTATATTTTTGAAATTGCACAAAGATGATTGCTCCGTTAATTGAAAAGTAAAATGACGAAATTCCAAGTACGAACTCAGAACTCACCATTCTATTAGGCGATTCTGCGTATTTAACTAATGAAAAAGAGCCAGTGACATTTCATTCCTTCCGGTACAGGTCTCTGAAAATTGCCTTTTTTATTGCAATATGATTTTTCCAGAGATTTTATTTATTCGTGGGTTTATTTTTCCACTGATGGGGTTGTAAGGGAATTTTCATTTTTTAACTCTAACTCTGAGTCATCGTTTCTTGTTTTCAGTAACCTTGGGTTGTGGAAATGCTGATTTCAGTAAATACGCTTGATTATTTCGTGTAAAGGGAAGTTTATGAAACATTTTGGATACCAGTTAGAAAACTCGATAGAACCCTAAATACTTTTAACATAACAAACTTAGTATATGAAATTTTTTTTCTTAACTGCAGCCGATTATGAATCGTGGAAATGTTGATTTCAGAGCCATAATGGTATTTTGCAGACTTACTTTCAGTATGATACAATGGAAAGGCAGAGTAATCTGAACTGTATCGGCGCTAACAGGAGGAATTTAATTAATTTTCTTAGGTAATTCGGTATTCAAGAAAACCGATTAATGCCGCAAACATGTAACGAATCTTGGATTGAAATCAAGAATTTGCTCTTTATTTTTCCGATTATATAAGCAAAAGAAATTGCAGCAGGTATGAGAATATAAATCATTAAATATTAGGAGCAATAAAGCGAGGGAGAGAGAAGGGATGAGAGAGAGAGAGAGAGAGATGGTTGGGTGAGGGCTTAGATGGGTAAGAGAGAGAGAGGGCTGCGTCAGTTGGATTTTCCACCCTTGATAAATTACGCCTACTGAAAGCGTAAACAACTGTTGGGAAAATAATAGTTATTTTATATTTTGTTCTTGGGCCTAACCGGGTTACGTGACTATTCAGTCAAAAACTGGAATCTTGCAGGAAATAAAACGCAAAATATTTTTTCGAAATCAAATAAATTCTCTCTTCTGTCTCTCCCCTGCCCCTCCCTTTCACTTTCATTGTGTTGAGGCCAGCATTTCCCCTCTCCCTCTGGGAACAATATTGTATTTACTTATTCACCTATTGCAGTGTCTGAAAGGGAAATTTGATTTATCCCATAGAACAGAACCCTTCCGTAGAGGTCCAAGGGTTTCAGGCGCATTCACCCTGCCGGTGGCACAGGCGGTGAAGTTAGCTGGTGTCATGTAGTGTATGTTTTAAATGTCGGATAATTATATCAGCATTATACATAACAATAATCATTCTACTTGGAATGTCGCTTCGCTGTTTGAGTCTGTGATGAAGCATAAAAATAAATTTACCCTTTAGAATCATACCTAGGCTATCTTTAGAAATACAACCAGTGTTGGAAGCAGTGAGAATTCGACAAGTACCATAAATTACCTATCGATGATATTTGATAAAATAATGATTATGAAATCCATTGAACTACTTCTGACGCTTCGTTTCGTATATCGTATGTCACTGGATTCAGAGGACGCACTGCAACAAAGGGTAATAAAGTAAAGACATTCATTCTGTTTAAATCTAAAATCAGGCCAGCGGTAGAATATGTCGCCATAAAAAAAATGGTGCATTGTTCTGATTATAAAGACCCAACCCGCTTTTCATAATCAGAATTCAATGAGGCTTTTATTATGAAGTTTCTTTTCATTTTCAAAAAGTATTTTATGTATATTATGGCCTAGACTTTTATTCCAACAAAAACATGACATATACATGATTGATGGGAACTGCATAAATATTTTTCTAATGAACGAGAAGTTCGTCCAAATATTTTGATTTTTGATGTCAGGTATTTTACTTAGCTTTAGAAATGTCATTCAATTACCACCTCCAGCAACGAAGCTGGGTCTTCACTCTTGTCTGTCAGTGAGTCACCGTGCTTGTGTGTTTGTTGCCAGAGAGAATTTGATGAATCCGGGCAGGTATATTTATTAGGTAACCCTTCCGTAATTTTGGAGAATAATGAACGGACAGTTAACGGCTTCTTTCCACTGAAAACAACCTCACTTAGGTCTTAGGGTACAATAAAAGACAGGAATTGTCTGTTGTGTAACGGCTTCGTGGCCTCTTACATACTTGTGGTGCAAATTTTATGTTCTCGGTTTATTGAGCTTGCATAATAAATTCCTGCCTTCAGTAGTACGCTCTTGAACGGTCGAGGTGAGGAATACTCTGGAATGAGTGACATTCTTGTAGGTTTAATAATACGGGAATTCTGCAGTTGTGAAGTAAACAAAAACGTTCTGTCGTTATTCAGGAGAAAGGCTTGGATCTGCTCCAATATCAAGCCGTGATACAAAATACAATCGCAATTGAGGTCTCGTCAAAGTGCTTTGAAATATATGACGAATTTAGAAAACCCACAATGATATTCTCTTCTAAAAGGGAGAATCACTCAAGCTACTGGGTTACTCTCTCTCTCTCTCTCTCTCTCTCTCTCTCTCTCTCTCTCTCTCTCTCTCTCTCTCTCTCTCTCTCTCTCTCTCTCTCTCCTTTCGCATTGTAGATAGATGAGAAAGTATTCTCCGTTGACCGAAACACAAACTGGCTCTTGAAATATTCAGAACAATAAGTGCTACGGTAAAAGCTAGCACGAATTCTTTTGAAGAATTTCGTAACAGATTTCCTGTGCATATTGCATTTTACATTCACACGCCTACCGCACGAAAACCAAAGAGGCTTAGAACTACGTTATGAAGGACGTGCCCCAACATTAAATCAGCGCTGAAAGGGAAAGGAAAATAGTCTATTTGTGTCACAAATAATGCAATATGGAATGCCAGGGAAATCGAACATAAGTTAACACAGACACATACACACACAAACACACACGCACACACACATATATACCACGTTGTTGGTAATGCTAAGGGGTGAAGTTTCAACACTCACAATTTATAAGCCACAAATTTCACTTAGTATCTGATTCAGTCTACCTTTGGAGTAACTGATACCCAAAGGGGATTATAACTGATAAGTGTTTCTGTCCTGGGCAGTGATAGCCTATTGCTCAAGTCGATCGTTTAACGCTCGTACTAAACCAAGGCCCAGGTTCGAATCCTTGTGGGTGTAAGTTTTTCGCAGTGTACGGTAGATTCAGTAATAAGTAAGATTTGTGGCCTAATATTTATGTATGTATGTATGTATATATATATATATATATATATATATATATATATATATATATATATATATATATATATATTTATATATTATATATGTATGTATGTATGTATGTATGTATGTATGTATGTATGTATGTATGTATGTGTGTGTGTGTGTGTGTGAAATGCTAAGCAGAGTCCCTTAATAAAGGGTAGCTCAAATAAAAGGACCAGTGCCACACTCTTACTTTAACTGCTTAGCCCTGAATAAGCGCCCCCTCTACAGAAAACTTCAGTAAGATTACCTACTTCATACTCCTCCACAGAGGGTTCAGTAGCAGCTCGTCAATTCAGCCTAATCCCACTGCGCCATTCACCTCTGTTTATGAAACCAAATACTGCTTTTCCTGCATACTTTCAGTTAAGCCGTCAGTTTGGAATGATCTGTCACAACTGATCAGTGCACTGCAACTTTTCCCACACCCGCAACTGAAATTCAGTGCTTGGCGAGATAGACTGTCCTCGCGTCCGGCCTTCACCAGAAACAGTTCTGCTTGATGGACCCTTACAGTATGCAGTCCGATTTTGATGGAAAACCATCTAATTACTGATCCGTCAGTTTACCACTTTACCTTACAACATGTCAGACTGATCATTTTAGGTGTATAAGTCTGAAGTTGTCAGTCTGGACTCTCCCAGCGTCGGCAGCCTTTATTATTTTCGGGAAGACCAAGCAGCCAAGACACGGCCAGCTTTGCTATTCTGGCTCGCGCAGTGTTTACCAGTAGATTACATTAGTTTTTAAATTATCCTCAAGTTGAGGTCATTGGTTCTTTGGCCATGACGATGATGGAAAGCAGATATGTAAAACTCTGTTCCTGTTTCATATGACTAGACATAACTTATCCAAGAAAGTAAGTCATTAAGGAGAGGATTTTTGTGCCATGCTCAGACTTACAAACTTTGTTGGGACTTGCATATATCCCCACTTGCTAGCAAGGCTGGTCCTCGGAAAAAAAATATTCTTACGATAGACTCAATAAATATCATCTAAAAGAAAGATTTCATCGTATATGTATATCTTTATATATATACACATACAAATATATGTATATATATGTATTTGTGTGTGTATATATACTGTGTCTATATATGGGTGGGTGTTTGTGTATGTATAATATATATATATATATATATATATATATATATATATATATATATATATATATATATATATATATATATATATATATATATATATATATATATATATATATTTATATATATACAGTATATATATGCATACACACACACAGTTCATCCACCTTTATTCATATCTGGTCTTTCGCTCTTCGGATCTTTACGATTCTTATCTCAATATTTGTGATATTTTCTAAATCGATTGTCAAGTAATGGAAGAAAGACCTGCTCGCCAAAGTACCGGCTGTCTTCAACTTGCTCTTGTAAAAGTAACTTCCAGTTTCTTACCGCGCAGATAAGACTTATTAATATTTACCTGACAGAGCGACGTCTGTCTTTTCCCGATTCTTTCGTGCAAGTCTTAATGGAACCGTTCTCTTCTCTACCTTTCTTGTGTCCAGAGAAGACTCCCTTGAAGATATCATTTATATTAAACCTAAAAATAATTCAGCTTCCCTTGATGATTTTTGTCGTGAAAACTATAATAGAATATCAGTGTTTTGAGCAGATGTGAAATCTACTTAAATGTATGTATATATTTCATGTCAGTATTTTATCTCCATGTCTTCATATATGTGTGTGTGTGTGCGTGTGCGGGCGCGCGCTCGTGCGGAGACAGACAGATAGAGAAAGAGCTATGCTCGCAAGCAGTGAAACTATTTCATTAAGCATACTCCCATTCACTTCATTTCGTTAATTTTTTGTCGAAATCAAAGAAATTATAAATGAAACTAAATGCAGTTTATTCCTTTGTACAGTGGATGAATAAATAATTGGATAAATTAAGTATTGTGTTGGGGGATTATTTTTATTGACGTTATGGAGTTCCGTGCAATTTTCGCTATCTCTCATGCTTATCTTCGTTTTTTTTTTATTTTTTTTTAATTCACATTTCAAATGCACCATTATACAGTGCAACAATTATCCTGAAGAAGGAATAAAAAGCAAAAGATCGCTGTAAGGGTGGGCGTTCAAAGTCTCGGCAAGAGTTAGGGAATTACACAGAAATATGCAACCTCGGAAAACTCGAAACGGTATGCAAATGATACGTTTCCTTTCAAATCGTCCTGTTTGTTAATCTCAGTCCTCTTCAGGAGCTCGCTCTTGATCCGGTTTAAACTTGCCTAATGCCCGCAATGAAAGTATCTGGACAGCGTCTCAGAGTGGGGTAGACGGAACTGCTTTTAAGACCAACTTTCTTCATATCTATTCATGTCTCTCTCTTCCTTTATTAATGCTGGTTGAGAAACTGGGAGCTAAATTCTTCGGATCCCCCAGCAGTATCAACCTAGAAACTGATAATAACAGCTTGTCTTGGAAGAGTCACATAAAGAATATGGTTAAGTCTCGTAATGAGCTTCTTCTGATTTATGCAACACATCTTTGTGCAAGGAGGGAGATATTAAAGGTTATTCGTCGAGTAGAATATCCGGCTTTTCCAAGGTGGATTCACTTCAATTATTTTGTAAGATTGCCCCCACCGCACTTCTGCTTGTTTTACAGATATTACTTTGGGCAGTGCTATTAACATCATGATTGTAAATCTTCTCTAATTTCCTTCGTCCTTGCTGTGCTTGGGAAGCTTGAAATCCCAGTGATGCAGTGTAGAAATCTTAGGTCAAAAATCAACAAGAATAGTCAATCCTTTGAATTATTCTCTTGCTTTACTCTGAAAATATTTACCTTCTTTAGTTTTCCTTGATAATATTACCTGCATCTACTCCAGGCCCGTCTGCGCTGTCTTGAAAATAAGAAAAGTTATCTCTATTTCACGTTTCTTGCGGGTTTGAGCTTGGTTGAGCAGCTTTGTCCATCTAGGTGCCAGTACCGTATTTGCAGTAAACTATCAATTCTCTCCTGATTTCATCTTTTTTCTCTAAATAATGATGCCTCAGTCGCGACTTGGAGAAAACGTTGTCCTCGGCAAAATCACAAACGTTTCTCTGCCTCTCCAAACTTTCGAGGGCTGTTTGATATCGAACTTGCGTGTTTAATTTGGGAACTTTGGAGGGTCTTGGCCCGGGCATGGCGAAGATAACTCCTTTCTATTCAAGTGGAACCATTCATTTCCGCTTCGGATGATTCCAAATTGTAAATCGGAGCAGGGAAGACGTTGCATTAAGTTGTTAGCCGTAGCGTCTTTTATTTTCTAATTCTTTCAAACCACTTTTTTACTCATTTCTAATATGCTATATTTTAGGAACATTAATATTTACGAGAATTATCTTGTTCCGTTTTCAAAGCATTCCATGCGCCCATGGTTACATTTAAATTCAAGGTTTTATATACATATTTGCTTAAGGGCAACTGTTTGTTTGCCGTCTTTTATTTATTAAGTAAAAATACATACATACATAGTTACATTCATACACATATATATATGTGTGTGTGTTTGTAGGTCTGAGGGCGCCTGCATGTTTTCTTAATATAGTTTCACCAGCTATGAAAGAAATCTAAATTTCCTTAGCCTTTTCACAATCTTTTATAAATCCTGTTACTGTATTGCTTGTTTTTGCCGTTCTTCCTCCGAGGAAAAATCGTGATTTCATATCCTCAGCAACCACATGCCTTCCTTCCATCATGTAACTTTGCCCTCCCGTCCGTGACATCCTTTTATATATTTCCGAAACTGACGTTGATGGTGTAGAAATTGTCAAGGGTGGGCGATCATTTTGCTAGTTTCCTCTCCCTTGAGTTTTTTTTTTTTTTATTTTAGGCAATGTTAATCATTGTTACACGTTAAAGAATCTTTGTTTTAAGCTCGTGTATTCTGTAAAACAAACAGCTAAATAAAAGCTCTACCAATAATCTCTTGGATGAATGAATGTAAGTGGAACTAGAATAGATTTTAAACAGGTTCATTTTCCACAGATAATTATATAATGCTGCAACGATGCTGATTCACATAAAACGGTAAAGAATTGACGCATTTTCAGGTCGGCTATTTTTTTTTTTTTTTTTTTTTGATGACGGTATATTCATTAGATATTTTGAAACTCAAGTTGACTGTTGATTGTAGTCATTTATTTATTCATCTGAAGAAGAGAGAAGAAACGGCGAAGATGTTATTTATTACAGCTGACTTCACCTCTGCCATTAAGTGACACTTGATGATTCTGTGAAAGGCAAATGTCATTCTATCATACAGTAAATACCATGGTATCATGCAGTTCATCACACCGTCTGCAAATTTCTACATTATATTTAAAAGCCTATATTTTTAAACCCCGAACCAAATTCAAAATACCATAAAAAAATATATATATATATATATATATATATATATATATATATATATATATATATATATATATATATATACTCAAGTAAAATAAATTTAATATCCTATTTCTTAACCTTTGCGTAAAAGAATTTTATTCATTCCTCTTCCTCAGTTATTTATTTTTCATTCAAGGACAGATATACTATCTGAATAGTTCTCTCCAAAAATTTACTCGCTTGTGCAAAGCCTGTAATAAAGGCTTTTCCCCTCCGCTTTTAATAAAACAAGCAGTTATTCGACCAACCCAGCTTTTGCCATGAAATGTTTAATGTCTGTTTCTGTCCTCGGGAGAGAAAGGGATGTTTCCCTTAAAAGAAAAGCCTCAGATTTATAAAAGCTTTATTCCCTGCCATTAAATATCAAAAATTGTTCCTCTTCCGGCAATCTACTTTTACGAGGCTTGAAAAAGGCCGCCTGCAAAATGAATTGAGACTGTAAATTTCAGGGGTCTGTAGCTGCTAAGCGTCGGTTAGAAAATGCTAGGTTTTATGAGTAAACACCCCACTCAGACACCGCTGTCTGCGGTTAAGTTGTGTTTATAAGAAGCTCGGTTTTTTCCATATAAACATCCTCATTTCATTCATTGCAAACATATTGAATCAGCAATTATTAGCGTTTTTTTTTAGAAAACTACATCATACACATTTCCATACTTACAGTACACGCACACACGAGTCTTAGTATTAAGATTTCATCAGAAAACTAGGTTTCCCAGCCATGTTTCCGTTTTAATCAGTAGCAGGGACAATCCTTTTCTTAAAATCGAAGCAAAATGAAAATTATCCACCTGAAATGATTTTATGTATCTTTTTAATGTGATATGAAAATTATTCTGTTTTTTCCTGAGGGTTCTGTGAATTAGATTTGGCAAGACTTTTTCATTGTAACCGAAATGAAAATAACCTTGTTCTTATGGCTGAGCAAAACGAAAAATATATTTACATACACAAGTAATCGCATAAAAGACTTTCTGTATAAGTGATCATTATAAGAACACCCTTGTATTTAGAAACAAGAGAATTATTCCACTTTCTCTGGAGAATTCTGTGTATAATTTGCAAAACTATATTTCATTCTTACTCAATACGAAAAATAATCCCGTTTTTACGCTGAAACAGTTGAAAATCCACACCGAAACATGCATAACTGAATTCGTTACAAACAATTATAATCTAGAGAATCATTTTACTGCCAAACTGCAATTCCATTTTAATTAATAATATAAATGAGCTTCCTCTATATATCAAGTAAAACGAAATGTTACACAAATTCTTTCCAATATATTGCGATCACTATAAAAACAACTTGATATTTTGTTACAAGAAAGTCATTTTGTTGACTCAAGGGAATTTTGTATTTGCAATCTGGAAAATTGTCTTCCCTGTTTAATGCATATAGGAAATAAGCTTGTTCGTTATAAATGAGTCAAGCAAAAATGGATACACCTCTCGAATTAAAATTTTACTTTCTTAAAAGACTTTAGATCAGTCTGAAAAGTTTTCCTTATTAATACCTGGGAAGAATAATAAATAATTAACCGTGTTTTTCTTTCCGTTTTGGAGAATCTGTTGATTGCTAATTAAGATACTTTTGTTCGACTTTGCTCAGTTTTGCTATCAATTGCAACTGGTTTTGCATGGAAAGCTTATTTTATGTGTGTATAATATTTACATCACATGAAACGATTTCGTTCCCCGTCGGTCGCATGACTGCTTGACTAACAAGTGAAAATTGTAAACTGATATATTTGATATATTTTCTCTGTCTGAATGAGAAAAAAATTAGTTTGATTGCATCCACCTAATTGCTTTTGTATTATTGGATGCTATAATTTCTTCATTTCTTGAATATCTTCATTTCCACAGGAAAGTTATTAAATTGTGATAATGAAGATATTAATTTCAGTCATTCTCATCTTCAAAAATTATCCGCCTAATGACTGATGAAATGCTGCAATTAAGGCACGCATATTTTAAATATTCTTTTGGTTTTTCGTGGTCATTTTATAAATCCAAAAATATTCTGATTTTCTTCAGAATCATTATATAGATGTGATTTTTATGAAGTTAATCAAATGATTATTATTATTTGTTTTTGTAGAGAAACAGACTCGTTTGTTCCTCTACCTTCACCCCCCAAAACACCCCCTGCCACCTTGAAACACACACACACACACACACACACACACACACACACACACGCCTTTCATTCTCGGACCAGCGCTCGAAAAAGCCAGAGGAGTGGAATGCTGATAGCAGTGGCCTTTGCTTTCCATTTGATGATGAAAATTCTCTCCGTAATGACAATGGAACGGCGTTCTTATCTAAGTGGATAAGAAGTCATTTTTGTTTTATATTTAGCTATTCTTAAGCCTTTACTCAAAAACATTGCTTTTACCTAAAGAAAAACTGTATTTGTTGAGGGAATACAGGGGATTACTCTAGATTTAGTTTTAAATTAATCGTTTTCTTTTATAGGCCCCTTACAAAACCCCTGTATTAAAAATCTAAATATATATATATATATATATATATATATATATATATATATATATATATATATATATATATATATATATACATAGCATAAAATGTAAAAATCAAAGAAAATGAGAAGGTAAGGTTAAAATTAGTTATCGGAATATATAAAAATTGAAACAGAAGAAGGAGGAAACGAGTGGGAAAAGTTTAAAGAAGGAAAGTCGAAAATCATGATCAGTAAATCCCGCGATCGCTTTTGCGGTCTTCCTGTCTCCTCCTGTCTCTTCCAACATCCCATTTCCTCTTATCAGGCTTCGCCAGGAAGCGCAAACTTCAACTAAAATATTACATGTCGAGGTAAAGATCTCTCTCCCGCCGGTTTACCTTGTGTAGATGGCAAGGAATGCGTTTACGATGACCCGCTCCTCCCCGCAATCCATTTTCTCATTCATTGGTCCTGATTTTCTTCTGAATTTCTCCTCGTCTTTCCCTTCGTTTCTTCGAGGTTCGATTATCTCTTTGCTCTGACCTACTTGGATTACCTCTCACAGAGATAAGTATAAGGCGTATCGTATTATGGGGAGACTTTCTTCCGATTTCCAGCAGTTTAATCTTCTTGCATCCGAGCGACTGGCTGCAGGTTTTTTTTTTTTTTTTTTTTTGGAAGGGTTGGGGAAGATTTTTTTCCATCACATGAAGTACGTCTCAGAAAAAAATAAAGAATAGGAAAAGAACGTTTCCGATCACGCGAGGTACTTAAAAAAAAAAAGAAGGGGGGGGATAGTGAGAATGTTTTTCATTACGTAATGAATTTCTCAAAAAGTAGACAGTGGGGAGGGGAGAAACTTTACATCACTGAAATACTTTTCAGAAAAGAAGGGAAAAGAGAGTAAGAGGATAGTGCCATCACGTGACGTACTTCTTGGATTAAAAAATACAAAAATGGTTGGAGGAGAAAAAAGAGCTTTTCATCACGTGATGTACTCCTCAAGAAAAGAAGTGTTGACGCTGTTATCACGCAATGCGTCTCTCAGTGACGTTCTCAGTCACGTGACGTACTTCTCAGCAATAACAAACACATCACGAAATTCAAAACTCACTGCTGTTGGCCTTGGTTTATTTACTTATTTTTTTCATTGGAACGTAGCAAACCAGCCTGATCATTTCTGTTCTCGCATGAATGTGTAAAAGAGTTCCTCCAAGTCTCGGTCAAAGAGATCCTCAGGGAAATCATGCATACCCATCATTACAGTAGGTTGTTAATCATATTGAAGAAAGGCATTTGTAGGCTAATTACACGTTCATTTGGTTTGTATTTCTGGTGACCTTCATCCAAGAACATTAACTGATCGCAAGTCCGTGATTTTTGGCGTTCATAAAATAATTAGACAGATATATTACAAAATGTGAAAGATAGTTCATGAGTCACATTTTGAAGCCGTGAGGGAATAATTTGATGCCATTATGTCAAATTTTTTTCTGTAATGGTGGATGATTAGATAATTATTTACGTAAAATTTTCAATATTATTATGGAAATAGTTTAAATATTGGCACGGAGAATTTCGAAATCAATTCTTGTCATGTAACTTGAAAGACTAAGTAATTAAAATAGGAAAAATCTTACATTTCCTTTTTAATCAAAATTAATTAGTTTCTTTCCACAGAATACACACACACACACACATACACACACACACACACACACACACACACACACATATATATATATATATATATATATATATATATATATATATATATATATATATGTGTGTGTGTGTGTGTGTGTGTGTGTGTGTGTGTGTGTGTGTGTGTGTGTGTATATAGAAAAGAATAGAAGTAAAATGAGATTTAAAAAGGGGCTTCCATATTATGAAAAGCATTGAAATTAACTCTTAGTGTATACCAAATCTATTTTTCTGTGTACTTATAATGAAAACAGATTAATATTAGTAGACTTTTCTTAAAAAATATCGATGTAAAGACGGACAGCTTAAGACTTGAAATGAATTTCTCTTATATACTTAAATATAATTGAAATAAATTACAGTAATTATTTCCTTATTGTGTAGTTTTTGATTAACTGAGTAATATGAGTAGATTATACTTTCCCATGGTTTTGAAAGGGATTTACCTTCCACCACTTATAATCGACGAGGGAGCCTACAAGAGTACCAGCACTTGAGAGATTAACAGAAGCAAGTTTCTCGAGCTGTGAGGTGGGGCAAACAGTATCTGAAATTCTAACTAAGTTCATGGCAACTGGGATAAATTTAGATCTAGGAGATGGCAAGTTTGCTTACATGTGTCCTGGGTTCTACGGTTGAATTTTTCATCACCTTTGAACAACAGCAGGTACCTAATGCGGTAGCAATGTTAGGTTTATACTGGGATATAGCAAGGTCCCATCTTAAGGATGGCAATGTGGAGTCATAGTGCCATTATTCAAAACAAGAGAAATGATTTAGTAAATTTGTTTTTTACTTTATATAAAAAATCTTATCATTATTATAGTTGTTATCGATACATCCATAATAATAAAAACAGGACTAATAATAGTAATTAGAGGGTCTTCTACGTTTTCTCTGTGTAAGATGGTAATTATGAGAGTCATGAGTTCGAGTTTGATGTTAAGCAGAAATTTTTTCTGTTGTAGAAGTTTTCATTATTATTATTATTATTATTATTATTATTATTATTATTATTATTATTATTATTATTATTATTATTATTATTATTATTATTATTATTATTATTATTATTATTATTATTATTATTCTGGTAAGAGATCCTTTTTCAGAAATGTACTGTTGAATGTGATTGCTGCGTCATCTGCATTAATCTTTTACAGAGTTTTCTCTATATTTCTGATTACTGCTTTCTCTTTGGTACTACATATGGCGAGTAACGTGCCAATGTGATTCATCTTCCGAAGGAAGAAATCAATATACGGGAATTTCGTCAATAATTATATATTTACAAAGTAAGTCAAATAAGGCGGACATGATCCGTAGGGTTATGTCTTACACAATATAGACAAATTCGGGTATTAGTCTTATCAATGATATAGAGCCTTAATGGCCAAGTCGGTTAGAACAGCAGCCTCGGACTTCTTAGAGGTCTGTGGCGCGGGTTCAGATCCGCAGCCGACCGGTTAGAGAGGCGGACACTTTGCTATCCATGTAGATACCCCGGGATTATGTATGTAATCAATGGATAGGTTTGCTTAAAAAGCAAATGGGTGTTACAGACTAATACACACACAAACAAAACCACTCCAACATCATCTAAAAATATAACAGACACCTCACACGTCTCGACTGTCGTCCTAACCATGCAACGTCTCCTCGCTGCTGGGAGAAAGGGCGCTGGTACAATACTTGTACATATGCTACTGGGGTCTAAGCGATGACAGGCAGGGCAGCCAATCGAGACTACAAAGTCTACCCCAAAGCCAAGTCCTTCAAAAAGAAGGCATCGTGCTTACCCCATAAAAATGGGAAAAAGGCATGTAAAAAAAAAAAAGAAGTCATCAACAATATGGCCAACGTTTCATTTGGCTTCAGCCGAATACGATTAGGGCAGTGGTTTGGAGTAGAATGATGGTGCTGTGGGGTCTACTCATTTATAGTTGATGGGGCAGCAGGGGGCAGGTCACATGCTGAATTTCCATTGGCTGGTGGCACAGTGCTGGTCTTCTATTGGCTGAAGAAAATTCCCTGTAAGCCACTTCTCAGGCTTGAAGGTTGCGTCGTTGCAGCCTGGCGGACCGACGAGGCTGGGGCGTGATGTCACAGGGTGGTGTGTGACGTTGCGTGACATCACTGTTGCTCGAATTCTCATTGGCTGCAGGGCTGCTCATCTCATCAGGTGTTACAAGACCTGGGATGTCGCTCGTTCTGGTATTACTTTCCTGTCCTGGTATTATTCTTCTCAAACTAGTGGGGAGGAGGAGCACTTCCTGTGCCGTGTTCAGGGGTGGTTTCTCCTACTGGATGAGTAGTGCTTCAAGCAAGCGCAGATTTCACTGGTCCAGGGCCATCCTGTTTATCTTGGTGTTCTGGATAATTTTGTCATAGGAGAGTGTCTGCGCTTGCTTGAAGCGCTACTCATCCAGCAGGAGAAACCACCCCGGAACACAACACAGGAAGTGCTCTTCCTCCCAACTAATTTGAAAAGAATAATACCAGGACAAGAAAGAGAGCCTCAATGGCCAAGTCGGTTGGAGCAGCAGCTTCAAACTTCATAGAGGTCTGTGGCGCGGGTTCGGATCTGCAGCCGACCAGTCAGAGAGACGGACACTTTGCTATCCATGTAGACACCCCGGGATTATGTATGTAATCAACGGATAGGTTTGCTTAAAAGCAAATGGGTGTTACAGACTAATACACACACAAACAAAGCCACTTCAACATGAGACGAGCAGCCTTGTAGCCAATGAGAATTCGAGCAACAGTGACGTCACGCAATGTCACACACCATCCCGTGACGTCACGCTCCAGCCTCGTCGGTCCGCCAGGCTGCAGCGACGCAACCTTCAAGCCTGAAAAGTGGCTTACAGGGAACTTTCTCCAGCCAATAGGAGACCAGCATTGCGCCACCAGACAATGAAAATTCAGCATGTGGCTGCCGCCGCTAACCAATCGGCTATCATTCTACTCCAAAACCACTGCCCTGATCATATTCGGTTGAAGCCGAATGAAATGTTGGCCATATCGTTGATTTGACTAATACCCGAATTTGTCTATTTGACGTCCTTTTAAATACATAATTATTGACAAAATTCCCGTATATTGACTTCTCCCTTCGGAAGATGAATCACATCGGCACGTTACTCGTCAAATGTAGTAGCAGAGAGAAAGCAGTAATCAGAAATATAGAGAAAACTCTCTACAAGATTAATGCAGATGACGCAGCAATCACATTCAACAGTACATATTATTATTATTATTATTATTATTATTATTATTATTATTATTATTATTATTATTATTATTATTATTATTTAGGTAGAAGACCCTCTTTCAAATCTATTATTGAAGGTGATAGCTGCATTTAAATTATATAGAGTGTTCTCTGTCTTTCCAGTAACAGATTTTTCAGGGTTATTGCATTCTGCCAGTAACTCGCTGATGTTTGTCATTCCTGGAGAGGAAAGTAGTTGCAAATCGGGGCGTAGTTTTGTTTCTGACGAGTACACTATATCAGTTACAGAGTAACGGCGATGGTAACGCAAATCTGGAGTTCACCCTCCGAATTATTATTATTATTATTATTATTATTATTATTATTATTATTATTATCATTATTATTATTATTATTATTGCTTTTGTGCATCAGGCCTTTTTATAGGATAAACAAATCTTTGTCCAATACATTAGGCAAGAGAAGAAACAATGAAATTCATGGTTTTCAGATACTGATGCCTTGGCTTGAAATTAGGAAGTTCACCTTGAGCCTGTTGCACTCCATTTGCCCCATGAACTGTATCGTATTACGCTCCACATTGTAGATTTATAACGGGCCATTAGAGAACCCCTGTCAGCAGCAGATCCCATGTAAGCCTTGATTTTCCTAGCTATAAATGCACGACAAACTGATGAAGTTCCCGCCATTGTTATGGAGTCTGAAATAGCGTGGTTTTCCAGATCTTTTATTGAAACAAGTGGAACATACATCTTTATCTGGAATTACAGTTTCAGCAGCATTGCTATTATGGTCGGTGATTCTGGAGTCGTTAGGATTGCGGTGTTCTCTAGGTAACAAAATACTTGGTAATTACGATTATTATGTTCTCACAATAAATTGGAATGAGTGCAGGCTTCTGCCAATTAGCAGTGCTTGTATTTCAGGGCTCAGAAGGTTTTAAACCCTATGTAAGGCAATCTTCAGTGTAAATTTCAAAGTTTATGAATAAAATGCAGTGAAATGCAAGACGTGTGTATTGTGAAAACAACACCACAACGTTTGGAAATATCTGAATGCTCTGGAAACTCATTTCTTTGTTTCTGAAGTGAAAAAGATGATGTACAGATTCTTTTCGACAGAGATTTGTCATGTTCAGGAAAGAATGGGCGATAGGCCTGATTGTGAGAACAGTGTTTTTTTTTTTTTTTTACAAAAATTCCTCCTGTTGTTGTAGCGTTATAGACATGTTTTGTAGCTAAGTATTGCAAATATTCGAATCCTAGAGGCTTTAAGTTTACCCGTTATCGAGACTGATGAAATTAAACCAGAATTAATGAAACCTTTTGGAATTGCGCATACGGCACGTGGAGATTCAATCGAGTTTAGAATTGTGGCTTGTGTGCCATTAAATTTCCACAACGAGTTTGAAATTTTTACTGAGATGAACTAAATATCCTTAGCTGGTTGCGGATGAACTGTGACCGGAGGTAAAGTGTTCTTCGGAAAACTATGTAACATCAAAAAAAAAAATTGATTTTTTCTGGAATTTGCCCTCTCTATTTCAACACGTTGTTTCAAGAACGTAGAGGAATACTCCGACCTTTTATTGAAATCATATCAAGTATTCTTTTTACTATCCCGAAGCGAACAAGATCCCTGGTAGAATATTCAGTGACCAGCAACCTTACAAAACTCAATATAATTGTCATTGCCTTGTTCATAGCTTGTGTGGACGACTTCCTCTTTTCCTAAAAAGAGAAAATTTATTTTTATTTTCCAGTTCCTGATTCACAAAGTAAAATGTCCCTTTTCTGTCTCAAGTATAAGAACTACAATCGACGCCAAACACACGATTTCTTCGTCGCTGATCAGAATGTCAGCTTGAAACACAGTTAGAATTTGATTTCAGTAAGGCTGCTTTGCTTTGATGACTAGGCCGGGAAAACTGAATCTTCAAACATTTAAAGTTATCTTTTATTCAGACTTGCGCCGGTGCACGGTCCAGTTAACCTACATTTCGAAAAAATAGAAAGCTCGGTTGAGATAAACCTGATTGACGGGTAGAATGCGTAAGTAGGTTCATTCGTATTACAAATTGAATAGAAGTGAGCGGTACTCTTGGGAAACTCCTCTCCATTGCAACTGATGCGGGCGAAAAGAGACTGGATTCATTCATTTCAGGTGTGTTGTAAGGGCGGATCTGCTTCCCATAAAGTTTATAGAGGATACTAAGAATTTTATCTATTTTACCTTATCTAAAGCCCTTCAAAAAAAGAGAGCAACAGCTTGCAAGAGCATAAATAATACAGCTGCAGACCTAGTGGATAAATTTTTCCTTTGTTGTTTGCGACGCAGAACATCAATGTAAAAAAAAAAAAAAATTGAAAACGGGTGAAAATTCATTGCAACTCAGTATCAGAAAGCAGAGTTATGCAAAATTTAAGGATACCGTATCTCTTTTATTTTTTTTTTTACTCTGTTGAAATAAGAAAACCTTAAACCTCGAAGATTAGTATTTATTATGCCTTCGGAAAACCTAAGGAAAGGAAAAACAGAGAAATGCTTCCGAGAAGAGAAATAAAAGTAGCTTCTCCATTACTTTTTCCTTTTACCATATACAGTTTTCTTGTGTAGCACATTGACCCTAATTGTAGTATCATAATGGGCTTTTCATTTGCTATTCTTCTACAATCTCCTTTATTCTCAAAATTAGTAACCCATTATTCTAAGCCAAATGGAGCGTCATGGGGAGCTGTTTTCCTTTTCCACACGTATATCCGTTGGCATACATTTGCTTATTTATTGTTTTTTTCCATTCCTTAATAACACGGTTAATTTAATGTCTTTATGACTAAAATCAAAGTGAAAGATTTAATATAGCATTGTGGCAACAAACGTTTCTGCTAAATATATGCTAAAAGTCAATATGTAACACATCAGCAAAACTTTCTTTCACAAGGTGTTTTCTTAAACCTTACATATCTATAAATACATTCACTCGCTAAATATGTAAATGTAAATATGTAAACCACTTATGTATATCTAAATATGTTAACTATTCTAATATACAACAAGTGAAATTTGGCATTGTATGAAGACTGACTTACACTATGAATACAAAAGCCCTTCTTTAAGTGTCCTGGAAAGGAAATGGGTATTCTATACTTAGCCTGGTACTTACAGAGGAGGTGCCTTTCTTAGTCAAGAAGACAAGGACAGTAGAGTGAGCAAATGCCTCTGAACTCAGGGGCCCATGAACCATGGCAATAGGCAGGGGCTGACTAAGAATGGTAGAACCTCATACCCAGAATCCTATAGAAGCAAATTATTGATTGTCGTTGAACTCCAGGTCTGTTTTCTGTCCCAGTAGAGGGGAGTACAGAAAGCAGTGCCGTTTAATATCAACATTCCAAGCTGAATATTCCTTACTCCTTTAATTAGGATGAGATGATAAAATTTCCATCGTTTATACTATCATTATCCAGAAAATATTTTGTTATCAAAGATATAATTAGAAAGTTGGACTCGCGCATCTTGGAAAAAACTTGAGGTTAAAGAGGGAAATTATTACAGATTCTGTCCGCATACAGTAAACAGTACCTCAGTGCACATTGATAAACAGCCCTTGCGCCGAAATTCTGGTGGGCTGGAATATCGTTCCAGTCAGTGCCTTCGTGAAAATGCAAATGACTAGAAACTCTGATCATTCGCTATTCGCAAGAGATTTTTGTCCGAGAATTCTTGACTTTCACTAAAAAAAAATTATCAAACAAAGATTATCCTTAGATGAATCCAAGTGTCATTTTTCTAAGACTTATAGTGAAAACTCCATCAGTCATAAATGCGAATTACCATTCCCTAATTTTTTCAAGAGCAAATGTCACTGCTTGTTAAAGATTACCATATTTTCTTAAAGATTTTTCGTCACCGGATAATCTGCCAGGTAAACCTCGCACCAGACATTAACAGTAAGGACATTTTACACGTTATATTCAACTTAAATAACAGACATATCAGCGTGCATCTCGACTATTAGCAACGTCATTAATTTAATTATTTTCTTTAAATAAAATTACCTTATGCAATTCACTCTCTTTATTCAATATATATACTGACTTTCTTTTAATCAGTGGCACATTCATCTTAAACCAGGACTGTCTCTTAGTCTTCATTAAGCTATGAATAGCAATAGTTCCACCAAGTGAGCCTGAACTCCCAGAAGGCCAACCTTTTTTTTCCAGTATTCAGAGTCTGGCCTTTAATCTGCAGTCTGTTGAACTCGTTTGAGTTTCTCACTTCCGCGTATCTCTTCTACACAACCCACTGATCCTGTGGGGCTTTTCAGACATGTTTTAAGTACTATTGCTATAGGTTTGAAAGGGATGGGTTTTCCTTACTGTTATATCACATCAACTTCTCGACTGATGGTCGTAAAGTCTGCGTGATGACTTTTGTCTCAAAATTCTTATT